>NW_022631226.1:0-554274 GCF_010015895.1 Lontra canadensis
GCCTTAGATTCGCTCTTCTTCTCCCTCTGCCCCTCCCCACTCGTGCTGTCTAAAACAAAAAATCTGTAAATGATGCATCTTTGATTCAGAGAAATATGGTATTAGGAGTTTGAGGGGGATGATATTGATCAGCTCTCTAAATAAAACGTTGGTGCAGTGATGCCACTGCAGAATTCCCCTTGGGTTTCAGAGGCCTTGGAACTGAAGAGCCCTTAGTAGTTGGTGGGGGGGGGGTGTAGAAAGAAGGACTGATGGTTATGCAAATGTAATCAGCAAGTGTGTTTGAAGCACCTGCTGTGTTTTACTCTGGAGCATTGTTTTTTGGCATCTGTACAGGACTATACCTTCTATAGATTAGTCAGCTTCCGGGATGGGGCGCTTTAAGCTTTGGGGTTTGGCAGGTAAAGAAAGCAAGGCAAGAATAAGTGCCCGGATGGCTCAGTTATTAAGCCTCTGCCTTCAGCTCAGTTCGTGATCCCAGGGTCTTGGGATCAAGCCCCAAGCCTCTGGTTCCCTGCCAGCAGGAAGCCTGCTTGTCCCTCTCCCACTCCCCCTGCCTGTGTTCCCTCTCTCGCTGTCTCTCTCTCTGTCAAATAAAGAAATAAAATCTTAAAAAAAAAAAAAAATAGGTGGGGGAGAGACTAGGAGGATTTAGGCAGACTATAGCTAAAACGGACCATGTATGTGGAAATTAAAATCCAATGAGGATGTCAGGATCACAGTGGAAAGAGTAAACTTATAGATTGCTCAGGTTTGTAGAATTACTGAGTTTTAGGGCTGGAAGGGGTCTCCAAGGTCATCTAGAGCACCACTGTCCAATAGAAACAGAATGCAAGTCACAAAGGTAAGTCATACAGGTAAGTTTAAAATTTCCTAGTATAGCTGCATTCAAATAAGTTAAAAGAAACACAAGAAAATACGAATATTTTACTGAATCAAATATAGCGAAACTCATTTTAACATGTAATCAGTACTTTGTCGATTTCTTAAAAAGATTTTATTTATTTGAGTGAGAGAGACCATGTGTGCATGCACTCACAATGGGGAGGGGAAGCACAGAGGTGGGAGAAGCAGACTCTCCGCTGAGCACAGACTTGCTCGATCCTAGGATCCCAGGACATGACCTGAGCCGGAGGCAGACGCTTAACTGATCAAGCCACCCAAGCGCCCCTTATTGATTGATTGTATTATTGATACTACTTATTTCTCAACTTACTGAGGTACTTTGAGGTATTTCTCAACTTACTGAGGTACTTTACTTTCACTAAAACTGTGAAAACCGTGTATATTTATATACGTGTATATTTAACCGGACAGCGCATGTCAGTTGGGACTGGCCGCGTGTGACTACTGGCTTCTGTTCTGGATGGTGCAAATCAGAGCAGCCGTCACTTACAGGTGGAGAAATTGAGGCACAGAAAAGCCCAACACAGAGTTGCAGAAAGTCTTCTTTCTCTGTACCGCACTGCCAAGATTCCGTTTGTGACAAAGAACTTGAGAAGCCAGTTTGAGAGGGGCAGGATCAAACGCAGTGACCTCAGACAGCATAGAGTGTGTCTGACAGATGGGTCCACTGGTGGTCATTTCAAGGCTATGAGGGACCATGAGGCAGGTCTTGCCCGGGAGGGTAGAAGGTGCAGGAGAGAAGGTTGGCAAGTGAAGGGAAAAAGACCAGACTGAGGACGCGCAGTGGTATTTTGTCTCTCCTACCCATTGTCATCTCTTCCACCTCTCAGGCAGCTGAACTCGCCATCAAATTTCTGCCTCCCCAACGCAGTCTGGAAGTAGTTCGGGTTGTGGGACCCCAGCTGATTGGAATTGGAAAGCACAGTGTGGTAAGCAGAGTGCTGGGACTGAAAAGAAAAAGATTCCCCGGAGAGGGGTGGAATGGTGCCATCTACACAAAAGGCATGTGAGGTCGGCCTCCTGGCAGGTGTGACCTGCAGTTAGTTCTGTGGAAACAGGGGAGATGGTCTCCAGGCTCTGATTTCCTACCGTGTAGGCTGCAGAGCTCTATCTGAACCTGGACCTAGTCAAGGAAGCGATCGACGCCTTCATTGAGGGTGAGGAGTGGAACAAGGCTAAGCGTGTGGCCAAGGAGTTAGATCCCCGGTAAGCTGCTGACCCCTTCTCTCCAGCAAATTCTCTTACTTCATTTTGTAAAGAGGAGGAGGAAGTTCTCATGGGAAGGGTGTGCATGCTGGGACCACGTGGCGCTAGATCCCCATACATCTTCACAGGTATGAAGACTACGTGGACCAGCATTATAAGGAGTTCCTCAAGAACAAGGGCAAAGTGGACTCGGTGAGACTTGCAGAGAGTTAGCAAGAGGCCAAACGCATGAAGGCTCAAAGGACTTTCTCCCTCCTCTCCCTGCTCATGTCCTCTCTGTCCTCTTAACTCTTGTCTTTTCCGCTGCCCCATAGCTGGTGGGTGTGGATGTGGTGGCTGCTCTGGACCTGTATGTGGAGCAGGGCCAGTGGGACAAGTGCATTGAAACAGCTACCAAGCAGGTACTGCTTTCCTCCTCCCCTCCCTAGCTCTTCCGGACATTACCCCTTGGCTCGCCTTGCCCCAGAGCTGTATCTCTTACTTCCTCCAAAGCCCAACCCCAGAGATCCCTAACCAGCATCAGAGAGTCAGTCTTCCACCCTTTTGAAACTGGAGTCAGAGGCCTAGCTGGGCCTGACTTGCATAGGCCTTTGCCTCCAAAACAAATCCATGCCCTCAGGTTACCACCCCACCCTCACTGCATGGTCTTACCGATGGCGAACCTCCCCCATGCTTTTCCTCCATCTCTGCGACAGAACTACCAGATTCTGCACAAATATGTGGCTTTGTATGCGACTCACCTGATCCGAGAGGGTGGCTATAGCCAGGCACTGGCCCTGTACGTGCAGCATGGAGCCCCTGCAAACCCACAGGTACCAGCCTGCTCCTCGGGGTGATGGTCTCCCCAAGGAAATTCTTACGTCTCCTCAAAACCCACCCATTCCCTCAGGAACTGTCTTCTCAAAGGATTCTTTCAGAGAGCATCCTGCCCAGAGACCCACACCAGCCTCTTCTGAAATGTACAGTCTCTCAAGACTTACCATTTGAGGAAACATTCAGCAACCTCTCCATGCTCTTAGCTAATACAGGGAAAGGCCTTTCAGAGATGAATCTTAGTAAGATGAATCTTAGTAAGGCCCTAGAGGTGCACACACCTCTAGGGCCTTACTAACCTCCCTCAGAGACCAAACACTGCTCTCCTCTCTGAGCACCCCAGCTCCCTGGAATATTGGCCCATTAACACTGGGACTGCATTCGCATTCACACATCTGTCCACACGCAGACCACCAGTTGTAAGAAAGTTATTTTCTTACTTTTGTCTTCCAAAAAAGGATCAACACTTTATCACTGTCCCCTAGCTCCTCCACATGCACACTGACAGCCTGTTTCCTCTTTGGCCCCACGTGCACTTTCTCTTCTAGTTACCCCTTCTCACTCAGCTCTCCTTTCGCCACCACCCCTAGAACTTCAACATCTACAAAAGGATATTCACGGACATGGTGAGCTCCCCTGGGACCAACAGTGCTGAGGCCTATCACAACTGGGCTGATCTTCGGGACGTGCTCTTTAACTTGGTGAGGAAGTCGGCTCTGTGACAGAGTGACAAGGCTACCCTACTTCTTTGTCCTCTCTTCTTTGAGGCACATAAATATTTACCTTCAGATGGGCTGCACTTTTGTCCACATGGCCATGAGCTCTCTGGCCCTCCTCCAACCCCTGACCCAGGCTGCGCTCTCCTCCTGCTCTAGTGTGAAAACCTGGTGAAGTCTAGTGAGGCAAACTCTCCAGCCCACGAGGAGTTCGAGACGATGCTGCTGATTGCACATTACTACGCCACTCGCTCGGCCGCCCAGAGTGTCAAACAGCTGGTGAGATGGAAGGGAGGGGCACTCAGTCTTAAGGGAAGCATCTTCCAGTGCATGAAGTTGAATAAATTCAAGTTCCGGATTCTCAAGCTTGGTCCACTTCTCTCGTAGCTTCTCTTCCGTTTAGACAAATCTTTACCCCTCACTGAGGTGGCTTTCTTCCTGGACTCCTCCACTGACTTTCTTAGGACTCTGACCACATAGCTCCAGCCTCATTATACTTAAACATTCAAATCCCACAATTTCTGCATCGATCTCTTAAGATATACACATCCTTTTGGCTTATTTGTGACCGCGTATTGTAAATTTGCTGTGCGTACTTGAATAACAGAAATAATCTAGGCTTAGTTCTCTGTGCCCAAGAAAAAGATCCAGATCTTTTTCTTGACAGCAATTTAATATGTACTACTGGTTTTCTGGTTCTGTGGCTGCCTTAGCTAGCCATAAGGTTACTGGGCTGGTAGCTCAGTCGCTACAGTGCCAGGATCATAATGCTTTCTTTGATTTTAATCTGTAGGAAACTGTGGCTGCCAGGCTTTCTGTTTCACTCTTACGCCACACCCAGCTCCTACCTGCAGATAAGGCCTTCTATGAAGCAGGCCTTGCGGCCAAGGTGAGCTGGGACGAAGAAGGGTGTGGCAGAGGAGACAGGGAAATCAAAAGTTGGAAGGTGGAATGCCTGGTCTATTCAGGTAGAGCAAAGCAGAGTGTGGGGCTGATGTTATGGAGGATACTGTATTCCTGTGTCTTCCTGGATTCCTCCTCCTCCCTGGAAGAGCAGCATCCAAGCCCAGCTGCTCACTCCCACTTGCAACTTTTCTCTGTTGCAGGCGGTTGGCTGGGAGAACATGGCATTCATCTTCCTCAACCGCTTTTTGGATCTGACCGATGTGAGTAAAGAAGTTGTGCCCAGAGGGCGGGAGGTTTCACCTGTCATGGAAATGTGTCTATCTCATGGCTGCCCACTCTGCCGCAGGCAATTGAAGAAGGGACTCTGGATGCCCTTGACCACTCTGACTTTCAGGATACAGACATTCCCTTTGAGGTGCCACTCCCAGCCAAGCAGCACGTACCGGTAAGAGCGTGAGACTGGACACCGGGGAAGGCCTTACCAGCGTGAGGGTGTTTTGAAGGGAGGACACTTTATCCCTTTATGTTGGTCCTCCTAACCTTTGTAATGGGCATCAGCTGGCAACGTCTTTGGAAGGGCCTCAGCCCTCACTACTCCTTCAGTGAAAGTAGAAGCAGAGAAAAAAGAAAAGGTGGTGACGAGGAACCCCATCCAAGGAGGATCACATATGGGGAAAAGATGATGCACAGGATGAGTTTAGTAAGACTCCCAACTCCCCACCTTCCACTTGCCCTGCCCTGCGTGAAGATGCTGCTGCTTTGTCCTTCCCAGGAGGCTCAGAGGGAAGAGGTTCGAGACTGGGTACTCACAGTCTCAATGGACCAGCGGCTGGAGCAGGTTCTGCCTCGGGATGAACGCGGTGTGTATGAAGCTTCCTTGGTGGCAGCGAGCACTGGCGTTCAGGCACTACCCTGCCTCATTACGGGTACACAACCCTACACCTGTCCACGTTCCATGGTGGGCGGAAAGGGAGGGGGAGCAGCAGGCTCAAGAGAGTATTTTACTCTGAAATTGCTCTTGGTTTTCCCTCTCAAATGCCAGTTCGTCTTTCTTCTCCCACAGGATACCCCATTCTGAGGAACAAAATTGAGTTTAAGCGGCCAGGGAAGGCAGCTAACAAGGACAACTGGAATAAGTTCCTTATGGCTATCAAGGTTAGAGAGGGAGATTTGGAGGGTGTGGGCGGGGAGAGCAGCACTGAAAAGTAAGAAACCGCTAGAAGGGTGGGTGGGAATGTCAGGAAGGCAGGAGCAGGCCCTGGACTCTGCTCTCCTTACTGACATGGGGTTGATTTTCTTTAGAGAAGAAGCGCTTTTCCTTAGCACTAATGAGTTCCTCTCTTGTTCTACTGTTTGTCCACAGACTTCCCACAGTCCAGTGTGCCAGGATGTGCTGAAATTCATTAGTCAGTGGTGTGGAGGGCTACCCAGCACCAGCTTTTCCTTTCAGTAACTAGTAGGCCTCAGGGAAGAGTTATTGGATTCTCTCCCTCATTAAAGTCTTATAGGTAATGGAGACCACTGTGTTCTTTGATCAAAGTCATTCCCAACATCAGCTTTGTGCCCTTCCCCGCCCCCCCCGAAAGGAAATCATCATCAAGTTTTAGTACTTTTATTACAACTATTCACGTCATCTTGGGGTTTATATCACCATTGTGAACTGAGCCTCCGGATCAGCACCTGCTCCATAGAAGGGAGAACCTGAGTCAGAGCAGAGGGCAGGCAGCACAGCAAAGGACTTGACCCAGTTCTAAGAGTGGTTCCCTGCCTCCCCCCTTTCCTAGGCCCCAATTCTCATGGATTACCTGTCCTCAGCCCAGCTTTTCTGTGATGCCTGCATTTCTTGATTTTGATCCAGTAGCTGCTCATTTTCCTGTCTTTCACACTTGGGAAGTTCAAGCTCTGTCAGTTCCTCTAGCTGTAGGGGAGGATGGAGTTAGTACTCCTGCCCTGAATTATACTACAGTTCAGCACCTTTAAACACAGCCAGTCCCTGTTGAATGAGCCCTTCCTGTTTATCTTCCTTACCTGCTCCTGAAGCCCTTGCTTCCTGCAGGGCCCAACCCCACGTAGGGTGAGGGCAGCCACACAGCAGTAACCAGACAGGGCCGCCTCCACTGCAGACATGAGCAAAGAAGGGATCCACAGAGCCAAGGCTGTATCCTAAAAGGTAACGAGGGCAGGTGGGGGACTGAGAGGGAGGAGGACAGAAGTGGCAAGTAGGGGTGGTTTAAAGGGCAGGGCCAAGGCTCTGTAGACTGCAAAAAGGCCGAGAAGAGCATGCACTCACATAGATTCTTGTGGGGTCAAACGGGCAGTCAGACCGTCCAGGCCCTTGGTCCACTGGTAGCAAAGGATCCAGCAGTCCTGGATGGCAATCAGCAATGAGACGACGGCCACCGTTGGCCACAGTGAGTGACACAGCAAGGAGGAGGCCCAGGGAGCAGGCCGCAGACAAGAGCAGGTTCCCTAGAGCTACTGCCAGGAGGGCCCAGTGCTGGCAGGGGCAGAAGATCAGGGTGAGCAGCTGCTCGCCCGCCTGACACTCCCACTGATAAGACACCTTGCTGTCTCTATCTGAGGCTCCTCCTCCCACTTAAAGACGAAGCCCAGTCAGGTTCTCATTTCCCTGATTCCAGGACCCATTAAAGCTCCAGAAATCCCCTCTCACCAGTGGTGGGCGCAGAAGGTTCCTGGACGCCAAGAGGGCCACAAGTCCCACGGAAACACTCTGGAAGACACAAAGCCTGAAGCCCGCGCCGCTCTACGCCCCGCCTCCCCTCCCCCACGAGCGTGGACCCGCCCCGCGCTCACCAGCAGCCCCGAGCCCACCGAGATGACATTGGCCGTGGTGTACTCCGGGGTGACAGCGCCGCGGGGATTGGCCACGTGTCGCAGGACTGTGCCGTGCAGCACGGCCCCCAGGAGCAGGTTCACGTGGCCCACCAGGATCAGCGCGAGGCCCACGCGCATAAGCCTCCGGGGGCCGCGGGCCGCGTCTGCAAAGTACGGGGGGAGGGGTAGGCCTAAGCCGGGAAAGGAACCAGAGGGCCCCCCGTGGAGCGCCCCCGAACCAAGGGCCGTGGGGTGGGTCACCGGCGGACGCAGGGGCCCGAGGCCGGAAATTACCGAATTCGTAGAGGCGGCAGCACCTCATCGCGGCCGTCCGCGGCCCGCCACAGGGCAGCTCTACCTGGCTCCGCCCCCTCGCTACCTGAAGGCCCCACCCCGAGCGCTCCCCGCCCGGGGCTCCGAGGCCGCGCCCCCTAGCGGGAAAGGCGCACACACACACCACGCTCTTAGCAAAAAGTAGACTTTTATTACAGCAGCAACTGAGGCGAATCGAATGGCCCCCCAGGGCCACCACTGCAGCACCACCCTTCTCTCCCGCCCCGTCCGCCCCAGCGGGATTGTAGAATTCAGCTCCCCCAGTGCCCGTGGGCCTCCTTTCCACACAGGCTGGGCGGGAGCCGCCAGATCAGCTACTAGCCCCCAACTAGAAGGCGGCTGCTGAGAAGGCCCAGGCCCACGTCTGTGCAAAACAAGTAAACAAAGTGCAGAGGGGAGGAAGGGAAGGGGGAGGGTGATGCTCAGAACCAGGGAGCCCCAAAGCCCTCCTGAATAATAAAGGAGAGAAGGGGCTTCACAGGGTAATACTGACTGGGGGGAGGGGGCAGGAAGGCTGCTGCCATCTAGTGACGGCCACAGCTCTGATTAGGGGCCTGGCCCGAGGGAGCTCTAAGAGGAGACGGTGACAGCGGCTGAGTTGAGGGTGCTGTTCCTGGCAAAATTGAACTTGTTCAGGGTCTCCTCTAGCAGAGAAGTCAGTCGGCTCTGGTCAGCCTGGGGGAGAAGAGCTGGGTGAGACCGGGCAAGAGGAGAACGGAGTTGCCGGGGCGGCCGAGGCGGAAAGCTCACCTCGCTAATGAAGCCCAGCTGCACCAGCTCGGCTGCCAACTCAGGGATGTTCTCATCTGACAGAGAAAAGGGAGAGGGTGAGCACAATGTGGGAAGAGTGGGCCCCCAGCCCTAGTCAGGTCAGCCCAGCTGGGAAAGAACGACACAAGCAGAACTGTCGCGTCTACCCTCCGGTTTTAGGAGCTAAGGTATTCGTTCTGTGTGCCTCAGAATGTGTTGCTGCCTCGTAACCTTCCTCCCCGCCCCTAAGAATGTCCCTCACAGATGAGACTTAAGAGACTCTCATCCTCTGAGGGAAAGGAGAGACTCACTTGGCATTAGGTCACAGCTCAGGTGCCGGTTGAGTTTGTCCTCCAGCTTCAGAAGAAGCGTCAGCTGGAGAAAAGAGGACAGTCAGAAGATGAGGCTCCTCTTTCCCACTCCCCCCCCCTTTCTCCTGGCCACCCAGCCCTCTGCAGCCCTGGCCCCCAGCCTTACATGGTGTTTGACTCCCTCCTCCACTGACTCGATGTTGCACTGCATCAGCACCACCTACAGAGAGGACACACACGGGGTCATCACCGTAGTATCACCAGGCAAAAAAAAAAAAAAAAAAAAAAAGCCCCAACAGCTAGACGACTTTCCAGCCCACAGGACAAGCTTGCTAGAAACCAGAAACACACTCTTTTCCCTATAGGACAAAGCCTCATTTGACGTGTCCCTCTTCTCCCTTCCACCATGACCATAGAGACCTCCACATCCACAGAGCCCACCTTGCGGGTTTCCACCTCAGCTGGTTCAGGTGTTGGAGTCTTGACAGAGGGGGGCACAACAGGTGATGTCACCTCTTCCTGCTGTGGCTGCTGGGGCCGAGGTAGCCCAAAGGCTGTCAAGGGGTAGATCCCATTCCTGGAGTGAGATCAAACAGGTCACATGGGCTCCGTGAATGCCTCAGGACACCCACCCTGCTTCCTAAAGCAAGCCTTTCCTCTCACCCTTCTCTCACCTGACATCTTCAAGGAATTTATCCAATTCCAGAGCTGGTGACTGAGAGTACCTGCAGGAGAAAAGAGAAAACATGTGAAAGGAAGGAAATAAGCAAAACAGCAGGTTCAACAATTCCCAAAGAATTAACAGTTGACAGAACCCTCAGTGAGAGTGACAAATCTGTCCCTTTCAGACCCTCTCAGAGAGTTAGTTACTCACAAAGTCTGAACTGGTTCTCTTCCTGGTCCCGCAGGGATTTCAGCCAGTACAGCACTGGTATCCATGTTTTTGGTGATCTCCTCCAGAGCATTCTCTGGGATCATGTCTGGAGGACATGATGAAATGGAAAGTATAGATTAATGTCATGGAAGGCCCAGGGGTCCTGGGGGGAGTAAAGAATTCCTTTGGAAGTGGAAAAGGGAAGAGGGCATTGCTAGTGATACTTGTTAATGCTCCGACAGGAAGAAAATTCTTAGCAGGGCCAAGGGGACTCACGTTGGTGTCCCACAATGCAGTGGGCAGCAAGGAGTTTGAGTGAGGGCACTTCAAACAGCGCTGGGTGGAACAGAAGTTCTCTGGCTGTTGGCCTGCGAGCAGGCTCAGAATGCAGGCACTTTTGAATGAACTCCTAGAAAAGGGAAAAGAGGAAGTAGAGTAGGCAGCTGGCAACCAGGCCACTGTGTTCAACATGATACTTCGTCATTCATTACACTTAGCACAGGCTTCATACATACTAGGCAGTCAGCACTGGTTGAGGGAGTAACTGTTACTCCTCCTGAAACGGCTTTGAAGATTCTAAGGTATTAACATGAAAGGTACTGTTCAGGGTTTTTATGGTTTTACTTGTTTTTCTACTCTCCAACCACCAGCTTTTTTTTTTTTTTTTTTTTACTATTCAAACTTCCAGATTTTTTTTTCTGATTTTCTACTTCTGTGCTTTAACAGCCCACTCACTGCCTCCCTTCCTTTCCATCTCTCACCAAAATTACCTTCTCTGTTCCCAAACCTATCTGTTGGGGTCAACAGTATTCACCATTTTTTTCTTTTCCAAGCCAACTACCACAATTTCCTCCTTCTCTTACAATCATTTATTAAGTTCACTGATTTTCCCCAAGCTTCCTCTACATACACACACATCCCCATTTCCCACCTCCCATAGGTCGTCCCATGATAATTAACCTGCTTTTCTTTTCCTTCTTACAAACTTAAAAGCCAAGAAGGTCATATACCTAATCTGTCACTTGAACGCGCCAACCTAAAGCTGAACTAGAAATTTACTCCACACTAGCCTCAGCACTTCCCACTAGTCTCCCTGTCACACCATCTAATGAGTTACAAACTATCCTTGTTTGGACCTTCCTGTCCAGCCTCTTACTATAGTCTATCTACTGATTCATAACCTTATGCCCTTTAAATCTTAGCTCATTATTTCAGAGCACTTTCCCTACCTAAACCTATATAAATATAAAAGCCCACATGACAGATTTAATTCAAACTGGTCAATTTGTTTAAAAATATCAAGATGTCTGTCTGAGAGCATATACCAATTGCCTGAAGTAACCATTAGTTTACCTCCAGGCAGACACAACTAAGTTAATACACAACCTTTATCCCCAATACTACCCATGTTAAGCCCTTAACCAGTGTGTGTATATACAAAAAACAAGGTAAGTACTGCCTAGGGAAATACTCAAATAGTCACTGCTTTTGCCTGTCCTTGCTACTTTGTTTTCTTGCTCTTAGAAGAGAGTATATTCCCAGTAAGTAAAAAAGGAAGAAAAACCTAAAGACATTTCAAAGTCTGTTGAAGAAGTGATCCAGAAGATTCTTACTCTCTGTAATGGGTCTTCTAGAAGCTGAATGGCACTGCTGATAGCTTCCTGTGGCACATAGGAGGACTCTCCATTGCCCTGAATCTCCAGCACTGCCATCTGCAGGGAGGGGAACAGAAAAGCCCAGTAGAAACGTCAGAACTTCAGTGCTCCAGAACCACCCGCTCAAGACCTCACTCGTCCTCCCTCTAATTTCCCCCTCCATCTTCTAACTTGACCCCTCCCATCACCACTGCCTGTGGTTTCCTCACCTCCAGTGCACACATGCCAAAGGAGTAGATGTCCACTGCTGTTGTCACATTAGTGACTTCTAGGGAAAACAGAGAAGCCTTTGTTTAATCAGAGGATGGGGGCAAGGGGTGGCAGAAATGCCTTTTGAAAACTTTTTGTAAGCCAGCAGAGAACTACAAGTTTCAGTTCTATTACCTCTGGGCCTCAGGTTATAAGGTAGAAACCTGGGGAACAGGGAGAGGGGAAACTGGTGCCTCACCTCCATACTCTGGTGCAAAGAAGTGTAGATTCTTCTGCTCTTCCCGACAAGTCTTCACATGATTGTTGATAGTGTCAGGAGCCACTGGGAGTAGGGGAGATACCCACAATCTGACCACCATCAACAAAGCACAGTCTCACTCCAAAGAGAGGTCCCCAGAAGCCAAATTCTCTCCTGAAGACTCTAACCCTCAAGGCGCAAACCTGTCCTTTTCCCATCTTGAACCAGAGACTAAACATGACCACCACCTACTTCCCCTTTCTGGGGTCTACCGCTTCTCATTTAAGGTCCCTAGGTCAGTAGCAACAAATACTCCACACTAAACTAATAGGCATATAGGGGCCTTGGGCTGGCCAAGAAGCAATGGAGGCTAAGGAAAAACTTTTGCTTGTGATCTGCTCACCTTCTCCAAAGTTCTGGAATATATAATCCCTGTCACATGAAAATGTGTGGTCTAGATCTTTCAGCCACCCTCAAATAGCATAAAAGCATAGGCAGCCCTTCCTAATCTGGGACACTTAAAGATCCCAGAAACATGGATGATTTAAAAAAAAAAAAAAAAAAGTTAAGAAGAAATAACAATACTACAACCAACTAGACAGCCTCCTCTTACCCACCTTTACTGACTGAAACTCAAAAACAGCTCAAAGTTGAACCAATACCCTTGAATCAGTCTCACATTTCATCCACCAAAATTGTAGACTCCTGCTCTACTCCCTGTTGGTCAACATTGCTGCCATAGGTCTGAACGAGGAACCAGGGCCGGGCCCAATTTGGACTTACTCAGATCATAAACAATGACTACAAGTCACAGAGAGTCTGGGAACACAGTATGATTTAGGGAACCATCCTGATGATGAAGGGAAATAAGAATCCAGGACATAAATGGCCAGCCAGGCAGAAACCACAGGAAACAAGCAAGTTATGGAAGGGCAAGCAGGTGGAGGGCTGGTAGGGAGAAGCCAAGCAGGCATAACTAGGCAGGGAGGCAGGGGCACAGGGCTTGCTCCCACGACTGCATGCACTGGGCAGCCGCAAAGGGGAGCAGAGGGGCACAAACAGAGCCCCACATGGGGCAACAGGGAGCTCTCACCATTAGCAAAAATCCTATGAAAGACTGTTGGGAACAGAGCAGCCCGTAAGCGGGAGGGAGGAAAACAGAGAAAAGTTGTGAGCGATGGAGCAGCCAAGCCCCAGACAAATGGACACACAAACCACACACAGACACGGCACACAGAAATGTTATACACAGCACACGGATACACAGCAAATGAAAGCACTCACAGCAGGCACAGCCTGGAACCTCCTTTGGTAGGGTCTGGCCCCAGAGGCTCAAATCAGACCTTAGACCCATCTCTTTGCCCTTTCCCAACCTCCTATCAAGGTGTCTGGATTAACCCGCTTCCCTCCAAAAAAGGTGTAAGATTAGTCCCTACCCCCTAATTGACTGGCCTCTCCCTATGAATTACCCCTAGCAAAGTCCTATCTCTTACCACCAGCCCAACACCTCAGAATTTTGCTCTACTCTCCCCACTCCTTGCATCTTACCCCCGTGGTTCCCAAATTCCCGAGGCTCCCCTGCCCAGAACCTCTCCCTCCCCTCACCAGAGCCAATCTTGATGAGTCCGTTGTGCTGGATGAAGATGGTGTCACAGGTCAGGTTCCCATGGATGATGGGGGGGTCACAGGAGTGCAGGTAGCTGTGGGGGCACTGGGCTGTTAGAGGGGCTACTGGGAAATTAAGGGCAGGGGGAACCCAAGGGTTAAGAGGAGCAAGGGCCTGGTCTCCTGCTGGTCACCACAAAGATAATCCCCACACTCTGAATCTCCATTATGCCTGGTGAGTTAAAGAGCTGGATAAGCACTAGGAGAAAGAGGCGGGAGACAGTATCGTGGTTAGGGCATTAGAATGGACTCTTTACAAGACCATAGGGGCCTAATCTTGACAGTACAGGACTCAAAAAAAGTGGGCAGAGGCAGAAAAAACCAGCAGAGTAGTGCCCTAAAATCTGTTTGGAGGAACTAAATCAGGAAATAGGGGAAAAACACTAACCAGATCCTACTTACCTAAGGGCAGAGAGGATTTGCGTGCACCAGCGCTTCCAAGCCTGGAACAGTTTGATCAAAGGGTCAGCAGTAATCCCCTCTCTTAACCCTCCAACTAGTTTCCCTCCATCCCTTCTTGATTAGCTTCATGATTACTATAATCTTTTTAAAACCCCCATACCAGCCTAAAGCTTTGTCTGTTCTCCTTCCATACCTTTTCATTCATAGTCTTGTGGTTCTTTTTGGTCTTCTTCAGAAACTGCTTAAGACTCCCAGATGACATGTATTCTGTGATAAAAATGACCTGGAGAGGCAAAGCACTCAAATAAGGTCATAAAGTAGAAATCATCCCCTACTTGATGACATGTAGGCCAGATACATATGAGATCTGGAAGCCTGGTGGTAGTGGTTGTTTTAAGTTTCCCTCCTTTTGTTGTTAGCACCACATCCTCAGATTTAACAGGATGAAAAAAAACGACTCAACTATAAGAGCTATGGAAGTAAGGGTGCCTGGGTGGCTTAGTCTGTGAAGTGTCTGCCTTTGGCTAAGGTCATGATTCCAGGATCCTGGGATCAAGTCCCACATCTGGCTCCTTGCTCAGCAGGGAGCCCGCTTCTCCCTCTGGCTACCACTCCCCCTGCTCGTGTGTTCTCTCTCTCTTTGACAAATAAATAAACGCCCCCCCCAAAAAAAAAGAAAAGAAAAAGAAAAGAAAGAAGGGGAAGAGCTGTGGGAAGGAAACAAAAGTTTGCTCATTTCTGCCCCACCCATCACCAGACAAAAGGCACAGGACATAGGCAAAACCCTGCTCTCATCTCCACAACAGCTGATTCCAGTTTTGTTCCAAAACTACCTTATTTTCATCTCTGAATGTAAAAAGAACAATACACGTAGCTGGTCTCTGCGGTAAGCTCAAGAAAAAGTTCTTACCCTGGCCTTGTTCTCTTTAATGTCAGCCCAATACTTGTGAAACTTAACAATGTTGAGATGTTCCAACTGAATCAGATTATCAAACACAGCACGGACTTTTTCCTGAAAGCAGGGGAGAGAGTGGGATTAACAGGGTTCAGAAACCACTATAATTCTGAAAAGCCATTCCTTATCCCTCCCCAGAAATGATCTAACCCCAACATACTCTCCTCCTAATAGGCTTCTCAACACCAATTCCTCTTTAACACCTGAATTCTTTTAATTTAAGTTCAGTTAATTAACATATAATGTATTATTTAAGGAGTACAGGTCTATGAGTCATCAGTCTGACATAACACCTAACACTCACCACAACACATACCCTCCCCAGTGTCTATCACCCAGCCACCCCATCTCCCCACCTACCTCCCCTCCAGCAACCCTCAGTTTGTTTCATAAGATTAGGAGTCTCTAATGGCTTGTCTCCCTCTCTGGTTTCGTCTTGTTTCATAACACCTGCATTCTAACACCACATAGGCTACATCCTTTCACCATCACCTACCTCCTGCAGCTTGTAGTTCTTGCGTTCAGAGAACTGGACCTCATTCCACACAACCTCTACACCCTCCTCTGTATCCATGGCCAGGTATGCACTGTCAATACCTGGTACATTCCGCTGATTCACCTGAGAAGAAATTCAAATGGAAAGGAATTACTAAAGTAACCTTGTAAACCCTCCATTTTAATATTCCACATGATCATCCTCTCCTAGGCTCTGATCTGTTAAAACTTTGGTCTGCCCCTTTCATGCTTTCCTCTTCCACTTCGCGCTTAGAATTCACTCCCCCAAGAGTGACACTACCATCACCTTACCTCTTCTCGCCTCTTCTGCCACCTCCCACATGGTGACTCTTCCAAGATCTCAGACTCATCTTCACTTTCTTCTTCTTCCTCTGGGGAAGCAGCTGAGGTCGTGGAGGTCACAGGAGGTGACACTGATGTGAGGCCAGGAGCTGAGGATGAGGATTCTACCTTTGGGTCTGAGCCGCTACTGACTACTGTCTGGGACTCCCCTTCCGACATGCTGGAACGAACACTCAGGCCTGCATTGGTTGGGGCAAGGATGGAGAGAGAAAGAAGAAAGGGTCAGGACAGATCTACAAAGATTTAATTCTGAGGCATCTAGGTGGCTCAGTCAGTTAAACGTCCAACTCGATCTCAGCTCAGGTCTTGATCTCAGGGTCATGAATTCAAGCTCCATGCTGGCCTTCACGCCTAATCTTAATAACCTCCTCTGGGTTTCAAAAGAAAACAAAACATACACCTCCCTTTAAATCCAAAATCAAATTAATCCTGTCTGAACACTGAAACATTAATTACTCTCTTAGTCTAGAGAAGGGAACTTATCTTGGTTGAAGACGACCCACCAGGAGTGGCAAATCTAAGATTTATGACAATATAACCCCCATTAGTAAGGTCCAAATGAACAGCCAAATCAGGGACAGACCCCACTCCTTCTCAGCAATACTCACCCAACAGCCTTCCCTCTGAATCCTCACCTGTCTCTATTTCCACTGTGCTCAAGAACTAAGCTACATGGGCCTTGTTCAGAACAGATGACTCCAGACCCCAAAAGGTTCCACTGATTCAGCCCTAAGGCTGGACCTGTAACACTCTCAGCGAATTTACCCAGCTGAAACCCTCAGCTAATTTTTCCACTAGAATTCTGGCATTTGGTATCCATCCCTCCTATATGCAGATCAAGTCTGCCAGTCCAGGCTGAGGCTACCCCTGGCCCAGGTGACTAGCAGTGGTTAGTGACTTCACCCCTGATGACCTCACCTTCCCTGTGATGTGAGTGTGCAAAGGGGTATTGGTTAGCAACATTTTTTTTCATTCACTCACTCAACAAATGTTTATTAAGCACTTATTAGGCCAAGCACTGGGCTAGGTACTTGAGATACAATAGTGAATATAATAAATGAGGTGCCCACATTCATGGAGCCACAAATTTAAACAGATCTAGGACTTTCAGCTTCCATTTCATTCACATGGCTCAAAGCTCCACCCTCTGAGATAACAGATCTGACAGAGATATTCCCTCAAGAACAAGTAACTCAAGGGGCACCTGGGTAGCTCAGTTGATTAAGTATCTGTCTTGGCTCAGGCCATGATCCTGGGGTCCTGGGATCAAACCCTGCATCTGGCTCCCTGCTCAGCAAGGAGTCTGCTTCTCCCTCTGCCCCTTTGCCGCCCAGGCGTGCCCACACACACACACTGTACTTCTATCAAAATAAATGGATAAAATCTTAAAAAGAGGGACGCCTGGGTGGCTCAGTTGGTTAAGCGGCTGCCTTCAGCTCAGGTCATGATCCCAGAGTCCTGGGATCGAGTCCCACATCGGGCTCCTTGCCCAGCGGGGAGCCTGCTTCTCTCTCTGCCTCTGCCTGCCATTCTGTCTGCCTGTGCTCGCTCTCTTTCCCTCTCTCTCTGACAAATAAAATCTTAAAAAAAAAAAAAAATCTTAAAAAGAAAAAAACTAAAAAAAAATTAAAAAAGTAAAAGAGTAACTACAGATATAGCAGTTATAGGAAAAAGTACTATGTAGTATATTTTTTTCAAGGCACACGGCTACTTGGAAGAAAAACAATTCTCTGAAGATAAATGTCATTAGCTTGTCCAGACAGGCACAGGACAACTGCTGACTGTTATTCCAAATCCCTAAGAACAAAGGCTGTGAAGGAGCTGAAACCTGTGTGTGCTGGGCTCAAAGGAGTGCTCCAGTATGAAAGTGGCATTCTGGAAAGTAGACTTCCTCCTCTAAATCCGCTCAGAATACAGAAGCCTCTGATCAAAACCAATCTTGAAAAGCCTTCATTTTAGAACTCTTGGATACCCACTTCTGCCAATCTCCACCCCCAGCCTACACTATGTATAACCCAAATCAGGAGATTCTTAATAGAAGACATTCTAGTAAATACCAGAGAACCACAACGCACTACAGAGAAAATCCGGCAAGATATTTTTTTCCCTGTCATTTTCTAGGCCCTGCCCATCACAGAGTGTATTCAACCAGCCAAGAAAGCTACTATCTGTATGTCTTAGTAATCTACCCGAAAACGATTTAGAAATCATCTTCCTTTCCCTTCCCTTGAAAAATAAGAAAATGGTAAGAAAGTTCATATGAATTATTTCCTAGAGCAGCTATATTTATAGACTGTTTCTTGAATCTGAACAGCTAAGTAAAATTTCCAACTAGATTACAATAGGAAATACCAGTGACGCTCTAATACAGGAAGCCAGTTACCAATGGGCTCTAAGGAAACCTCTGAACTCAGGGCACAGACAATTAATCCACAGAACACCACAAAAGACGCCAAACCTTTACCAGTCACAGACACGTCCTTGGAATGTGCTGGTCCTCTCCCTCCCCAATCTTTCCCCAGCAGGCAAAATGAAGGCGCTGCCCAAGATCCCCCAGCACTTCCCCTCCTGCTGAAAAAATCTTTGTAACGCTGGGGTTTTCATCTCAGGGTCGTTCAGAGGTGTAAGAGATCACATACGGAAAAGGTCATTTACGCCCCTACAAGGGACTCTCCTCGCCGCCTCCAGCAACCCCGAGAATACTGTGTTCACTTCTGAGCAGTGTAGGTAGATCGTCGCGCAAAGTTTTTCTCGGAGACTTTTATTTATTGGACTGCAGCCCCTCTGCATGTTGACTCCTCAGCAAGAGCTCACAGGCCACGGGCCTCTGAGCCACCCTCACCCCGAGCAGACCAAAGGGCCTCCGGGACCCACAGGACCGTCCGCTCAGACGTCAAGCAATCGCAGGGGACGGCTTCGCGCTCCAACAGGTCGCCCTGCCCGCTGTCTGCAAGGGAGCGCCCGCAGGCCCGGGAGCCAGAGGCCGCCACCTCATCAAAGGCCGGCCCCGCGGCGCCGTCAGGGGCGCAGGCCACGCCCCCGCGCAGTCAGCGCGCCGGCCTCCAGCAGGCGCGGCTCCGACGCTGCGCTTCCGCAGGCCGCGGGGCCCGCCACCACCGCCCCCGCCGCCGGCCCCGCCTCTCGTCAGCCCCAGTTCGACACGAACGCCAGGGCCTCGCGCTCCGCGCCGGCAGAATTCCGGGTCGCCGCCACTCAGGGCGGGCCGGGCGGGCCCGGTAGAGACCGTGGGGCCGCGGCCGCCCCTCGGCTCCGGCGGGCCGGGCCTGGGCCGCCGAGCGAGCAGAGCCGCCACCAGACACCCGCCTGCCAGGGTCCCAGCGCCCCGGGCCGCGGAGACCGACCCTTCCTTCCCTTCGCCGAGCCCCTTCCTCCCTTTCAGTCCCCTCGGTGCTCACCTCCCGACTCCGCTCCCCGCAGCCTGCGCTTCAGCTCCAGCTCGGGTTCGGGGCCGCGGACCAGAGAGACTCCCTCACAGCTGCGCTCCGCAGCGCAACCGAACTGCGGGCCCCGCCCTCGCGGCGTCCGGACCAACAGATGGGCGGTGCCGCACTGCCGTTGGGTTTCCATTGGATAAGGCGGTCGAGATGGGCGGTGCCCCGGGAAGACGGTCGCTCGCTGGCATAGTCTTCAACCCTGTCTCCTCCCATTGAGCCTGTCCGGCCGAGACCTCTCTGAGGCTACGGTGTGTTCGTATCAAGTGGGGCTCATCGCTCTGTCCACCCCTCGTCCAGTCCAGGTGCCCCCGAAGATTCTGATGGGCGAAAGGAAGGCCTTCCCTCTCTTCTTGAAGGCGCCATGACAGTTCTGGTCCGACTAAAAGACAAAAGGAGCGAAAGACGCATCCTCAATCCGGGAGGAGCACCCACCCACTTTAATTATTTAGGGGGGCGAGACTGCGCAGGACACCAATTCTTCAGAAAGCTTAAAAATTTTCCTGACTATATGCTGAAAGTTGCGTAGCACGGATATTTGCCAAAACTTTGCAGGAGGTTTTCACAGATAACTCGTTTGACCCTCGTAAGAAACCGAAATTATCATTCAGTGCTAATTGACAAATGCAAAAAAATGAATCAGAGACATTAAGCTATTCACCAAAAGTTGATAGAAGCCAGATCTAGCATTCAAACAGTAAGATTTGTCAAAGGCTTCCTTGAAAAGATGTTTGGAAAGAATTTGGATTGACTTCGAGTAAGTGGAAAGAAAAGATTCTGGGTGAGCCCATTGATCTGCGAAAACTAAACGCTGAGCCTGAGCGGTATAAATTCGCTGTGCCATTAGACATACGTTGTGGAGGGAGGAAGATGAATCAACTGTCACAACTTGGGAATGTCATAATCACTAAATTTCACTGCCCTTAAAGGGACTCTCTAATCCTTCTTAACTAATATAAAGAAGGATACCGTATCTGGCAGAAGCCCTCTATTTTCTCAACTCTTCACCTCAAAATAGTTATTTTTGCAATCTTTCATCCTTTGATTCTTTTACCTTTAAAAGAGAGCACTCACACTCTTAGAGAAAGCTGCTGGAAGTTGCGGATCTCATTTTGGATATTTAAAAAAATGCATGTGTTCACCAAATTTAGCATATAATTTCAGAAGAGTTGAGGTTAAATATCTTTGTTCTAATCTTCAGAGGAAGGTTATTCCTCCTCCTCTCCAGGTTAACTTTTTTTTCCTTGTGGGCTCCAAAGCAATTGGAGCCTCTGGTCCACTATAAACATTCATTAAATATCAGTACATATTATCATATTTCATTCTCTTTTCTCTGGTCCTTATTAATCAACCTTTCCTCTTCAACTAGCTCCTTTCAAATATGCGTAGAGGATCCACTGGCATCCTCCAGCTCTCATTTTATTTTTAACCTTTCACTCTTTTAACTCTTTTATTTTAACTTTTCACGTTTAAAAATCTCAAAAACTGCATTTTCGTCACCTCATTATTTTTTCTCTGCTTTAAAAAATGTTTAAAAATCAAGTATTTCGGGCGCCTGGGTGGCTCAGTTGGTTAAGCGACTGCCTTTGGCTCAGGTCATGATCCTGGAGTCCCGGGATGGGAGTCCCACATCAGGCTCTCAGCTCCACGGGGAGTCTGCTTCTCCCTCTGACCTTCTCCTCGCTCATGCTCTCTCTCACTGTCTCTCTCTCTCTCTCTCAAGTAAATAAATAAGATATATTTTTTAATCAAGTATTTCAAAAATATTTAACATAGTGTAACAATATTGAATAGCTTCTATGTGCTGTGGTCCACTGTTTTAATTGCCTTATGACATATTAACTCATTTAATCCAAGAATCCTATGGAATATTGTGAATTAACAATTGCTATAGAATGTGAAAATCTCTTGTAACCCTACTTCACCAAAATAATTAAGACTCTGATTCATGTGTCCCCTTTTTTTCCCCATGCATACATTAATATATGTGTATATAATTTAAAATGAAAGCAAGCTGATACTGCATAATCTTTTTCAGTTTACTCTGTTGCTTTTTTCCATGGCAGCTCATATAGCTGAGCTCATATAAATTAAATTACTTTAATTTTTAACCACTGTAGAGTATTCCATTGTCCACCATTTAATTAGTAACAGGGGGGCATCAGGGTTATGTCCAACATTTATTATTATTTATTTATATTATTTATTATAAATAAAGCTGTAATAAAGTCTTGTTGCACACATCTTTGCTTGTTTGTGAAAATTATTTTTATACATCCTTAAAAATGGAATTGCTAAGTCAAGAGCTAAGAACATTTTAACTTGAATAGATATTGCCAAGTTACTCTTCAAAAAGATATCAAATAATATCAAGAATATGCTCGGTTGGGGCGCCTGGGTGGCTCAGTGGGTTAAAGCCTCTGCCTTCGGCTCGGGTCATGGTCCCAGGGTTCTGGGATCGAGCCCCACATCGGGCTTTTTGCTCAGCAGAGAGCCCGCTTCCCTTCCTCTCTCTCTGGCTGCCTCTCTGCCGACCTGTGATCTCTGTCTGTCAAATAAATAAATTAATTAATTTTAAAAAAGAGAATATGCTCGGGCTTAGGGGTGCCTGGGTGGCTCAGTGGGTTAAGCCTCTGCCTTTGGGTCAGGTCATGATCTCAGGGTCCTGGGATTGAGTCCCGCATCAGGCTCTCTGCTCAGCAGGGAGCCTGCTTCCCCTTTTCTCTCTCTGCCTACTTTTGATTTCTGTCTATCAAATAAATAAAATCTTTTAAAAAAATTAAAAAAAGAATATGCTAGGGTTTAGTGGCCCCTGGGTGGCTCTGTCAGTTAAGCATCCAACTCTTGGTTTTGGCTCAGGTCACCATCTCAGGGTCCTGGGTTTGAGCCCAGTGTTGGGCTCCTTGCTGAGGACAGTATGTGCTTGAGAGTTTCTTTCCCTCTCCCTCTGTCCTGCCCCCATCACTGCTTGCACTTGTGTGCTCTTTCAAATAAATAAAATCCTTTAAAAAAAAAAAAAGGGTAGTTTTAGGTTTACATCAAAATTGAGATGATTCGGGGTGCCTGGGTGGCTCAGTGGGTTAAGCCTCTGCCTTTGGCTCGGGTCATGATCTCAGGGTCCTGGGATCGAGCCCCACATCAGGCTTTCTGCTCAGCGGTGAGCCTGCTTCCCCCTCTCTCTGCCTGCCTCTCTGCCTACTTGTGATCTCTCTCTCTCTCTGTCAAATAAATAAAATCTTTAAAAAAATATTTGAGCTGATTCAGAGATTTCCTATATATTTACTGTAGCCCATATGCATAGCTTCTCTCCCATTACCAATATCACTCACCCGAATGGTATACATTTTACTGGGGATGAACCTACATTAACTTATCATAATCACCCGAAATCCATAGTTTACTATGAGGTTCACTCTTGGTATTGTACATTCTATAGGTTTGGACAAACATATGATGACATATATCCATCATTTATCATACAAAGCATTTTTACTCCCCTAAAAATCCTCTGTGCTCTGCCTTCCCATCCCCAGCAACCACTAGTACTAATATCTCTATAGTTTTGCCTTTTCCAGAACATCATGTAGTTGGAATCCTACCAACTTTTTAAGTTGCCTTCTTTTGCTTAATGATATGCATTTAAAGATCCTTTGTGTGTTTTCATTGCTTGATAGCTCATTTCTTATTAGCACTGAATAATATGCGATGATCTAGATGTACCACAGTTTATTTTATCCATTCACATACTAAAGGACATCTTGGTTGCTTCTAACTTTTGGCAATTATGAGTAAACTGCCCATAGATATCTGTGTGCAGGTTTTTGTGTGAATGTAAGCTTTCAACTTCTTTGGGTAAATATCAAGAAGTGAGATTTCTTTTTTTAATAGGTAATTTATGAAGTTTATTTTTAATTAAACTCAATTAAATAACATAGAGTGTATTATTAGTTTCAGAGGTACAGTTCGGTGATTCATCAGTTGTATATAACACCCAGTGCTCATCACATCATGTGCCCCCCTTAGTGCCCATCATCTCACCTTAGTTAACCCATCCCCCTTCCCCTCCAGCAGCCCTCAGTTTGTTTCCTATGATTAAGAATTTCTTATGGTTTGTCTGCCTTTCTGATTTCATCTTATTTTTCCCTCTCTTCCCCTATGCTCCTCTATTTTCTTAAATCCTACATATGAGTGAAATCCTGTAATTGTCTTTCTTTGCTTAGCATAATACCATGGCAAGATTTCTTTTTTTTTTGATTGCTGAGTAATATTCCATTGTATATATACACATATAGAAAATAAAATCTTAAATATATATATTTATATATGTGTGTATGTGTGTGTATATATATTCTTATAAATATCTACATATATATGTATAATAAAGTCTTAAAAAAAAACCACAACTAGCTGGTTGTCTTCGAAGTGGGTTGTACCATTTTGCATTCCCACCAGCAATGAATGAGAGTTCATGTTGCTCCACATCCTCACCAGTATTTGGTATTAGTGTTCTGGATTTTGGCCATTCTCATAGATGTGTTATGATATCTCACTTTTTTAAAAAAGATTTTATTTATTTATTTGACAGAGAGAGAGATCACGAGTAGGCAGAAAGGCAGGCAGAGAGAGAGGGGGAAGCAGGCTCCCTGCCGAGCAGAGAGCCTGATGTGGGGCTCGATCCCAGGACCCTGAGATCATGACCTGAGCCAAAGGCAGAGGCTTAAACCACTGAGCCACCCAGGTGCCCCAATATCTCACTTTTTAAAAAAGATTTTATTTATTTGAGAGAAAGAGTACACAAGCAAGGAGGGGGGCAGAGAGAGAAGCAGGTTTCCTACCCAGCAGAGAACCCAAAGTGGGACTCAATCCCATGACCCTGGGATCATGACCTGAGCTGAAGGCAGATACTTAACTGACTGAGCCACTCAGGTGCTCCTGTATCTCATTTTTCGAAGTTTTCATTTCCATGATGACAAATGGTGTGGAGCACCTTTTTATGTGTTTATTTGCCACCTGTGTATGTTTTTTGGTGAGGTGTCTGTTATGGTCTGTGGCCCATTTTTTAATAAGATTGTTTTCTTCTTGCTGAGTTTTAAGTGTTTTTTGTATATTTTGGATAACAGTCTTTTATCATGTGTCTTTTGCAAATATTTTCTCCCAGTTTGTGTCTTGTCTTCTAATTCTCTTGACATTGTCTTTAGAGCAGAGTTTTTAATTTTATTGAAGTCCAGCTTATCAATTATTTCTTTCACGGACTGTGTCACTGGTGTTTTATTTAAAAAGGCATCAGCCTACTCAAGGTCATCTAGGTTTTCTCTTATATTATCTTCTAGGAGTAGTAGAGGTCTGCATTTCCTATTTAGTTCTATACTCCATATTGGGTTAATTTTTGTGGGGTGTGTACGTGCTGTGTCTAAATTCATTTTTTTTTTGGCATATAGATGTCCAGTTGTCCCAGCACCATTGTTTTCATATGTTTATTGCCCAGTTGTATTTCCTCCTCCATTTTTTGCCTGCTCATGTTCTTTGTGACTTTTGTTTTTTTTTTTTTTAACTGGGTTGGTTATCTTTTTATTGGCTTGTAAGACCTCTTTGTATATTAGAAAAATCCCATTGTCTTCCTAATCTCTCGCAATGTGAATCCCATCCTCTTTCTCTGCTAAAGCTTTTTTTCTGTTTATTATAACTTCCACTCCCAAAATCCTTTCTCAATCTTCATTCTGCATGACCTCTTTAGCATTGGGGATCACTGAACAGCTCTCCTGCTTTTCCTAACACTGATTTATTTCATTTCTCTTTCAACTTACCCTAATTTTTCTCTTATTGTTTTCTATCCTTCCCTTCTAACTATTAAGGTGCTTGTTATTGTGGTCAGAGTTAAATTCTTTGTTCTCTCTATACCATGCTTTAGAAAATATATCCATTGAGTATATCACTGAATAATATTTATATTTATCTCTAGCACTCTTTCTTGCCAAACTCCAAGACAGATCGGGTACTCCACTGTCACATTAGAACTTAATATACCTAAATATTCCTACTGAAGGTCAGTAATCCACCTCAAGAATCAAATTATTGGGAATAGAAACCAGATGACTGGGTGACAGTCTCCTTTTGAATTTTGTGACCTACATAGGTAGCACACACTTTTTCTTCAAAGAAGACGTAATATTTAACAAAGAAACAATTTATTAAATAATCATAGAATAAAGAAAGGCACTGGTTCCTGGGTGGCTCAGTCAACTGAGCATCTGACTCTTGATTTTGACTCAGGTCATGATCTCAGGGTCGTGGGATCTAGTCCTGCATGGGGCTCTGCGCTGGGCATGGAGCCTCCTTGGGGTTCTCTCTCTCCTCTCCCTCTGCCTTTCCCCACCTCTCATGTGTGCTCTCTAAAAATAAAAAATAAATTTAAATTTAAAAAAAGAATAAAGAAAGGCAATGCTTTGAGACTATCCATATCTATTTGTCTGATTCTAAACTTGTCAAGTGACCTGCTGACCTCATCTTCTGGGTGGACTACAGCTTGCCTTTTGACATGCTGCCTGCACAGCTCTACAGATTTACTAAAAATCTTGGAATTCACGGTGAGTGAATCTTATAGTACGAAAGTCATACCTCAATAAAACTGTCCAGACTCTTTCAAGATTTTGGTTTCCATAGATCAAGGCAATTGGAAAATCTGTTAGATTTCTGTTCCAAGCTTTTCTTCTTCAATGTGAGACTCACTAGTCTTGCCTCCAATCTGATCATTCCTGTAGGCACATGATATGGACCCTTTATTCCAAAAGAGCCTCTTTCAAACTGAATAAAATCAAAAGAATAAAAGAATAAAATACTTTAATTCTTTTATATAAAAGAATAAAAATGCTCCTTCGCCTCAAGCTTGGCATTCCTTTAGGATCTCATATTAAGAGAAGCCTAAACTTCTTGATAATTGTAAATTACCTAAGGTACTTTAAAACATACACATTTCCAGGACCTTCCTGGGATTAACTGGATCCAAATCTGGTAGGGGGAGGGCAGGGAGAGACTTGAGTATCTTTATGTCTAATAATCTTCCCAGACGATTCTGATGCAAGTAGCCTGGCCTGTTATTAGGCTGAGGGGTAAAAACTATCAAACTAGCATAACTTATCCCTGTCTAGGAATGATTCCTTGGGTCATTGCCTCATAACTTAGGCCTCTGAGCTTCGCTGTTTAATTAAATAAGAACATTTAACTCTATACCTCTATGTCATGTCATAAGAAATTGAATCAACTTCTAAGTTAAACATAATGGATAAATAAATAGAGGCACTGGAGAATAAAAAAACCAGACACCCCATGTAAATTAATAATTCACCTGAAATTATTTTATTTCCACAATTGTATTCAATTATACTTAAGTCAAATTCATCTATAATTTATTTTGCTCTGTTTTACTGGCATAAAGGTACTATCTGTCTTGTGTCCCAGGAATATTGGGAGTTTAAAATAGTTACCAAGTCATCCCACAGCCTTTTCTGGGCCAAAACCCTAATGTAAACCTTTTCTGTTTGTTTTTACCTTTGCTGTAGTAATAAAGACAACTTCCCTAGGTATAAAATTGTGTCCAGAGAAAACACAGACTCAGACTATAAGGAAAGGTCATTGGAGACCCCTTTAGCATGGGCAGTCTAAGACTCCATTATTTTACAGCTTACAGTTGTACTTCCAGGCTTGAATCAGAGAGCAAAATTCAATTGAATCAAATATTTATTTAGTGGTGACTATGAGCCAGGCACCACACTAATCATTAGAGTAACAAATGAATAAGACAAAGTTCCTGTCTTCAAAGAGCTCCTATTTACTTGAGAAGATAGCTGCATAAACAAAAAAGTTACAATACTTGGGGCGCCTGGGTGACTCAGTCGGTTAGGCATCTGACTCTATTTCAGCTGGGGTCACAATCTTGGAGTCCTAGGATCAACACTCAGAGGGGAGTCTGCTTGAGGAGTCTCTCTCTGCCTCTGCCCCTCTCCCCGCTTGTGTACTCTCTCTTTCTAATAGATAATATGTGTATGTGTATTGTGTGTGTGTGTGTGTGTGTGTGTGTGTGTGTATTTTTTTTTTTAAAGGCTGCAAGCAGCCTCCTGAAGCTAGAAAAGGCAAGGAAATGGATTCTTCCCTAGAGTCCTCAGAAGGTCTCGCTGATAACTTCAAATCAGTGAAATTGATCTCAGACGTCTGGTCTCCAGAACTGTGAGAAAATTAATTTGTGGTGTTTTAAGTCACCAAGTTTGTGGTAATCTGTTACAGCAGACATAGGAAACTAATACATAAGGTTTCCCAGAGAACAAGACTGATATCTTTCTGGCCTGGGTTTTAAAGAATGAATAGGAGTTAAACTGACAGTTAAAGGAGGGAAGAACAGTCCAGAAAAGACTGAACTCTCCTTTTCTCTGACTCTCCAGACTCAGAAGACAGGCATTAGACCATAAAACCTATGACCGTCCAAACCAACTTTTGTGACATATGCCTCACTTTTTAGCAGTAGGAGTTGAAGATTTCCAATGTAGGTGTTATTTTTTTTCTCCCTTACCTCACCTCTGGCTTTTCACACTGAAATTTAACCTTTGTTTTTACAGTGTTTCTTACATCTGGGAAAGAAGAAAAAATTCTCCAGGGAGAACATTCTTAAGTAAATGAGAAAACAAGAGAGAGAATCTGATAAGGACACTTGTTTATTATTGCCTCAAGCTTAGAACAGAGGGTGACAAAGCCTTCTCCAAAAGTAAGTGACGGAACTCTTTGTTTTTTGGAACTAAGAGAAATAAAATAGTGAAAATAAAAAGTAAGAGCTCTAACCCAGATATAATTGAAGACAGAATAAGTTAATACACTCAGAATGCCATACGGAGAAACACACACACACACACACACACACACACACGCAAAGTTGAGCAAGTGAGCCTGTGTTGAAAGCCCTAACATGTATAATTAGAATTCTAGAAAAATACAAAGACAATGATGGTGAAACAGTGTCTGAAAATATTAAGATTTTTAAAGTGTTGATAAAAGACATTAGACTTCAGATTTTAAAAAACAAACTCTTAGTACTAATAAAATAAACATGTGCTGAGGCATATCATATGGATATTTACAAAATATCAAGGATAAAGAGCAAATTGTAAAGGCTACCATCGACGTGAGAAAGAAACCGATTTTGCCTATGGAATGACAGTAAGACTGATAAAACACTTCCCTGTAATCCTAGAATTTTATTTCCAACCAAATTGTCATCAAAGAGTGAAGGCAAAATACATTTTGTAATGCCAGAAACAACGAAGGGATTAAAAAAAACCACACCCGGGGCGCCTGGGTGGCTCAGTGGGTTAAAGCCTCTGCCTTCGGCTCAGGTCACGATCCCAGGGTCCTGGGATCGAGCCCCGCGTCGGGCTCTCTGCTCAGTGGAGAGCCTGCTTTCCCCTCTCTCTCTGCCTGCCTCTCTATCTACTTGTGATCTCTCTGTCAAATAAATAAATAGAATCTTAAAAAAAAAAAAACACACACCCACCCAATCTCACTGAAAGACCTATTTATAAACAAGAATTAATAAAACTGCTTGGGAAAAACGTCCACTTCTGGCCAAGATGGTGCAACAGGACCCTCCTGTCTTTGCCACGTAGAACACGGGTTAGAATACATAAGCAACAGTTTTCAGATAATGGATGTAGCAAGCAGTACACACGGGAGAGTGGTCCCTGAGAGAAGGGGAAAAAATGAGGTAAATCCTGTGAGAAGCCCAGCTTACTGCCTAGAGTTTTCAGGCCACTTTGTGGGGAGAGAAAACCCAAACAGAGCCTGACAATATCATTGCATTGAGAAGACAGGGTTGAGAGTTCAAGGAGACCAAAGTGGCTAACATTACCAGAGAGCCAGAAAGGATGGAGTTACCCAGAGAAATAACCATGGCGCTTCATAGAAGGATCCTCTCCAGATTTTGTTTGTGAACTGAGCTAAACATACACATGAGGAAACTATCAAGGTTGAGGAAAGAACCCTCTGAGAGGAGTAGACAAAACAGTGGAAAGGAGGCCATTTTGGCGGATGGCAGGATTCCCACTGACAGGGTTCCTGTTACAGCTGTTTGTCCCTAGCGAACTGCAGAGCCAAGCGGTTACAAGATATCAGGTTATTCATTATTTTTTCTTTTTGTAAGACTTTTAAAAAAATATTTTTATGTATTTATTTGACAGACAGAGATCACAAGTAGGCAGAGAGGCAGGCAGGCAGAGAGGAGGAAGCAGACTCCCTGCAGAGCAGAGAGCCCTATGTGGGCTCCATCCCAGGACCTTGAGGTCATGACCTGAACCGAAGGCAGAGGCTTAACCCACTGAGCCACCCAGGTGCCCCTGTAAGACTTTTATTTATTTATTTTTAAATTTATTTTATTTGACAGAGAGAAAGAGAGAGAGAGTACAAGGTGGGAGAGTAGCAGGCAGAGGGGGAGGGAGAAGCAGGCTCCTTGTCGTGAGCCAGACGCAGGGCTTGATACCAGGACTCTGGGATCCCGGCTTGACTGACTGAGCAGCCCAGGCACCCCAGTCATTCACTTCTTTGAATGTGAGCCTCGGCTAAGAATATTTGTCCTCACGATGACGACAAGAAGCAGCAGGATTTTTCTAAGTAATACTTAGAAAAGTATTGGCCCCTGGTTTTCAGGGGCCAATCTGTCAGACTCTCAACTTGTGTGTCCTCAATCCTCAACAGCCAATATAGCAAAGGAGTTCTCTTACTAAAGGATTTTGAGGATTCCCTAAGGAATGGTTAAGTATGCCACAGATCCTCCCTGGAAATTACTGTCGCTTTTGCCAGCTGTCCTTGCTCCCAGACACTGCCCCTCTTGAACTTTGCCATCACTTCCTTTGGTCCCACCCACTGGACCTAGATCTCTACTTTATTCCCCAAAGCTTTAACTATTTAACAAGACGCAAAGGCACAGACATTAAAAACAAAGAGGACCCCACAGCTTCCACTAGAAGTGGCTGTTCTTCTGATCCCTGATAAGGCAGAGCCGGCTCAGCGGGCCTCCTTCTCCCTGTAGGAGCTCTGGGCTGGGCTACTTCTTGGAATCCTAATGCCCGTATTAGGCATGAGTCAAGAGAGAATCTTTCTTTTCTAACTCAAGGCCTGCCTATTCCCACTCTAGAATATTTGATTGAGGAACTATCCTTTTTTTTAGGGGGTGGGGAAACTCACCTCCACGTTGGCCTGCTGATTTATTAACACAGTCCCAGGAGTCACGGACACCTTCCAGACTTTGGGTAATTTGGCTGTACGTAACGCCATTTTGTGATCTGCCAGTTTCCAGGCCAGTCTGTTCTCTTATACAAGGTACACAGGTTAAGATTCACACACTCCTCGGTGGGGGCTCCAGTTTTGTGATCACCTGTGAGCAAACACTTGAATAAAAACATACATAGATCTCCTAAGAACAAGTAAGGATTTTCTTAAGAGACATTCCAGTCTATATTCTTATTTAGGCGGGGAAACAGTCTCTTTTTCTCTTCAAGGGCACAGTCCTGCAAAATATTTTATGTTACTAATACATTAATTAATTAATTACCTCCAGGGGCACCTGGGTGGCCCAGTCAGTTAAGCGGCTGCCTTTGGTTCAGGTCATGATCCCAGGGCTCTGGGATCAAGCCCCTTGGCGGGCTCCCTGCTGAGCAGGGAGTCTGTTTCTCCCTCTGGCTCTCCCCTTCATGCCCACTTGCTCTCTCTGTCTCCCTCTCTCTCTGAAATACATAAAATCTTAAAAACAAAAACAAAACACCTCCAGTATCTCAGTTTGAGATCTGAATTTTGATTAATGTCATTTCAAGATTTTCTTTAGGATAAAGGTGGGATATTTCCTTTAATATGTGTAGAGGGCCCATTCTGGTGATTTCCAGGAGTAAAGGTGGATGGCTGCAAGATGAATTTAGATCTGGCCTTCTAGAAATAGAAGACTGTAACTTTAATTTTTTTTCAAAGATTTATTTATTTTAGAGAGAGAGAGAGAGAGAGAGAGCAGGGGCATAGGGAAATAATCCTCAAGCCAACTCCCTGCTGAGCAAGGAGCCAACCAGGGGTTTGGATCCACAGCCCTGAGATCATCACCGGAGCCAAAACCAAGAGTCGGTCGCTCAACCCAGACAGCCAGGTGCCTGAGAAGACTGCAACTTTAAAATAGAACACTTGTGGGGCACCTGGGTGGCTCAGTGGGTTAAAGCCTCTGCCTTTGGCTTAGGTCATGATCCCGGGATCCTGGGATCGAGCCCCGCATCAGACTCTCTGCTTGGTGGGGAGCCTGCTTCCCCCTTTCTCTCTCTGCCTACTTGTGATTTCTGTCTGTCAAATAAATAAAATCTTAAAAAAAAAAAAAAGAACACTTCTTTGACATTTAAAAAAAATTTCATTTATTGGGCACCTTTTAAAATTTAGGGAGTACGAAGAGGAGTATGGATTGGCCCAGAACCTCAGAAATGGACTCTTGCCCCTTTTTTTCCTAATAATGTCAAAATATCTGCATTTCTTCTTTCCTAGCTCTAAATCCTGCCCCACACTTTTTTCCCCTTCCCTGGATCAATCTTTTACCTTTAATCACACACAGGAAAGAATATAGTGTCAAAAACTACTGAGCTTCTGGGGTGCCTGGCTGACTTAGTTGATATAGCGCACAACTCCCGATCCCTGGTTTTCGAGCCTCATGTTGGGTATAGAGACTGCTTAAAAATAAAATCTCAAACACACACACACACACACACACACACACACACACAACTGCTGAGCTTCCAAATTCAATATCTTATGAATAGTAAAATATCATCAGAAACAGAATGTGAAGGAAGTACATAAAGAGTCAAAAACAGAGTTAGGAACTCAGGAAAACCCCGGGGAGGGCAGGGAAGACTGGTAGGACTGCTTCCCAACTTCTCACCCTCCTCTCATTCTCTCCCCACTTAACATCTTCCGTGTGCAGGTTGAATTTCTCAGTCTGTGGTTGGCCAGTCTCTGGGGGTTCTTGTATTTCCAAGTCACTGTGAATTTTCTTTCCTTATATATTTTTTATTTTATTTTTTTTTTGCCACTGTGAATTTTCTATGAGCATTTTAAAACTTTGTACTTTAAGTTTTATAATATGTTAGCTGATTTTGGACCATCTGGATTAACACTTTATATTTTGAGTGATCTTGAATTGAACTGGTGTCACATTAGACTCTGAAGTTAAACTTTTAATTTCAAGGCAATGTTGCCTGGCCGTGGCGGGGTGGGTATGGGGTGGGGAGGGGTGTCCCTTGAATCCCTTGGGATCTGCAGAAGTATGTCTCAGTGGTTCACAATTTCTCATGTTTGGAAAACACTGCCTTGAACTACCTTCTCCTGTTTTCTCCTCTCTCATGAGAGATAACTTGAAAGAGGCTCATGAGAAGCTAAGAGAAACAAAACTGTTTTAAAAATGACTAGTATTTGGGGGCACCTAGGTGGCTCAGTTGATTAAGTGTCTGCCTTTGGCTCAGGTCATGATCCCAAGGTCCTGGGATGGAGCCCGGTGCTGGACTTCCTGCAGGGAGCCTGCTTCTCCTTCTCCCTCTGCCCGCCACTCCCTTTGCTTGTGCTCTCCTTCTCTCTCTCTCTGCCAAATAAATAAAATTTTTAAAAAAATGGCTAGTATTTGTTAGTTTATCTTCAGTGCTTGACCAGTTTGCGAGCTAAGAAAATACAAGCAATCTCTTGATTTCTTTAACTAAAGCAAAGGTGATACTGGGCTTTAGATTTGTATGTGTAGGAATTGCCAAATGCTTAGTTATTTTTATGTACCACTAACCAATCATTTATCTCTTGTTTTTTTAATAAACTTGGCATATATCTTAAAGATTTTATTTATTTAGAGATTTCTGGGGGTAGGCAGGCCTGCATGAGCCGGGGAGAGGGGTTAAGGGAGAGAGAGAATCTCAAACAAACTCCCGGGTGAGCAAGCGACCCCACTCTAGGCTAGATCTCACGACCCTGAGATCATGACCTGAGATCATGTCCTGAGCCAAAGTCAACAGTCAGACACTTAACCACTTAACCAACTGAGCCACCCAGGTACCCCAGCTTGCTATATATTTTAGAGACCTTTGTGTCATTGGGCCAGTCCCTAAAGTACATGTTTAGGAGCTTCTTCTGTGACTATGTTTGATTAGTCACATTTTTGAAGCTCATAGCTTAAAGACTCAGGAAAATCAATCTACTAATATAATGTTTTGGGTTTAGTTAAAAAAAATTTTTTTTTGCTTCCTATCAAAGCATGAAATCTGTGTGTCCTTGGAAGCATATTTTAGTGGTTTTGGGGAGAATGGGGATGGCTAAGGAGAGGATAATCTTAATAATCTTTGTCTCTTTTCCCATGTCTTTCTCTGAGCCCCCTTAAAATCTCCACCTCCCCTCTCTGAGACACTGCCACCTTCCCAGAACCTTGCTTTTTTTTTTTTTTTTTTTTTAGGTTTTATTTATTTAACAGAGAGAGAGCACACTTCAGAGAGCTCACATAGGGGGAGCAGCAGAGGGAGAAGCAGACTCCCTGCTAGCAAGGAGCCAGACAGATGCTTAACCAACTGAGCTACCCAGGCGTTCCAACCTTGCTTTTTCCTGAGTCGTATTTTTTTCCACTTTTTTCCTTGTCTGTTATTCATTTTGTTTCAGATCCTCTATTTTTTGTAAAAATAATTCCAAATAATTTAATGTCATGTGTATCCCATATTTATCATGTGTATGTGGATACTTAAATGGTAGTACGTTGTTGAATTCAGCATTTATACAAACTCAGCACTTTGTATTAGTTCCTCTTATCCTTAAAGCAATTGGAAAAAGTAAATATTGTATGTCTGTTTTCCTTGAGGAACTGAGCCTGAGAGAGAATAACAACTTGTGAAAGACCACATAGATTAATATATGCCAAAACACGTGTGTTTTTTCACAATGTCACATTCCATAGTTAGGGAGGGAAAAAGAGGCTGAGTCATTCATGCCTGTTACCCTGCCCTGTCCAGAGATCTCATCTATGTTCATTAGGACCTATAGGCCTAACTAACATCTTCTACCCTCAGCCTAACTTCAGTGGGTTCAGTGTTTAGATATCTAATTGTCACCTTTAACGGAACCCACCATTTTCTCCCCAAACTAGCAAATACACACCAACCCACGCCACACCATTTTCTGTTAATGGCTCCACGAATTTTTGTCATTCAGGGTCAAAACTTTGGTATTATTCATTCAAGGGAGATATTGAGCACATACAAAGATTGTGCTAGGGATGCTGGGGTATACAGTAAGTTTGATAGCGTTTTTGCTTTTGTATAGGCTTTAGGAAAGACTAACAAATGGGGAACCTACCCTAACTAGATTATGGATATTAGAGAAGACTTCTTGGAGGGTGACAAAGGTGGGTGGGTATGGAAGTGTATTTGATAGGCAAAGGCATAGGAGAAACATGGTTTTGGAGGAATCCAAGGATGTATTGCTGAATACACTGATTTGTAGTGGAAATGGAAAGTGGGAGAGATATGTTAGAATTAGTTCAAGCATGAAGGGTCTGGTAAACTATGTTAAAGAATTTGGACTATCTGTATAGCAGGAGGAAGTATAATTAGTATTGAATTTTAAGAGAGTCAATCTGCTCATAGTTTGGAGGATTTCTCCTTGTTCTTCCATTCCCTGAATCCAATCTGCTACTAAATCCTGTTCGTTTCTTATTGTCTCATTTGTTTATCTCTATTCCCACTGCCACCACCTCAGTTCCAGCCCTTCCCATCTCATGCTTCGATTAAGAGCCTTTTAACCAGTTAGTCTCCACTTTGTTCCTCCAATCTAGACTGCACACAAAGACTAGACCAACAGTCCCAAAAAAGTATACCAGGATAATGGTGAAGTCCAAGTCACCCATCTTGGCGCTCATAACCTTCTCTACCCTATCTATCGAATACTAAAATCGCTTTCCAACGAGGCCAGCCAGCTTCCTCCAAAATCCTGCTAAAGGCAGTTGACATTCTTTTCTCACCCCTGCAACCTTGTAACATTATTCTCTTCTCTGAGGCATAAAGCACTTCTGGGGCAACCAGAGGACGTCCTGCAACAGCTCGTCCGCCTCTCCTCTGATTTCTTCTCACCCAGCAGAGACTGTGCCAAATATTTCTGTATTGTATTAACTCGAATGATGTTACAGATTGAGGTTTTCATTTCCTTTAGTCAGAAAAAGACTCTCTAATAAGGCCAGGCCAGGCACTTCTTGCGCTCGGAACAAATACTAGTTAACTTTAATAGAGCCGAATTGGGCGGGTTTGCGGAGCCTGAGCGCGCGGTGGGGAGAGGGGACTGATGCACTGGAGGATGGATCGGGAGGGCTGGGTGCCACACAAAAGAGCTACGACAAACACGCGAGAGGCCGGAGTACGGGGGCGAAGGCAGGGCGGGGTAGCGAGGGACAGCTGGTGGACAGCTACATATGGCAAGCCACTCGCCGGGCCGCGGGAGGAAAGCCGCGGCCGTTGGTGGGCGTGATCGCGCCAGTCTCGCGGGAGCGGCGGTTGGGCGGGCCGTTGTCCCCGCGGGCGGGGCGAGTTGCTAAGGAAATGACTACCCGCAGCGCCGCGCCGTGCCGCGCCGCGCCGGCCGGGCGGGGTCTGAAGCAGCGCCGTTTCCGCTTCCGCTCCCTCTCTGCTCCCGTCCCGTTACCGCCTCCTCGCTGGCCTCGCGCCTTTCACCGGCACCTTGTGTCGGCCGTGCAGCCGGGCCCGCTCCTGCCACGCGCGCGCCCCCGGGGCTCCGGCTCCGGCACGGGTCGCGCCCCGGTCGCCTGCCCCTGAGGCCGCCGGCCAGCCGCCGCCATGGGTGCCTACCTCTCCCAGCCCAACACGGTGAAGTGCTCCGGGGACGGGGTAGGCGCTTCGCGCCTGCCGCTGCCCTACGGCTTCTCCGCCATGCAAGGCTGGCGCGTCTCCATGGAGGTGAGGCGGGAGAGGCCCAGAGGCGGGCCGCTGCAGGGCGGGAACCTGACGGAGGAGGGGAGCGGGGGTGGGGGGGATGGGGTCATCCCCCGGGAAGGGTCCGTATCAGAAACCTGCAGCTGCAGCTGCGGCGGCAGTTTGACCGGCGGCAGCGAGAGTGGGCCCGGGCCCGAGAGGGAACTACCGGTGCTTGGGAACCGTGTCTCGGTGGCCGGTTTGGCGGCGAGAGCTCGGCCATGTGGGGAGAGGCACCTTCCGCCCACTGACCGCCCTCTCCCCGTGCCTTCGCGCCATCCTCTCCTGCCAACCCAGCCCTCCAGGCTCATAAACGGTGTGAGGTGTAGTGTGGGAGTGAAGATGAAAAGAGGGACTGTTTATTCATTTACTTTTGCGAGGATGAGGAGAATAGACGGGCATGACTACTTTTTTTTTTTTTTTTCTTCCTTAAATGTGTGCTGTGAGAGGCCTCTTTGGACGAGGAGTTTGACAGTGAAAGAAGCCTGGGCGAGCAGTCTGTTTCAAATTCTTAAACACCTAGTTGCTTGGCTCTGGTCACCGAATGTTAATTTCAGAGGCTTGACCTGACCTCCGGGAATTGTCAGTCGTTTGTATTCTCATCAGGGCCTTTTACGACCTTTGGAAAACTTCAGTAGTGTCGATCGGTATCACTCCTTTTTTTTATTATGCTTGGTATTTTTTCCTCGGAATTTTTCTAAGACTTAATTTGCAATTGTCATTTGCCTGTGCTTGTTGGGGTTTATAGTTTCCTTGATTTGCAATCATTCCATCATAACCTACAAAGAACTGATTTTTTTTTTCTTTTCTAGAAAACTTCTTCTGGATAAAAGGAAAAGGGAAAATTTCTGGATAGAAAGAAGTAGAATTGGGCAAAATGGATGTGAAATTATAAGGGAGAATAGGGGAAACCATGCAGGGAGAAAGGGAGAAAGACGTGTGTAAGACCTGTCTTTGTGAAGAGTGTTGTGAGATCTAAGCAGAAGGGCCAGGGAAATGCCCTTAATTATTTCTGGGATTAAGGGTTGATTGCTTAACTAGGTGGGCTTCAGGTAACAGCCTAATACTACTGTCTCCCTGGGGAATTTCTTCAAATCCCTCACTCCTCCCTGTGGTTAGCTCTGGAATGGCAGTATAAACTTAAATCGTTTGTTCTCAGATTCAAATTTTATACCCACAGATGACTTTAAACTGTTCTGTCATTAGGTATAGCATTTCAAGAATGAGGAGAATCCTGTAGTTCATCTCATCTAGTTTGGCTCCCTCATTTTATAGCGGGGAAATTGAGGCCTAGAAATGTTAGGACATTTGTGCCTTGGTGGAAAGAATCTGTGGGATGAAGTTCGAGACAGTTGCTGAACACTGTTATTATAGTGTGTCAACCTGAAGTATAGCATTCATATTTCAGTGGGGTGCTCAGCATTGAGCTTACTGGGTGCTTGGTAAATGTAACTGAGTGTTGGAAATATCTGGATTGAGCTTCGAAAGAAAAACCTTAATAAAGGGCTGGGCTTTGGGTTAGTTGCTAGTTTGGAGATTCCATTTCTATGGCATTTTCTGTTAATATTGTAAGATTTGAGGTGACTCATCTCACAGTAAGGCTTATCCTTCAGGTTTCTCATTCCTTATTTTCTAGTTTCTTCTCTGCTGTGGTTTTTCTAGGGTTTTGTTTTATTTTGTTTTGTTTTTTGGTACTTTTCTGTCTAGTTTTCTTTAGTGAGTTGTTTGGATATTTAGTTTTCCAAGTTGTTTGCCTGGTGATTCTGTTCTGTTTGCTTCTCTGCGGGGTATTTCCCTTTATTTTTGGTTTCTCCTTTGGTAATTAGAAAATTAGAAAATGACTCCCCCCACCCCCTGCCCCATCAGCAGCTGTTTGGTTTGTAGAAATCTTGTTAGAATATTTCTTAGATCCTAATCTTCCTCCTGAGAGGTAACCAGTTTGGGTTTTAAAATCTTCCTGTTATGTTCTTTCTCAATTTACCTTTGTTTGAATGGTTATCTTTAATCAAATCCTCTTGAAGTCCTGCTTTAGATCCTTTTCTGCTGCATCAGTACTTTTCCTTCTGGCTTTGTTTCCTTTCTCTACAAACTATAACATACTTTCCTTGCTATGGCAAGTCCATAACTATGACTTGTAGGCTCTTGAGTGAATCTTACCTTTTAAGAAAGTGTACACACCTGTTCCTCTTAATCTTTAGGACTCAATCCCACCTATTTATTAAGTCTGTTGACCTTATTTGCTTGGTCCTAATGATTCCTTTGAGGTAAGTTTGTGCCAAAAGACATTACAGAGGTTGCTAAAATCCTAATTGTTGTATAGATTCAGCCTTAGTACTATTTTACCCCTTCTCTTGAGGCAAGGATGGCAACTATCAATAGCGGGCATTTTATACTTTCTGCCTCTCCAGCCCCTCTTGCTGTGGAACCAGGGTGTTTTGAGGAGGGGTAAACAAAATACCACAGTTGATGTTCCCTTCCCTTCTTCCTTCTCCATGGTTTGGAGGGACCCTCAAGCTGGTTGAGGTATGTATTTTGTGGGTTAACAGGTAGGTCGTGGAAGGGTGCCTGAGAAATATATATGGAAAGGCTCTGAGTTTTTGGTGGCTAAGAAGTCCAACCTGAAAATGGTTTTAGTTGATGTAGTCTTAAAGGGACATGGATACTTTTAGTTTTGGGTTATGAGGTTCTCTGGAAGTGATAAAACTGCTTTCCTTGGGGAGTTAGGTGTTTTTTTTTTTTTTAAATTCTGTGAATTATATTTGCCTTTAAAAGGCAGTATCAATACCAAGAATATACTTTTGAGTAGGCTAGCTGTTTACTGCCATAAAGAAGCTGGCTTATTAGTGGTCATAAAGGGTCATCTAGAATTGAATGTAGATAATGTTAGGCAGAACATTCTTAAGAGACCTACATGACAGTTTTAGTCATTATGTTAATGGAGCAGAATATGAAATGGGATATACTACAAGCATTGTGTGGGGTTCCCCTTAAAAGAGGGTATCTGAAGGCTGAAGAGCACTTTTTGTCCGATCCTCAGATTAATGCCTCATCTCTATGTCTTAAAGCACTTTTTACTTACTGAACCAGATCAGAATTCCTTTGTCCAGGATGCAGTTAAGCAACTTCTATAAAAGGGCATTCTTTTAATTTGATTAGCATGCAGTACCTATTCACAATTCAGAGATAGTATGAAATGATATGAAATGTATATCCATGAATATGGAGAAATTGTTTTCTATTTTACTATTCCTTTGTAAGTTCTTACACAAATGGAAGTTAAAATCAGAATTTATTCCGTAAGATTTCAAGAATATTTTACATAAATTATTTCTATTGCCCAATCCTATACCAGATGTTGCTACTGCTTCTCCATCCTGACCCTCTGTTGGGTTATATCATCTTGGAATTGTACTTTGAGAGGTAAGGTAAGGAACTGTACTTTGAATTTGAGTATAGAAGTTTCACAGATCTGATCAGTAGTTCTTGCCATAGTAAGCTGTTATTTATTTATTTATTTATTTATTTATTTATTTATTTTTAAAGAGAGATCACAAGTAGGCAGAGAAGCAGGCAGAGAGAGAGGGGGGAAGCAGGCTCCCTGCTGTGCAGAGAGCCTGATGTGGGGCTCAGTCCCAGGACCCTGAGATCATGACTGAGCTGAAGGCAGAGGCTTAACCCACTGAGCCACCCAGGCGCCCCTGTAAGCTGTTTTTAAATTATGCTGTCTGAAAGCATAAATCTTTAGAACTTATCTCAAAGCATCGCTAATATATAATGACGTGCTTTAAACTGAGTACTGATTCCAGAGGAGTTGTTTTCTGTTTCCCTTTAGATCCTGTCCAGAGATGGAGTCTATCAACTTTTAATCGCGTATAGTACCTAAAAATGTCTATACAGGTTTCTTATAAACAATTTTGAGATATAGTTCATATACCATATCCATTTAAAGCATACATTTCAGTGGCTAATGTATTCAGAGTTGTACAGCCATCACCACTATCAATTTTAGAACTGTTTTATCACTGAAGAAGAAAACCTATAACCATTACCAGTCACTCTCTACCTCCCCTCCTCTAACCCCTTGCAACCACCAATTTATATTATATCTGTATGGATTTACCTATCTTTAACATTTTATAAAAATGGAATTATAAAAGTGTCACCTTTTATGTCTTTATATATATATTTTTTTAAGATTTTATTTGAGAGAGAGCATGACAGGGAAGGAGGGTAGAAGGAGAAGGAGAAGCACATTCCCTGCTGAGCAGGGACCCCCATCCCGACATTGGTTTCGATCCCAGGACCCCGAAATCATGACGTATGCTAAAGGCAGGGCTTAACTAACTGAGCCACCCAGGCGCCCCTCTAAACAGTATTTCTAAGAGTCACTCATGTTGTACCATGAATTCTTTTAGATGGCTGAATAGTATTCCATTTTATGGGTATTTTGTTTATCCATTCATCAGTTAATGGATATTTAGATTTCCACATTTTGGCCATGATGAATAATGATGCTAAGAACATACATTTATAAATTTTTATGTGGAAATAAGTTTTTATTTCTCTTGAATATGTTGTAGGAGTGGAATTGCTGGGTCATATAGTAACTCCATGTTTAACATTTTGAGGAGCTACCTGTTTTCCAAAGTGGTCTCACCATTTTGCATTCTTACCAGCAGTATATGAGGGTGTCAGTTTCTCTACAGCCTCCCCTTTTTATTATAGCCGTTTTAGTGGGTGTGAAATGGTAGCTCACTTTATTTTTGTTTTTGTGGGTTTTTTTTAAATTTTATTTTTTTATTTGTCAGAGAGAGAGAGAGAGAGAGAAAGCACAAGCAGGCAGAGTGGCAGGCAAAGGCAGAGAGAGAAGCAGGCTCCTTGCTCAGCAAGGAGCCTGATGTGGGACTCGATCCCAGGGCTCTGGGATCATGACTTGAGCTGAAGGCAGCAGCTTAACCAACTGAGCCACCCAGGCATCCCCTCATTGTGGTTTTGATTGTATTTCCCTGGTAGCTTATGTTTGACCATCTTTTCTTGTGTTAATTGCCACTTACAGATCTTTGAAGAAATGTCTGTTTGGATCTTTTGTCTGTTTGTATTGGGTTGTCTCCCCCCCCTTTTATTTTTTTGTCTTTTTATTGAGATGTAAGGATTCTTTATTTTGGATAAAAGTCCTTTATCAGATAAGATTTACAAATATTTTCACCTATTCTGTGGGGTGCCTTTTTGCTTTCTTGTCCTTTGAAGCACAAAGATTTTGAATTTTGTTGAAGTCCAGTTTCTCTATTAAGAGTTTTATAGTTTTAGCTCTCATAGCCATTGTGGGTTAATTTTTGTGAATGGTGTAAGAAAGAGATCCAGTTTCATACTTTGACACGTGGATATCTACTTGTCCCAAAACCATTTGTTAAAAAGCCTATTCTCCCCCCCCAGCCCCCCGCACTGAATTATCTTGGCATCATTGTTAAGATCATTTGACTATAAATAATGAGGGTTTATTTCTGGACTCCTTCCATTCCCATTGATCTGTGTACTTACGGCTCTGCCAGTACCACACTGTCTTGGTTACCATTAGCTTTGTGGTAAGTTTTGAAATTAGGAAGTGTGAGTTTTCCAGCTTTGTACTTTTTCTTATTTCTCCTTTTCTGGGTCCCTTCATTTCCATATGAATTTAAGATAAGCTTGTCAATTTCTGTGCAAAAGGCACTTGGAATTTTGATAGGGATTGTGCTGAATCTGTAGATCTAGTTGAGTGTTGCTATCTTTAACAATACTAAGTTTGTAGTTTTCTTGTGATGTCTGTGGTTTAAGTATCAGGATAATATTGGCCTCAGAATCAGTTGGGAAGTGTTGCTTCCTCTTCTATACATTGGAAGAGTTTGTGAAGAATTGGTATTCTCTTAAAAATGCTTGGTAAAACTTACCATTGAAGCCATCTGAGACTGGTCTTTTCTTTATGGGAGGTTGTATGTGTATGTATGTTTTAATTATTTTATGTTAAGTTGTGGTAAAATACACATAACATAAAATCTTCCATCTTCACCATTTTGAAATGTACAGTTCAGTGCATTCATACTGTTGGGCGACCAATTGCCAGAACTATTTTCATCTTGTAAAATTGAAACCCTATACCAGTTAAACAGCTCTCCATTCTGCCTGCCCTCTGCCCCTACCACCTGGCAACCATTCCACTTCCTATTTCTATGAATTTGACTACTCAAGGTAACTCCTAGAAAGACACATTTGTCATTTTGTGACTGGCTTCTTTCACTTAGCATAATATTTTCAAGGTTCATCCATGTTATAGCATGTGTCAGAATTTCCTTCCTTTTTAAGGCTGAATAGTATAGTATCCATTGTATGAATATACCACACTTTGTTTACCCATTCATCTGTTGATGGACTCTTAGGTTGTTTCTTCCTTTTGTGTATTGTGGATAAAGTTGCTGTGAACATGGGTATAAAAATATATCTTCAAGACCCTGCTGCTAAGTCTAAGACTGAGGTGTCTGCTGAGCGCCCACTTTCTGGTTCGTAGATGTCTGCCTTCTAGTTCTATTTTCAAGACAAGGGAGCTATTTGGAGTCGCTTTTATAAGGGCACAATCTCATTCATGACCTAATTACTTCCCAAACACCCACCTCCAAATAGTGTCATGTTGGGGATTACATTTCAACATATGAATTTTGGGAGACACAAAATATTCTATAGCATTGAGGTAATACATGCACGTAATTTTAAAAGTCAGATAGTAATACATGACTTTTTAAAATAAAAAATGTAGTTCCCTTCCCAACCACCTTCAAACTTTTTGTCTTGGTTTATAAAGATTTAGATAAGTTTATGTATATAAATGTAAATGGTTGATCATCCAGTAACACAGGAACATTTGTGGATGTATTTATAATCTTAGGAGATTGACATCAGGCAGGATAAGCAGGATTTTATTAATATAGATCCATTGGTTGCCTAGAAGATCAGAAGGTTCTGTATGATACGTGATTTTAAGTAAGGCAAGGCCTAAGGTCCCTGACTCAGGTGACCTATGTGTTCTGAGTCATCTCCTTCAGACTATCAGCTGTTAGTGTGTTACGATGCATCTCTAGGTTTAGGATAGGAAATGAGAGAGGCGGCATCTGTAAGGTATTTGTCCTGAGGCAGCTAGAAACTCACCATCATAAACAAACATGGAGTCCTACTACATCGCAAAACATAGTTTTAGGCCCCAGAGCTGTAAAGAAATTTTTTCTGGTTTACGATACAGTTTTGGACCTAAGACTCTTTTTCCCTCATGGAATGCTGGATAGCAATACAAGACAGTATATGCTGAGTAACCATATTATTGGTAGAGACAGTAAATATTAAAAGAGTTTGGAGAGAGGAATGATCATAGAGTATTGGTGTGATTGAGAAAGAATTCCTTTTTTTTTAAGATTTTATTTATTTATTTGACAGAGATCACAAGTAGGCAGAGAGGCAGGCAGAGTGGGCAGGGAAGCAGGCTCCCTGCTGAGCAGAGAGCCAGATGTGGGGCTCCATCCCAGGACCCTGAGATCATGACTTGAGCCGATGGCAGAGGCTTTAACCCACTGAGCCACCCAGGCGCACTGAGAAAGAATTCTTGGAGATGGTGAGACTAACTGGACCTTAAGGAGAGAGTATAAATGGGGACAAAAGGAGAGGAGAAGAGAGGAAGGAGAAGAATGAGAACGAGAAGGATATCGGAGGGGAGGGATAGGAGGAAGGACTCTTGAGGCTTGCTTTCTACTTTGCTGGGGTGACGTAGTCAGTGTTGAGTGGAGTAGTTTCTTTTGGGGAATGGTATGAAAATTAAGAGATTAGTTTATAGAGATGGGTAGGAATGATGATTGAGTGCTTTAAATTGCCTGTAAGTTGTGTGGAATTAATCTTATATCCAGTAGAATTCATTGAAGTTTTTAGCAATAAAGTGTTGTATTGGGAAGGGTAATCTGGCATCTGAATGTATGTAGGCTGGATTACAGGGGCAGAGAGTAGAAACAGGAAGGAGATAAAATGCTAGTAAGAGTAAAGTAATCCAGGAGCAAAGTTATAAAGGAAAAGTTAGTAGGACTTGGTGATTGGATGGTAGAAGAGAACCAGAAAGTAAAGGTGAACTGATATTAAGTGTTGCCTGGGAAAGTTAAGATTCCATGATTAGAAATAAGACCTACAGGGGAAGTTCTGATTTTTTTGAAGATTGCTGAGTTTCTGTTTACATATGTTAAGTTTGAAATGAAGGGACATCCTGTAGAAACAGGCAACTGGAACTTCACAGAGCCCAAGAGAACTTTCAAGAAAGCTGACATGGTTTTCACTGTTTAATTATGTACAGTATTTGGGAAAAAATGAAGCCTGCAAAATGGCTACTTGGGTTGCTATTATGGTTATTGCCTGCTCTGTGAAGTAGGAAAAGGAAAAGATTTTGAGATTAGAAGTTTAAGAGGAAAATAAATCTAAAAAAAGAGAAGATGATTTTAACCAGTTTCCAATAAATGGTTTAATACAGGTTTTGTTGAATTAAAAGAAGAAAAGAGGAGAAACAATGCTTTGGAGGCAGAAGTGAAGGAGAGGTTGGGTAAACCGGTAGAGAAATTTTGAGGTAGAATAGAGACGATGAGGTAGTTCTTGAAATATGACCTTGATCTAAGTAAAGCAAGAGGTTAGCTCATCTGCTAAGAGTGAAAGAAGAGCATTGAGAACTTGAACAATGTGGGAAAGGTTTGTGACTGACTGTAGTGAATATATTTAAGCACCAGTGCAGAACACGTGAAAAAAATGCTGAATGGGATTAGGGTGCGCAATCAACATGGGTTCATGACATTTTATGACTAGCAATACTTAGTGGCTCTGATTCAGGGGCAAAGAAAGCAGTTGGTCGGGTTATACGAGGTTGGATGAGTTTTTCTAGATTGCTAAGAGACAGTGTTGAAATACTTGGCTCTGGCCCAGAAAGGTCAAGAGGGAAAGAAAAGCAAGGGTAAAGGTAGGTAGGCTCTGAACAGAGTTGCAAAGGGGGAAACTAAAGTGCTTAGAGAGGGTAGAATAGTTCCAAATGATAAAATAGACCGAGGGCCTTACCAGGAAGTGAAAGAAAAGGTAGTGTGAAGTAGTTCTAGGAACTGAGACCTCAAGATATAAGATGGATCTTTACAGTAGGCATTCCTCTTTGAGAATAAGAATAGGGAAGAAAAATGTGAGGTAGGTGCTGATACCAGAACAGAATATACATTTGTTGAATTCCAGCTTACAAGGAGTTTTACATATTTTGCAACTATTGCATCACAATACTTCTGTGGTGATAGGGTAAGTATGGTAGCTATTCCTGTTCCATATTATAGGAGAGAAAATGGAGGCACACCAAGAGGTAGCTGGCCAGAAATCCTGCAGTATATCATAGCATGGCCACTTGAGGACAGTTCATAGGTTCATTTTGTCATCATTAGCATTCAAACCAGAACAATATGGCATATTGTACAAAAAGTTATAAAGTAGGGGCGCCTGGGTGGCTCAGTCAGTTAACCGTCTGCCTTCGGCTCAGGTCATGATCCCAGGGTCTGGGGTTCGAGTCCCACATCAGGCTCCCTGCTCAGCGGGGAGCCTGCTTCTTCCTCTCTCTCTGACCCTCACCTGTGCTCTCTCTCTATGCTTTCTCTATCTCAAATAAATAAAATCTTAAAAAAAAAAAAGTTATAAAGTAAAAAAAAGAGAAAATAATTATTACTCAATTCTTATTCTCCACCCAGACTTCTAGGATATATATACAGGTACTTTTATTTTTTTCTCCTTTTATCACTTAATATATTGTGAACCCATTTCCAAATGAACACATTCATTTCATTTTTTAAAATATTTTTTATTTTTTTAAAGATTTTATTTATTTGAGAGAGGCAGGACGGGTGAGGGGAGCACGAGCAGTGGAGGGGCAGAGGGAGAGGGAGAAACAGATTCCCCACAGAGCAAGGAGCCTCGATCCCAAGACCCTGAGATCATGATCTGAGCTGAAAGCAGACTTGTTTAACCAACTGAGCCACCCAGGCATCCCCTACGTACTCATTTTTAATAGCTGCATTCTGTTGGAGGGATGTATCCCTTGTAATCTAATTTCTTCATGGAAATTAGGATGTTCATAATTGTTCTTTATTGTAAATAATGCCATAGTGATCTTTTTTTTAAGATTTTATTTATTTGACACAGAGAAAGGGAGAGACAGCGAGAGAGGGAACACAAGCAGGGGGAGTGGGAGAGGGAGAAAGCAGGCTTCCCACCGAGCAGGGAGCCCAGTGTAGGGCTTGATCCCAGTTATGACCTGAGCTGAAGGCAGACATCTAACTGACTGAGCCACCCAGGCACCACTATAGTGATCATTCTTTTTTTTTTTTTTTTAAGATTTTATTTATTTATTTGACAGACAGAGATCACAAGTAGGCTGAGAGGCAGGCAGAGAGAGAGAGGTGGAAGCAAGCTCCCCGCTGAGCAGAGAGCCCGATGCGGGGCTCGATCCCGGGACCCTGGGATCATGACCTGAGCCGAAGGCAGAGGATTTAACCCACTGAGCCACCCAGGCGCCCCTATAGTGATCATTCTTTTTGTTTTTTTGTTTTTTTTTTTAAAGATTTTATTGATTTATTTGTCAGAGATCACAAGTAGATGGAGAGGCAGGCAGAGAGAGAGAGAGAGAGAGAGAGAGAGAGAGAGAAGCAGGCTCCCTGCTGAGCAGAGAGCCCTACGCGGGACTCGATCCCAGGACCCTGAGATCATGACCTGAGCCGAAGGCAGCGGCTTAACCCACTGAGCCACCCAGGCGCCCTATAGTGATCATTCTTATATGTATCCTTGTACCCTTTTCTTATTACTTCTATAAAATAAACTTTTGGAAGTCCAGTTGCTAAATCAAAGGGCATGTGCATTTGAAATTTTGATATATTACCAAATTGTGTTTCAGGAAGGCTATACTAATTTATATTCTTATTGGTCAGGATATGAGGATGTGTTTTTATTCACTCTTATTACCCTTGGTTATTATTAATCTTCATTATTCTAATTTGCACAAAAGCATATTTCCTTGTTTTTAATCATTTTTCTGTTTTTTCAAAAGTTCATATGAAGCTAGATCTGCTTCACATCACATGCTTTTGTGAGAAACAGATGAGGAAGTCAAAAAAGATGAATAGAGGTGTGTGAGTTCTGATTTAGAGTGGTACTGCAGGACAGAGAATGATTGTCCTGTTCCATTAGGAAGGAGTGGACAAGTAGACTGCTCTTCCCTCCCCTACAAAAAGTGGAATTAGTTGGGGGCGCCTGGGTGGCTCAGTGGGTTAAAGCCTCTGCCTTCGGCTCAGGTCATGATCCCAGGGTCCTGGGATGGAGCCCTGCATCAGGCTCTCTGCTCAGCGGGGAGCCTGCTTCCTCCTCTCTCTCTGCCTGCCTCTCAGCCTACTTGTGATCTCTGTCTGTCAACTAAATAAATAAAATCTTAAAAAAAAAAAAAAGTGGAATTAGTTGGACCAGTTTCTCAGATTCTGGTGATACATTGAGTCTTTTAAAAATATTTAATTTACTTTTGAAGAAACTGAACATTCCTGTGGCTCATCTCGCTCCTATCTTTCTGCACCCTCTGGTTCCCACCACAGTTAACTGATTTTCTTTAGCTTTCTGTGTATCCATGTAGTATTGCAGTATGTAAAGACAAATATCTATTCCTGCGCTCCCTCTTACACAAAAGCAGCTTACTAAATATGTCATTCTGTACTTTGCTTTCCTTCTGCACTTTGCTTTCCTTATTTAACAAAATATCTTGGAGCTCTTCCATGGATTTTTTTTTTTAAATGAAAGCAATACTTGTGGAACTCCAGAATTCACTAAAACAATTTTAATTTAATTTTACTTAAGTGAGTACAAACATAGAACTGGGCATAAATTCCGTGCCAACAAACCACACTACAAAATCGACAGAATTAAAGTCAACATTAATATGACACACTGTTTTGCTGATCATGACTTAGGTAGTGACTGCTGAGGTACAGTTGCTTATGGCTTTAGCAAGCGTGTACCACACTGTGTCCCATGCCGATTCAGTTCCCCTGCCCCTTTTCTGTAATCCCAACTCAGTCCTCTGTTCTGCCTTTCCTTTATTCCATAGCACTATCATGTTTCTATAGGAGTTACAGCATCATGCTATAGGATTTAACTATTTGTTGTGTTTATTGTATATATTCCTCGTGAGAATATAACTTTCTTTATGAAGCACAGGTCTTCATTTTATTCACTGATATATCCCAAACACTCAGAAGTGATCCTGGAACATAATGGGTACTCAAATATTTGGTGAAGGAATAACAAATGAATTCTTAGGCACATAAAGTCTGAGAACCACTGGTGGAGGATGCTGAGGCAATAGATGGTCATAAAGGCAGGCCAAAAGGTGCTGAGAGGAGAGGTAGGTCCAGTAAGGTCTAACCCTGGCTCAGCAGGAAGGGAGGCCAGTGTGGCTGGTGGTGGAGTGATTGGAAGAGGGAGAAAACCTTTTTGGTCTATGGTGCTCTCTAGGTCTTGGGGATGGGGCTCAGAGGCGATTGTTCACAACTTTATTAGATGGGCCATTGAGGGCCCTCTCTGGCAGCCCATTAGATTCTGGGACACTTTCTCCTAGAATCAATCAGCGGGAAATACAAAATAGTTATTTTTGCATTCTCTCATTTACTACCTTAAAATAGCCTTTATTTTCTAGATTTGTATAATGAAAGCTTAGTCTTACTGCAGGGACAACAGAAGAACCATTGCACCGATTTCCCAAGTATTGATACAGCTAGAAAAGTTTAAATGCCTCAAAGAGGAAGGAGAACCATTAACTTACACAAGGATCATCAGTCAGAGTAAAAAGCTGATTATGTTTTTTTTGTTTTTAGAAAGTACCTGAAAGGGAGGTGGGGTTGTGTTCCAAGATGGGGCAGAGTAAGCTACAGTACATTCTCGCCTAGGTTCAACATCTTAGGGCCTAGCCTGGAAGTTTGCCTGGGGTGGCGGAGTTTTTTTATTAGAAGAATTTGATCAAGCCCAGCCTTCCAACCATGATGTTGCTGCAGCAGGACCTTTGCAGACTTCTCTTCAGGTGTGCTAATGCCATCAGTGATGAATGATATCTTATTTCCAGCTGGGGGTAGGAGGTGGGAAGGCTAATTACATGAGGCATTGTAAATTCCAGTTAACACCAAGTACTAAACACAATGTAGCTTAATAACATTATTTGTTGGGAGGATTCTTTTGTAAATATATCCTCTGCCTATCCTGAAGGTAACTTACTGAGTTAAGCTTTGAGAGAATGATTTGTTTAGATGGTGCTTTGGAGAAGTGGTGGTATAAGTGTATGTGTATATAGTTCTACAAATTTTAGTGCTTTCACTTAGGCATTTTAGGTTTCTCCTAGCAACTTGTCAGGTTGGTAATGCCCTCAGGTCTCTTTTTGCTATCTTCCCTAACATTTTCTTTCCTGAAGTTCTCTGATTCATAGAATGGGTCTAGAAGTGACTTTAAAGATCCTTTATTCTGGTTCTTCCCATAGTTGCCACAAATCCAAAAGGTCAGGTCTAGAGTTCCAACAGCCAAACATTCTGCCATCTGGACTGAGCTCTCCTAGGCCCAAGGCTGCTAGACTGCAGAGGTAGTGACCTGAGTCCTCTCTCTCCCTTCTCCCCTCTCCGCTTCCTTTCCTCCCCTCCTTCCCTCCTTTGGCTCTTTTCCTTTCTCCTTTCCCTATACTTATTTTATCATCCCATTTTCCTTTCTTATTTCTAGGTCATGTAGGTCAGCCGGGGAAGGGTTAGTGAGATTAAGGCATGAAGGCGATCCTTAGGACCTGAGGTGCACAAGGAAGAACATCCTTTGACCTTGAGAAGTGCTAATTATGCTCTCTTTTTCCTAGGATGCTCACAACTGTATTCCTGAGTTGGACAGTGAGACAGCCATGTTTTCTGTCTATGATGGACACGGAGGTAACTTTAGCAGATCATATTGGTGACATTCTTGAACGCCAGTTCCAGACTTTTGGGGGCAAGAACAGGTCCTTAGTAGTTCTTTTCCTTTCCAAGGTTCTGGTCCTCAGATACCATTTCCTTCCCAGTGCTGTTTTTCTCTATTCTGCCATTCTGTTTTCATAACAGGATATTGTATTAGTTTATAATCTGACCAGGCCTTGTTTTAACCCCGAAAGCCTCTTCCTGTATTAGAATTTATTTTTTTTCCCACTGAGAACTAAGTATATAAATGAGAAAAAGACAAAAGGTATATTAACATAGTCCTGAAGAGTTGATGGTGAAATCCATTTTCTGGCTCAGAACTTCCTAAACAGTTATCTTTCAGATAGGTTTCAGTTGTATGAGATAGTCATTTCCTCAACCCTTGGGGTTCACTCCAGTATGACATGTAAATACTATATGACTTTGTATGTGGGAAGCAGTGCTCTGGGTGACCTTACCTTTCTTCTAGGGGAGGAAGTTGCCTTGTACTGTGCCAAATACCTTCCTGATATCATCAAAGATCAGAAGGCCTACAAAGAAGGCAAGCTACAAAAGGTCTGTCTTTTCGTAGTGCTCCTTCTCTACTTCTGTAGGCTTGCCCTTGTTTTCCAGTCCTTGTTTTTTTCTTTCTTACTATCAGTAAGCTGCTGCTTATTGCATTTCTTAAAGAATTCTATTCCACTGGACCTTTTTAGAGCTGCTTCATTATTCTCAGGTCTCTGAACTGTTTTTTATTGATATGTCAGTGTCTCCTTGTATGGTAGATCACGCTGTAATTGGCATGCCATCTTTGTACCCAGGCTGTATATAGGCAATTCATGTTGTATCCACTGTAGTTTTTTCTACACTTGCCTCATACTGTTTGACTTATATACAGGCATTAGAAGATGCCTTCTTGGCTATTGATGCCAAACTGACCACTGAGGAAGTCATTAAGGAGCTGGCACAGATTGCAGGGCGACCCACTGAGGATGAGGATGAAAAAGAAAAAGTAGCTGATGAAGATGATGGTGAGTTTGGCATCCCTTGTTTGAGAGGAAATCAACATTTTAAAGAACTCTTCTTTAATATGTATTATTTACGTGTCAATTCTAAGAGAGGATGACTTCTTAGGGACTTGGGGAGTCCTCACATTAAAGAACCCTATGTTCTATGCTCCATGAGGTTATGGAAGGAGAAGAATTAACCTTTGTACCTAGTGTCCATAATTGTAAGGATTTTTATGTACATTATCTTTTGCCATTGTGACGGGGTCTCTCTGGTTCCTGTTAATGTTTATGTGACCCTTTTTTTAAGACTTGGAACTATCATTAGCCTCAGCACCAGTCACTAAGCCTGGTCTGTAGGCCTAAAACTAGCGTTGTAGGCTTCTTGGCTCCTCAGCCATAATGAGGTTTCCAACTTATCAGTCAAAAATGAGAGTACAGTAACTAGTACTACAGTAACTAGTATTCCTTTGACTAAGAATAGGGTGAGAGACAACAACCAAAGGAAGTCTATGCAGGCAGATATTACTCGAGAAGGAAGCAAGAGGGTGTTCTGAGACTTGATAGGAAACTTGATAGGATCCTTGAGTGGGCGGTGGTGGGGAAGTTGAAACTCAGCCTGCAAGGGTTGTGGAAGTGGGAAGGGGGGCTGGTCCCATGAGGAGTCTGGGGTGGGGGTGCTGATTCAGCCTCTTCTCTGCAGTGGACAATGAGGAGGCTGCGCTGCTGCATGAAGAGGCCACCATGACTATTGAAGAGCTACTGACACGCTACGGGCAGAACTGTCACAAGGGTGCTCCCCACAGCAGACCTGGAGCTGGGACAGGCGAGGAGCCAGGGTCCCAGGGCCTCAACGGGGAGGCAGGACCTGAGGACCCATCTAGGGAAACTTCTTCAGAGGAGAATGGCCCCACAGCCAAGGCCCGCACTGGCCTTTCCTCCAACTCAGACCGTGGGACTGAGGCAGGCCAAGGTGGCGAGCCTGGCACTCCCACTGGTGAGGCTGGGCCTTCCTGCTCTTCAGCCTCTGACAAGCTGCCTCGAGTTGCTAAGTCCAAGTTCTTTGAGGACAGTGAGGATGAGTCAGATGAGGCAGAGGAGGAAGAGGAAGACAGTGAGGTAAGGGCCTGTGGGCGCGCACAGATGCTGAATCTGCAGAGAGGGCCTGTTTGGTTATCATGCATATCTGTTGGCTCTTTTCCTTCTCTGTTTTTTTAAGTTTTAATTTTTTTTTTTTAATATTTATTTATTTGACAGAGACAGATCACAAGTAGGCAGAGAGGCAGGCAGAGAGAGAGAGGGAAGCAGGCTCCCCGCTGAGCAGAGAGCCCAATGCGGGACTCGATCCCAGGACCCCGAGATCATGACCTGAGCCGAAGGCAGCGGCTTAAACCACTGAGCCACCCAGGCGCCCTAAGTTTTAATTTTTTAAGTAATTTCTACATCCAACTTGGGGCTTGAACTCATAACTCCAAGATCAAGAGTTGCATACTGTCCCAACTAAGCCAGCCAGATACCCCACCTTTTTCTATTTTTAGATCAGCCCCCAAGACCTACTACATTCCAAGGTTTTCTTGAATTCATTATTTCCACCAACATAGGAACCGTCAGCCTTCAGACCTCTTCCTTTGTTGGTACTATAACAAATAAATCTAGTTCTAGCCTTTCAGAGTCTGTCTCAGAGAGAACAAGAAGGTGGTGGTGGTTAACTTTGGGTATTTGGGTATTTCCTTCTCTGGGCCACTTATTTTCTGGCTGTGTTGCCTGGAAAGTGCTTTTGGCTGAGAGCCCTGGCCTTCCGTAGGACTTCCTCCTCATGACTGTTGAACCCAGCTCAGGATATTAGTTCTACTCATCTAGCTCTCTCCCTGCCCCTAAATTTTTCTATCATGATCATACAGTTGTATCTTTCAGTGCTTTCAGAATCTTCGTTCAATCAGAGCCTCTTGGTTCTGAGTATGAGTTGGGGGGAGGGGGGCAGGGGGTCATCTCAGTCTCAGCAGCCTGGGATCATCCCTCTGGCAGGAATGCAGTGAGGAAGAGGATGGCTACAGCAGCGAAGAGGCAGAGAATGAGGAAGATGAGGATGACACTGAGGAGGCTGAAGAGGACGAGGAAGAAGAGGAGATGATGGTGCCAGGCATGGAAGGCAAGGAGGAGGTGTGTAGGGAAGGGGAGCACCAAGTCTGTAAAAGCCAAGAGGCAGATGTCATTCCCTGATAGTGATTTCAGGACAGGGAATCTCCTTGCTGCCTTAGTACTGAAGTCTTGGTATGGGGGCATTTATGCTATAAGGGGAACTAGGTCTTTAGGGAACAGTTAGCTCAGAGTAGAAAGCATGCTCTAGTCTTTGGAAAGACTAAATCCATCCCTCTCCTGTTTGTTAGAGCTCTCTTGGTGGTCCCAGTGAGAGGAGAGCATAAGCAAATGATCAGGGGCGCACCAATGAGGAGTTTGTGTCCAGAAGCTCCCCTCATGCTCCCTTTCTTCCTCTTAAGCCTGGCTCTGACAGCGGTACCACAGCGGTGGTGGCTCTGATACGAGGGAAGCAGTTGATTGTAGCCAACGCGGGAGACTCTCGTTGTGTGGTGTCCGAGGCTGGCAAAGCTTTGGACATGTCCTATGACCACAAACCGGAGGATGAAGTGGAACTAGCACGCATCAAGAATGCTGGTGGCAAGGTCACCATGGATGGGCGAGTCAACGGGGGCCTCAACCTCTCCAGAGCCATTGGTAAGGGCCAGGAATATGTGGGGAAGACTTCGGGGGTCTTATTCTCTTTCCAGACTCCCTGGTAGCAAACTTTAATCTTAAAAGGCCCTTGTACCTTTTTCTAAGTCCTTTGGTATCTATGACCTTTGTCTGTAAAATGTCTCCATGAGATAGGTATGGTAGCTGTCATTTTTGGATGATTTAAAAAAAACAGGTTAGTGACCTACCTTAGATATAGCAAACTGAAGATAGGGCTGAAACTAGAAAAACTGGAACTCAGTTTTCCATTTACTTAGATTATGGAACTTTGTAAAGAAGGGAACTGAATGGCAAGGCTTGACCAGCCTTGAGCACAAGTCTTTGGGGAGTGCTTAAACTGCTCATCAACCAACCATTCCTTTACCTCAGGAGACCACTTCTACAAGAGAAATAAGAACTTGCCACCTGAGGAACAGATGATATCAGCCCTTCCTGACATCAAGGTCTTGACTCTCACTGACGACCACGAATTCATGGTCATTGCCTGTGATGGCATATGGTGAGCACCAGTAGAATGACCTAAAATTCCCTTTTTTATGCAGCATTACTTTTCTTGTAGGGCTCTGAGCTGGTTTGGCTTTTTCATCCCTCTAACAGCTGCATTCAGCACTTTTCTCAAACAGCCCTAGCATTAGAGCCTAGGCAGGCAGAAATCTTGGTGTCAAAACCCCCAAGACTAAGGCAGAGCAAAGGACTGTCCTCCTTAGGTATTTACATTGGTTCTGGGGGCTGTCACCTCTGTCTATATTCCTCTCTTTTGCCTTAGTGGGACTAAAGAAGAGTTTATTGTTTTTGACCCAGGAATGTGATGAGCAGCCAGGAAGTTATAGACTTTATTCAATCAAAAATCAGCCAGCGTGATGAAAATGGGGAGCTTCGGTTATTGTCATCCATAGTGGAAGAGGTGAGTGCCTGGGCAGAGGAGAGAGGGCATCTGGTTTGCATAGCCAAGGTTTTGTCTTGTGACCTGAGCTAAGACTAGAGCTGGGAAGTTACCACTAACTAATGACAGATGCTGGTCTAGAAAGTTCCATTTTCCTTAATTTCCCTGACTTATCCTCATGCCTTATGCACTGGCAGGTGGCCTGTTTTGTGACGTCTGTTGCCTCTTCTCCTCCTCCTGCCACCGTCTCAGCAGGTTCAGCCCTCTTCTGGGAGTTTAGGTTCCTAGGAAGGTGTTCAAACCCTGAAGCTGAGCTATCTGCATTGTCCCTTTTGTAGCTGCTGGATCAGTGCCTGGCACCAGACACTTCTGGAGACGGTACAGGGTGTGACAACATGACCTGCATCATCATTTGCTTCAAGCCCCGAAACACAGCAGAGCTTCAGCCAGAGAGTGGCAAGCGGAAACTGGAGGAGGTGCTCTCTTCTGAGGGGGCTGAAGAAAATGGCAACAGTGACAATAAGAAGAAGGTCAAGCGGGACTAATGGTTGTCCAGACCCCTGCCCACCTAGACTGTTTTTTGAGCCCTCTGGACCTGAGACTGAGTTTTGTCTTTTTCCTTTAGCCTTAGCAGTGGTTATGAGGTGTGCAGGGGAGCTGGGTGGCTTTACTCAGCCCATTCCAAAGAGGGCTCTCCCTCCACACAGCAGCCTGGGAGCCTCTGCTGTCTTCCCCAGCCGCCTCCTTGCTCCTTGGGGCTCATCACCGGTTCTGTGCCTGTGCTCTGTTGTGTTGGAGGGAAGACTGGCGGTTCTGGTTTTTACTCTGTGAACTTTATTTAAGGACATTCTTTTTTATTGGCGGCTCCATGGCCCCCAGCCGCTTGCACCCGCTCTCTGTTGTACACTTTCAATCAACACTTTTTCAGACTAAAGGCCAAAACCTAATTGTGCCAGTGGTGTCCTTTTTTCAATAATGCTCTCCTGCCCGGCCCACCGAGAACTCTCTGGCCCCACATTCGACCTCCTTGGTAGTATCTACCAAGCCCCTCAGCGCACTTGTGTGCCTGTGCGCGCGTGTCTGTGTGTGTGTGTGTGTGAGCGCGCATGTGTGTGCGAGCGCTCGCCAGACCTGTGTGAGGCAGAAGGGACCAAGTATTGCAGTTCCCTGAGCTGCTGGGCAGGCTGGCCAAGCCTCACGGCTCATCCTCACCCTCCACCGGAATCAGGAATAGTTGACTAGTTCCTGCAGGTAAGGATAAGGACCTGCTGGGCGGCTACCAAGACTTAAAGCCCGGCCAAGGCTTCTCCTACATTCTTCACCCGGCTGGTTTCTATCTCATCTCTGATTGGCTCGCTCGCTTCCTTTCGTCACAATCACTTCCTGGTCATGCTGTGGACGTTTTCGCCGCTTCTGCTTTCCACGGACTACGCCTCCCGTGTGGCTCTGCGGCAGCGGAAGCGGAAGCGAGGACGGAGGTACCAGCTGGTCTCCGTAGGGGGGTGTAGGGGGCTCCATGAATGGACGCGGCGGCGGCGGCGGGAGCGGCCTGAGCTGGGCGCCGGGGCCAGGGCCGGGGGCTGCCCGGGGCCCGCGCCGCTGCATGGAGGCGGCCCGCGGGCCCTGAGAAGAAGGGCGGGCGGGCAGGCGGGATTGGGAGGGGCGGGGCCGGGCGGCCGCAGGCCGGAGGCGCGTCGGGCTGGAGCCGGTCACGATGCCCCGAAGGAAGCAGAGCCACCCGCAGCCGGTGAAATGCGAGGGGGTCAAAGGTCAGGGGTCAGGGGCCGCGAGGGGGGAGGAGTGGGGGTGGGGTCAGTGGAGTGGGTTCAGGTCGGGGTGGAGGGGGACTCCTGAGGGATGGGGTGGGCGATCTGGACTCCTAGCTTCCTACCGAGGTACTAAGGGAACCCGAGAGGGTCTGTGAGTTCGGGGAGTACGAGCTTCGCGGTAGCTCCCGGGGTGCGGATCATGGGCTCGGCTCCTGAGGGAGAATCTACAAGCCCCCTCCCTTCTTCAGTGGATACCGAAGACTCCCTCGACGAAGGACCCGGGGCCCTCGTATTGGAGAGTGATTTGCTACTAGGCCAGGATCTGGAGTTTGAGGAGGAAGAGGAAGAGGAGGAAGGTGACGGCAACAGCGACCAGCTCATGGGCTTCGAGAGAGACTCTGAAGGTAGGTTTGAGGGACTTGGTCAAGGATTAGTGGCCGCTGGAACTTAAGCCCTTCAAGAGACGGGTTAGGATTTAGTGCCAGTGAGCAAAACATGAAACAGTGCCACAACCTAGGGATGATTTTAGATTTGAGCTAGATTTTTTTCACTTGCCTAATGGTCCAGTGAGCTCCATCACTTTGTTGAGGTGAAGTTCTGGGGCCTGGTTCAAAGGGTATGAATAGGACAGTGGATGAATCACATGGAGCAACTGGTTAAAAGTTAATGTCCTTTTAATAACCTTGTTCTCCTGTCTAGCACATTCTTTATATGAAGTTAAAGAGGGTCAGGGAAACAACTTCTTGTTGAAATTAAGTTGTGCCTAATCTGCCTTTCACCTGCAGCATAAACCCTTTTCTATTGAGGTTTTGGTCCCTACCCCCAAGTGTTCTTGAACATTCCTTTTCCCTGTCAATCTTAACATCACCCCATCCTAATTTGGTGCACCATCTACCCACTTATGCCACCTATACAAAGGATGTTTTTGAAAATCATTGAGGGAATCCATGTAAAAGAAAATCTTTTAGGCACGTTACTTTGTTTCCACTTCTCTCTAGATTTGGCCTCACTCTTGACATAGTTTTTATTATATAATCAGCTCTATACTAAAAAGGACCTTCCTAATACAGAGCTTAGAATAAGGTCTCAGGCCTCTGCCTTGTGTATTTTCACTTTACTTTCTTATCCCAAAAATCAGCTAATTACATTATTGATTCATTTCAGCCTGTGGTCCACTGTGAGCCTTTGATCTTTTTCTGTGCAGTGGAGTTAGGTACAGCTGTCATCACTAGGTTAGTACAGGCTCAGAAGCAGGTAATTCATATTGAATTTTCAGGATCACTGAAGTGAAGGGTCGGGCCAAGCAAGGGCGAGGGGTGGGGAGACACCACTGAGCGAATTTGGAGCCTGGTCCTACCCCACGTTGATGTCTCTTCTCATGTCTGTCTTGCCAGGAGACTCTCTGGGGGCCAGGCCTGGGCTTCCCTACGGGCTGAGTGATGACGAGTCTGGGGGCGGCCGGCCACTAAGTGCTGAGAGTGAAGTTGAGGAACCAGCCAGGGGTCCAGGGGAGGCCAGGGGTGAGAGGCCAGGCCCAGCCTGCCAGCTGTGTGGGGGGCCGACAGGTGAGGGGCCGTGTTGTGGGGCAGGAGGGCCGGGTGGGGGGCCCCCGCTGCCCCCACGGCTACTATACTCATGCCGCCTCTGCGCCTTCGTGTCCCACTACTCGAGCCACCTGAAGCGGCACATGCAGACACACAGCGGGGAGAAGCCGTTCCGCTGTGGCCGCTGCCCCTACGCCTCAGCCCAGCTCGTCAACCTGACGCGACATACCCGCACCCACACTGGCGAGAAGCCCTACCGCTGTCCCCACTGCCCCTTTGCCTGCAGCAGCCTGGGCAACCTGAGGCGGCATCAGCGTACCCACGCGGGGCCCCCCACTCCTCCCTGCCCGACCTGTGGCTTCCGCTGCTGTGCTCCACGTCCCACCCGGCCTCCCAGTCCCACAGAGCAGGAGGGGGCAGTGCCCCGGCGACCTGAAGGTAAAAAGCCAGAAACCAAAAGAACCTGGGACATGGGTGGGTGGCGTTGGGGATACTTGGATTCATAGCTCAGGTCTCATTGTCCCCACAGATGCTCTGCTGCTTCCAGATTTGAGCCTCCATGTGCCACCAGGTGGTGCCAGTTTCCTGCCGGACTGTGGGCAGCTGCGGGGTGAAGGGGAGGGCCTCTGTGGGACTGGCTCAGAACCACTGCCAGAGCTGCTGTTCCCTTGGACCTGCCGGAACTGTGGACAGGAGCTGGAGGAGGGCGAGGGTAGTCGGCTGGGAGCTGCCATGTGTGGGCGCTGCATGCGAGGAGAGGCTGGAGGGGGTGCCAGTGGGGGGCCCCAAGGCCCCAGTGACAAAGGCTTTGCCTGTAGCCTCTGCCCCTTTGCCACTCACTATCCCAACCACCTGGCCCGGCATATGAAGACGCACAGTGGTGAGAAGCCCTTTCGCTGTGCCCGCTGTCCCTATGCCTCTGCTCATCTGGATAACCTGAAACGGCACCAGCGCGTCCACACAGGAGAGAAGCCCTACAAGTGCCCCCTTTGCCCCTATGCCTGCGGCAACCTGGCCAACCTCAAGCGTCATGGTCGCATCCACTCTGGGGACAAACCTTTTCGGTGTAGCCTTTGCAACTACAGCTGCAATCAGAGCATGAACCTCAAACGCCACATGCTGCGGCACACAGGCGAGAAGCCCTTCCGCTGTGCCACCTGCGCCTACACCACAGGCCACTGGGACAACTACAAACGCCACCAGAAGGTGCATGGCCATGGTGGGGCAGGAGGACCTGGCCTCTCTGCCTCTGAGGGCTGGGCCCCAGCTCACAGCCCCTCCTCTGTGTTGAGCTCTCGGGGTCCGACAGCTTTGAGTGCTGCTGGTAGCCGGGCTCTCCATACGGACTCGCCCTGAACTAGGTCCTTCTCCCTCAGGGCCCTATGGATTAGCCCTGCCTCTCCTGTATGTTTTATACAGATGGACCAGAAGCCACCTCCTACTTCCTCCCCCGCTGGCCAGGGGCTCCACAGACTAACCTAGGCACTATATGGACCAGCTCAGACCCCATGGGCGAGGGGCCCATATGGACCAGGGGGCCTTGCCTTGACTGATGCACTTCATGAGCTCAGTGAGAAGGGCCCTGCGTTCACCTCCACTGCTCCCAGGGGCAGGAGAGGAACTGGCTGGGGGATTGCCCAGCCTCCCACCTGTTTATTTAACTTATTTCAGTGCTTTATAATAAAGGAAACACTAACAAAGCCATGTCTACGCTGAATTGGCAGTGGCAAGCACCTTAACCTTAGCGCAGCAGTCTGTGCTGTGATGGGGGGGCAGGGGCAGTGAAAGGGAACCAGAGGTAGGCAGCAGTCAGGCTGAGTTTAATGATGGGGAGTTGGGCCAGACCGTACATAGACCTCTGCCCATCCCCTTGACCCATGGCCCCGAGAAGCCAGAAGCAGCCCCAGGGGAAGCTGCAGTTCCTCCCCAAGGCAGGTAGCCACGGTCCCTTGGACTTTGTGCAAAATACTAAATGCTAATTTGGCATTGAGGGCCAGCTCTGAAAAGAGAGAACACTCCTTTGTGCAGCCAGCCCAGGGGGTGGGAGGGAAGGTGGGTTAGGAAGCCCCTGGCCAAGAGAAGAAAGGGGAAGGAAGGAAAAGACCCCCCTGGCTTGGGGGATACAGGCACAGGGCAAGTTTCTGAACATTCCTCCGGGGTAGAGGGCAGACATCTGAGCACTGGAGATCACAGATCCTCATCTCCAATGCCCTCGAAGGCAAAATTGCCGTGGACATCACTGGCACCGGCATCTGTGCTGGGACTGCCAATCCCCCGCAAGCTCACGGCACTCAGCTTGCTCTGTAACAAAGGCAGGTTGGGTCAGAGGGCTCCAGCCTCCCTGAGATCCCGAGACCCGTCCCTGAGATCCCCAACCCACACGGGAAACTCACTGAGAGTTTGACCACGGACTCCCGGCTGGCATCAGGTGACTCCTGAGGACGAGGAGGCGGAGGTGTCAGAGACCTCACCAGGGGAAATAAGGCAAGGCCGGCAGGGGTGGGGGGTACTGATGAGAAAGTGATACTTACAAGCAGGGGTGGGGACTTCACTGCTTGCTGGCTGTCTGAGCGTCTCAGGGTGCCCCCCACTCGCCTACGCAGCATCTAGGGATGAAGTGCTGATAAGAGTAGGATCCCTTTGGATTTTCCATCACTTCCCCCTCTTGGGAGAAGCCTCACACCCAGGACAAGAGGCAGGGAGAGCATAAAAACTCAGCTGTTTGGTCCACACCTTTGCTTACCTTCCTGATGCTGCCGCCAGATTTCTTCACCATCAGTTCATCTACCATGGACTGTAAGCAGATACTCATCATGATGGCCTGAGGGCAAGAAGAGAGCTCAGCCTGACTAGAGTGGTCCTCCTGAGCCCAGCACCCCTAAGACAAGGGCTCCCACTCACATGGAGTCCTGGAAGCCCTAGACTTGGGTATCTAAGAGACGGTGCAATGGGCTCCAGAGGAGGCCTGAGGGTGGGCTCACACCTGAGGGCTGGTGATGGTGACCCACTGTAGCCGGTCCTTGCTCATGAGGTATTCAAAAGCCAGTTCCAGGCGCACCTCACCCCGGCCCCGGCCTGGGCTGCTTGTGCCTCCACTGGGCAGTGGCACCTGGGAGAGAAAGGAGAGTTAGGCTGAGATTGTTCCGGCCCATCTGTCTCCCTCTTTAATCAACTGCAGCCCATTCCTGAAGCTCAAGGCTTGCCAGACCACCATCCCAAAGGCCTACCCCAACTCACAGAGGAGGTGACGCGCCAGCACCGCATGCGGGTGACCCGGAAGGAACCTTCGCGGAGTTGCTGGCCAGGCAGGCGGAGCTGCAGGCTGAGCTCACTGTTGCCTGCGCTCACCACCACGGGACAGTCCTTCTCTGGGAAGTCAGCCACACAGGCGTCAAAGCGCAAGTAGCCGTAGTGCCGCAGTGTCTGCGCCAGCCGCAGGAACTGAAACCCAGTCACCATGCGGGACGTGTCAGGAGGGGAAGTGGGGTGAGTCAGAAAACAACCCTTGGAAGGAGACAGGAAAGCAGGCTCACCTCCTTCTTGGAGACCTTCTCTTGCAGAGATTTGAGCTGCCGGTGCTGCTCCTTGGTGACCAGGATCCACCCACGCTCAATGTCTGATACCGTCTACGGTGGAGACAACGGGTGGGGGGTTTGGGGCTTCCAATCAGAGGTCCAAGGAGAAGTGTCCAGTTACCTCTGTCCAGCCTGACCCTTAGCCCCATGCTTGAGCAAGCTCTTTGCAGTAAGTCCTTGGCTTTATCAGCTTACAAAGTAGGGAGAGTGCCAGGTGCCCTGATAGTATTCTAGGAACTTTCCCGTGAACTGGGTGTAAAGACATGAAGAGCTTCCTTGGCGGAGTGGGACACCAGTATCTGTTTCAGGGGAAAGGTTCTGAGGCAGCTCCAAGCTCACCTGAGCATAAAGCAGATTCAGGCCAACCCGGTTCTCCATGACATCGTCATCATAGGCAGAGTCCCAATAACTGTGAGGCCAAGGGGTGGAAAGGGGTAACGGGGCTAAGCTGGGGTAAGGCAAGAGAGGTGGAATAGAAAATAGGAGCAATCTAGAACTACTGAGCAAATAGGGTGGTATAGTGGGAGGAAGCTTGGGAGGCCTGGTAGTATCACCCAGCACTACCCCCTTGTCCAGGTTATTCTGTCTCCTGGATTACCAGGGTAGATGTGCCCCAGTAATCACCAGCACCCTCCCCCTCCTCCAAGCCCAGCCCTGACCTCTTCCTTAGCACAATCTTATACTCTTGACTCCGAAGACTGGTAACAGACACATAAGGCAGCTCAAACTCTTGCAACTTCCGTACGACTATGGGTTAAAAGGAGAAAAAAAAAAAAAAAGGAAATATAAGACTCAAGGGGAGAAAAATCAAGAGAGGAGCCCTGAGGAAATGTCAGATTTGGGGAGGAATTAGCAGGGCAAATTCACTACTAGAAGCACAGGGAAGAAGTCATGTCCATAGAAACTCACAAGAAAAGGTTCCGTCCTCTTTCTCTCGAACTAGAAAGAGACTAAAGTATCCGATCAAGTCATCCGGAAGATCCAGCTTTGCAGCCACAGCCTGGGGATAGGGAAGCAAGTACAGCTCATCATACTGGCTGGTTCTAATCACCTCCAAACCTGGGACCCTGGGGGTGCAGAGGAGGTGGGGCCGTGCAGTACAAGTGCCTCACCTCTAGGACATCTTCAGTCTGATCTGAAGTTAGCACATTGACCAGAACTTTCTGCCCATTGCTGAGTAGCACTTCCAAGGAAACCTCCTCGGTGGGGACCTGCTGTGTCTCCTGGAGTGAACATACATGAGGCACTCACTGCCTTGTTAATGCTTACTCAGCGTCCAAATCTGACCCATTCCCAACTCTATTTCTAGGTCCTTCCAGCGTCTTTATTCTTAGTTGCTTAATTACAGGCTGGGTTTCCTTGATTTCACTGGTACAGCAGAAGCCCCCTCCCATAAAAAAAGGTACCAGGATGACTCTTCTGTAGCCACTGCCTTAAAATGCCATGGCCCTATAGGAAAGTCCTTCCCTTAAATCTCATTACCACCCAGAGCCTTACCTGTTGTGCCCGACGCAGGAAGCTGTTGAAGGTCTCACTGCTCCCAAGCAGCGGGTCTTGCCGAACTGTGGGGACAAGAGAACACTATTCCAGTAACTTAGGACTCCCTCTTGACTCCCCCCGCCCCCAGTTCTTTTCTTGGTAGGTTCCCCCCCATACCCCATTTCCTGGGCTGATGATGGCCTGTTGTATCCCCCAGCTGGCCTCACCTCACTCACTGTTTGCAAATATTCTTCACCTGCCCCACCCTTGGCTGCCATCTAGTTGAGTCCAGTCTATAGAACTGGGGAAATAACAATGATGTTAATCTAAAGCACATCAGATAAAAATTAAGTTCTCCCCACCCATCTAAACTGCTTTAAGACTATGAAGTGTTACACTGGTTATTTCTAAACTGTATTAGTCTATTGGCCAAATTGCTTTGCTGATACCCAGACCATCCTTGTGTGTTATTTACTTCTCCTAATTAACAGATCAAACAAGAGGCTCCCCAGCTGTAGAAATTAATTCAGGCCAGTCTACAGAACCAGCGGTTTTGAGTCTCTTCCCACAGCTCTCTAAACAGTTAGCCTTAAGTTCCCTTCAACCACTCACCAGCTTGCATGTACTTCTCTAACTGCTCTCTCCTCTGTTCTACCTCAGCAGGTGTCAGAGAGAAAAGCTTCTTTGGGGGAAATGCAGGAAGAACATTGGCCCCATACTCCTTCCGAAGCTATTTGGGGAAAGAGATACAACCCTTCACATAAAACACAGCAAATGAGAAGAGGCAATCCACACTCACAGTGTTCTTTTGGGCACCCCTTCCCTTCCCTCAGCCACCATCCCTTCACGCCTGCCCGGGCCCCATCTACCCTGGTAATCCAGGAAATCATTCCTCTGGCAGAGGTAGCATCCCGGTGGAGCCATTCTTCTGTCCCAAATATTAAGTTCTTTCCCATCTTACTATGTACAAGTCAGGGCCTTCACAGTGTGGGTAGGGTTTATATAGGGCCAGGGCCTAGGGAACTCTATTCAGCAAGACTGTGTTCACTGAACCCTCACCAGAAGCAAAGAACTTTAAAAGGAAAATTTATGTTCCCAGTTAAGTACAGCTAATACATTCACAAAATATGTTAAGACTTAAAGGGAGGGGCGCCTGGGTGGCTCAGTGGGTTAAGCCTCTGCCTTCAGCTCAGGTCATGATCTCAGGGTCGTGGGATCGAGCCCCACATCCGGTTCTGTGCTCAGCAGGGAGCTTGCTTACCCCTCTCTCTCTGCCTGCTTCTATGCCTACTTGTGATCTGTCAAATAAAATCTTAAAAGAAAAAAAAAAAAAGACTTAATGGGACTTTGCAGACCAACAAATACATGTTTCGGTCTTAGAAACTAAGGCCCAGGGTGCCTGGGTGGCTCAGTGGGTTAAGCCTCTGCCTTCGGCTCAGGCTGTGATCTCAGGGTCCTCTGCACGGCGGGGAGTCTGCTTCCCCCCTCTCTCTGCCTGCCTCTTTGCCTACTTGTGATTTCTCTGTCAGATAGATAAATAAAATCTTAGGAAAAAAAAAAAAAAGAAAGAAAGAAAAGAAAAGAAACTAAGGCCCAAAGAAATTAAGTAACTGCTCAGGGTTGCACAGCTAGTTATCAGTAGAACCAGGACACTCTACTGAGTTGAATAGAGCTTGCAATCTGCTGAAGGATAACATAGAAACACTGCATCAGAGATACATAAAGATAACTGAACAGTTAGGCCCACTGAAATGAGCTAAAGAGCACAGAAGGATCCGTGAATGATTTGTATGAGAAGGAAAAAGAATTTCAAGTTGTAGTTCAGATGGCAGAAGAAATGTACTTTGGCAGCAGAGGGAGGAGGGCGCTTTTTCCATGCACGGGCAAAGGTTGAAGACTGAGGACAGGAAAGCAGAAAGGCGGATGTGAGTATAAAAAGAAGCAGTTAAAGCAGCAAGACAGCAAGCTTCTTAGGGAGTTCCCCGGAAATGTCAATCGGTAAGATAAAGCACCAGACCCTTCCCAGTGGCAGTGATTAAAGAAAAACTACACAGCCTAGGAGAGAGCCAAGAGGGGAAAAACGAAGATACCGATGCCCAAGTGTAGGAAAGGGCTTGAAAGCTGCCTCAAGGCAGGGGTACTGGTCCCACCTGCTCGTGCAGCCCCAGGAGCTGGCTGTAGCGCACCCGGCAATGCAGGACTCCATTCACGTGAATGTTATAGGCCTGAAGACACAAAAGCAGGCAAACATTATAGGGTCGTGGCCTGGGCAACCCCCTTGAAAACCGTGGCCAGAAGTCATCTGGCACCAGCTCCGTCTAGGTAACACCCCGAGATCGTCCGAGGATTTATTAGTCTGTTTACCCCAGGGTAGGGTCCTAGAGCATAAGGACCAGCCGGGGGTCAACTCGGGAGCTCATGCCGCAGTCTCCCTCCCCAAGAGGCCAGTGACGCCCACCAGAGCGGCCGCGGCCCAGACAGAGGGAGACGACGCGGGGGAACAAAGGACCTGAAGGAGCTTGGGCGACCTTTGGACGAATCTGAGACGGGATATAAGATCCCAGGAAGGCCGTCTGGAGTCGGCGGCCTGGGACCAGGCCCCAAGGGTGGCGACCCAGGCCTCGGAGGCCGCTCGGAGAGGGCTCTGGCCCGTTATCCCCGCCCCTGCCCGGCCCGGCTCCGGCCGCTCCTCACCACGTAGGCGGAGCCGCCGCTGTCCCCGCTGCGGGACTCGGTTTCAGGAATGGAAAAGTGCATGTTCCCTGTGGCAGGGCCCAGGTGGGCTCCGGACTGACAGGGCCGCAGCGGCTTTACACGCTCGCCTCCGCCGCTCAGCGCGTCCCCGCTGCCTCACTCGCCATTTTGGGGGGGGCGGAGGCCTGGGATCGGAGATGGGAAGGGTGGTGGGACGTCCGCTCTGGGCGCAGCTCCCTCGGCATGCTGGGAATTGTAGTCTAAAGTGCAAGAACCCACTGCCACGCCTGGGAGAGCAAAGCTGAGAAGACCCTCCTCGGTTCCCGTAGCCCGGGGCGGAGCCCCAGTGCACGTCGGAGATTGTAGTCCGCCGAGGGCTGCGCGCCCCGGGTGTCTGCCCAGGTGGCGCTGTAGGCCCAAGGACTGCGGCAGGCGGAGCCTAGAATCGAGGGTGATGGCTGCCGTGGCTGTGGCTGTTCGTGAGGGTGAGTGAAGGGCGGGGACGCGCTAACAGGTAAGCGAGCCGCCGGGCGCCAGGAGGCTGCGGCCGAGCCCTGAGTCCCTCTGGGTCCTGTCGTTCGGTTCTGGCGCCTCTCCGGACTCTGGGGTGCACTGCCTGGGGCGCAGCTTTGCGCCGCGTACCGGCTGGCTCGGGCGAGAAGGGTGGGGGCCCCTCCAGGCTGCCTCCTCCGCCTCCCTTTTGATCCTGCCGCGCACTGCGTCCCCACGCGGATCCCTGGCTTGTCTCCCGCCTGGCGGCAGAGCTGTGGTCATGCCGACCCAGCAGCCAGCCGCGCGGGGTACGAGCCCCTCCAAATCCTCCCGGAGCCTCTCTGGCTCACTTTGTGACCTGTTTTCTGATGCAGACTCGGGGTCTGGGATGAAGGCGGAGCTTTCTACTCGGCCTGGGGTAAGTGAGGGTGCCCTCCCAAAACGCCTGTCAGGCTCTACGCAGAAGGCTGTGTCAGCTTCGTTCCGCCCCAGCCTCCATCCCCGTTTCACTTTATTTCTCAGGAAAGCCAGGTTTTACAGAATTCTTTCAGCCCTAACAGTATAGGACTCTGATCCTGGAGAAGAACCTTCGATCTGTATGGGATGTAAGCTTGTAATAGCTAGCTGATTAGAGTTAGAGAGCATTAGGGGCTTTACCTTATAGAAACCCTGGAAGGTACCAGTAGTGTTGTATCGTCTTTGGCATTGTTGGGGAAGAGCAGTATTCTATGTCTGTGTCTCAGGCAGCGGGGAGGGAGATGACCCAAGAAGAGAAGCTGCAGCTTCGGAAGGAAAAGAAACAGCAGAAGAAGAAACGGAAGGAGGAAAAGGGAAGGGAACCAGAAACTGGCTCTGCTGTACCTGCAGCCCCGTGTCAAGGTGCGGGGGGCTTTTTTAAAGGGATGGGGTGTGGAACTGGTAGATGTGTGCGGGAGAAGAGGGTGAAACAGGACAAACAGAGTTGGTTTGAGCAAGTGAAAAGCAAAGAAGTTTATTTAAGATTTTATTTCTTTGCCAGAAAGAGGGCGTGCACAAGCAGGGAGAGCTGCAGGCACAGGGAGAAAGAAGCAGGCTCCCTGCTGACCAAGGAGGCAGATGCAGGACTCCATCCCAGGACTCTGGGATCATGACCTGAGCTGAAGGCAGGGGCCTAAGGGACTGAGCCACCCAGGCATCCTGCGAGGAAGTTTATATAAGCATAGAAGCTTCGGCTGGGGCACAGGTAGATATTACCTGCCTGGGGCTTGGGCACCTATTTTTTCTGTCTTTCGTAGGCCCAACCAAAGAACTGGCAGGGCCAGGCAGTCAGCTGTCTACTGCTGGGGAGAAAGTTCCAACTGGTCGAAGTAAAGCTGAACTTCGTGCTGAACGGCGAGCTAAGCAGGAGGCTGAGCGGGCCCTGAAACAGGCAAGGAAAGGGGAACAAGGAGGGCCACCTCCTCGGGCCTGCCCCAGCACAGCTGGAGAATCCCCCTCAGGTACCTTCCCTTCATCGCGAGACCTCTGTTTTGATTTTAATTCTTGTGTTAGCGCAGGCTTCCCTATGGTAAAACAGCTCTCCCTTCTCATTCTTTGCCTTGGGACCAAGAGCTCAAAATTCTCCCTTCAACTTCATCCTGTCTCTGTTTCTTCTCCTCTTTTCTTCCCTGCTTTTCCCCTCTCCCTATTCAGTTTTTCTTGATGTCGCTTTTCCCTTAGAAGCAGATTTCTTTTTATTACCTACAGTGTCTTGAAAACGTGGTCATTATCTTTTAGGAGTGAAGCGTCTGCCTGAACACACTCAGGTCGATGACCTCACACTTCTGAGAAGGCTTGCTAAAAAACCAGAGCAACAACAGGTAGGAAGTGGTTTTGGTGTGTGCCAGAAATTGCCTAAGGGAGATGGGATGTTGGGGGAAGTGATCGAGGCAAAGGGAGACCCTGGAGAAGAATGGGTATTTGGGGCAAAGTAGCCTTACTGTTTACTTGCTTTCCACTGCTCTTGTTCCCCTGTTTTGTCAAGGTTCCTACACGAAACGATTATGGATCCAAAGTCAGTCTTTTCTCCCATCTACCCCAGTACAGCAGACAAAACTCTCTGACTCAGTATATGAGGTAGGATCCCATGAAACTGTCACAACTTTTAAGTTCTAGGAGTTTTGGTGACTCAGTATTGAAAGTGACTGGAAATTTGAGATGGGGTCTGGGGGAAGAAGCCTGCACACAAGGCAAAACTCTAGAGGATATGGGGGTGTCTGTGCTAGTGAAGGAAGTTCCTTTTCATCAGGAGCAGCTGGGCAGTAGGTGCTCAAGCTCCCTTGCAAAGTGTGTGACACCGCCATCCCATCAGCATCCCATCCTCTGTGATCCACCCAGCCATGGTGCGACTCGGCCTGCAGTACTCCCAGGGTCTGGTCAGTGGCTCCAATGCCCGGTGTATTGCCCTGCTTCGTGCCTTGCAGCAGGTATGTCCCGTCCTGTTCCCTCTATGACCCAACCCTCCCTTCCCCAACACTACTCCAGCTTCCTCTCACCTGAAGTCATCTCTGGGGGACAGAGGGAACGACTCTACCCTCAGAACACTTTGCTCAGTGAAACATAACCTACTGCCCACTTTCAGAGACCTTTATTAGGGGACATTTTGCTGATCACTGTGTGTATCCTGTAGGTGATTCAGGATTACACAACACCTCCCAATGAAGAACTCTCAAGGGACCTAGTGAATAAACTAAAGCCCTACTTCAGGTAAGGACAACCACTTCAAGTCCGCTCCCGCCTCCCCTCGCTCTCTTCTTGTACCCTTTCTCTTGCTCTTATCTCTTGTTTCATTTTTCTATTTTCTGTCTTTAGAGAAAACATTTTTAAGTACAAACATAAGTTGTAGAGTCGCACAAACGCGAGGTATTGTCTTTGTAGCTTCCTGGCTCAGTGCCGTCCTCTGTCAGCAAGCATGTACAACGCCATCAAGTTCCTTAACAAGGAGATCACGGGTGTGAGCAGCTCCAAGCGGGAAGAAGAGGTGATGACTATGTGGAATGAGCAAGACATGCACCTGAGGGTACAGCTGAGAAACTTTCAGGACTCCCAGAAGGGACAGTGAGGCCATTCTGCCCTGGTCCAGCATTAAGGAAGTGGTTGGGGTGTCTGACTTGTACCACCCTTGGGCCCCCATTAGGCCCCCTTTGAATCTATCCTTGTGCACTTACTCTGGCATCTGGCATAATAATCAGAGGAAGAAATGTGTTCGTTCTTTGTTCCCTAAGCATTTTAATCCATTTAGGCCAAGTCGGAACTTCGAGTGGCCATTGATCGGTATGTGCAAGAGAAGATTGTGCTCGCAGCTAAGGCAATTTCCTGCTTTGCTTGTAAGAAGATCAGTAATGGAGATGTGATCCTCGTATATGGATGGTACGGTCCAGACCCTATGACTGAGAAAATTGGAAGAAGGGACTGCCCCTTTGCCTTTTAGTAATGAGCTGGCTGGCTGTCGGTTTGTGACATCTGTACCTGAATCCTCCTCTCCATTCACTCCAGCTCATCTCTGGTATCCCGAATTCTTCAGGAGGCTTGGGCTAAGGACCGGCGGTTTCGGGTGGTAGTGGTGGACAGCCGGCCATGGCTGGAGGGAAGGCACACACTACGTTTTCTGGTCCGTGCTGGGGTCCCTGCCTCCTACCTGCTGATTTCTGCAGCCTCCTATGTGCTCCCAGAGGTGAGAGCAGAGGAAAGGGACTCTAAAGTTGAAGGTAAAGGATGTAGTGGTGTAGACATAATCCCATCTTCCCAAGGTTATGATTATTTAAATACACTAGAATTTTATAGCTTAGTTTGTATTTAATAGGAAAAGCAGCTACAGCATGGTCTAGCAATGTTGTTATTGTAAGGACGGTAAACTAGCAGCTCTCAAGAGAAAACAGGGCAAAAGTAACTTTGGAGTTTCATTTTCTTACGGGAGATGGAATGGGTCAATCAACGGTCAGGTGTTTTCCAAGAAGAACCATTACATTCTGTTATTGTCTTAATATTGGTATCCTGGGCAGGAGTGGGGAACTTTTTTGTGCATTAATCACAAGCCACATTTTCTCCGCCTCTCCACTGTTCAAAACAATAGGTTTCTAAGGTGCTGTTGGGAGCTCATGCACTCCTGGCCAACGGGTCCGTGATGTCACGGGTAGGGACAGCGCAGCTGGCCCTGGTGGCACGAGCGCATAATGTGCCAGTGCTGGTCTGCTGTGAAACATACAAGTTTTGTGAGCGTGTGCAGACTGATGCCTTTGTCTCTAATGAGCTAGGTAAGGAGCCCAGGAGGGCAGAAAAGAGGGTTCCGAAGATCTGAGATTTGGGAGGGAGAGGGAAGGTTGAATTACAACTTATTTTCTCAAAGGACATAAATGGGTACGTCTCCTGTTGCAGGTGACCCTGATGATCTGCTGTGTGAGCGAGGAGAACACGTGGCCCTGGCTAACTGGCAGAACCACCTGTCCCTGCGGTTGTTGAATTTAGTCTATGACGTGACCCCCCCGGAACTGGTGGATCTGGTGATCACGGAGCTAGGAATGATTCCTTGCAGTTCTGTACCTGTTGTTCTGCGAGTCAAGAGTAGTGACCAGTGAGTGGGGAAACACAGGGTCAATAAATTACATGCTCCATGCATTCAGCAACTGTGCTGCCTTTGTATCTCTTTTAGTATCGCCATCGCTTAGGGTACAGACGCTGGGCTAGGTATGTGGAGGAATGTAGGGACAAACCCGAGAGCTATCTTTAGTATTTTATGATCATTAATCTAATATTTATATTGACAGGTTAAATTATCTCATCTTCAGTTTTGAGTACTTCTTGGGTTTTTGTTTTTTTTTTTTTAAAGATTTTATTTATTTATTTGACAGACAGAGATCACAAGTAGGCAGAGAGAGAGAGAGGAAGAAACAGACTCCCTGCTGAGCAGAGAGCCCGATGCGGGGCTCGATCCCAGGACCTGGGATCACGACCTGAGCCGAAGGCAGAGGCCTCAACCCACTAAGCCACCCAGGCGCCCCACTTAGGGATTTTTGAGTGTTGAGTACTTCTCAGGTGTCCGAAACTGCTGTAATCCCTTTCTGATCTGTTTAAGGAGGTTAGGATAGCTCTCTAAAAGGAAATTTTACAAATAAGAAAACTGAGACACAGAGGTTAAGTTCCTTGCCAAGGCAACACAGCTAAGGCACAGAGAGGCTGAGTTACTTGTCCAGGGCAATACAGTAACAAAAGCAGCTTGCGGTCTCATGCTTTCTGGATTGGGAGAATGTACCCCTAACTTTTATGCCATCTGCCATTGAGGAACACCGATCTTGGTGGAAGCAGACAGTATCTGCAAGTGAGAGAGGTTCCACTAGTCGTATTAACAGTTCCTAGGAAGCAATCACAGATGATGCCAGGAAACCTAATAAGGTCAGAGAAGACTTCACAAGGAGCATGTGATCTATGAGGGTCGGGAGTTTCCCAGTTGGAAAAGAATGGGAAGGCAGATCAGCAGTGGGATTAGCTTGAATGCGAAAACAGAGTGGCCAATCCAGTGTCAAAATGGTGTGGTGAGGCTACACCCGAGACCTACACCGGAGACTCACTCTCCTATGTGGAGAGTGAGTGATACAGACACAAAGTAGGTTGGGCTGGGGCCAGACTGTGAGTCTTAACTATTGCGGTTAGCCTAAAAAAATGGGAGAGTCATCTGTTTTGTGTGTACATTTATGTGTGTTTTATTGAAAATTTTCAAACAGAAGTCGAGTGAACTATGCTAAGAATCCCCATCCTAGCTGTAATAATTATCAAGATTGGCCACATTTGCTTTCTTTTTATTTCCTTTTTTTTTCCCTTGCTGAAGTTACTTTAGAGCAAATCCCAGATATTGTATCGTTTCACTTCTACAAACCTCAGTATGTGTCTCTAAAAAATACAGAAGTTTACCGTTTTATTGTTACACCTATTAAATTCTTAGTATTGTCCAATCCATAATCAAATTTCCTTGTCTCCAAAACTGGCTTTTTTGCAGTTGGTTGGTTTGAATCAGGACCCAAACAAATCGGTCCATTACAATTGGTAAGTAGGTGTTCAGTTTAGCAGAAGCAGTCTCCTCAGCCTCCCTCCTGTTCTCAGGACACTGACTTGTTCCAGATACCAAGTTATCTTATAAAATGTTCCCCACTCTGGATTTGACTATTGGCTTCCATATGGTACCATTTAACTCATTCCTCTAACCCCTCTGTTTCCATGCAACTTTTTGGGAAGAATACTTAGTAAATGGTGCTGCGTTTCATATCGCCTCACATCAGGAGGCAAATAATAGCTGTTTGTCCCATATTCAGTGATGAGTGGGTCCAGTTAAAGTTTGAAGTTTTTAAGTTTCTCACCAAGTTTTCATTTGGTGGTTTTATAACCACTGGTGGTTATTGCCTGAATTATTTCATTAGAGGATGCAAAATGATTTTTCCTCCTAATTCTCTGATTCTTTCCATATTTACTAGCTGGTGATCATCTAAAAAGAATTCCTTCTGTTTATTCTGAATTAGAGTTCATACTGGAAAGACAGGATAAATGTTTCCTTTTATTTGCTAGTTTCCAAGAATTGATCACTACTTAACTTCCTGCGGCATACAATAAGTAGTTGTGGATTAGTAGGCTTTCTCTCTTTTTTAAAAAAAGGATTATCAGTTCATGGGTTTTTTATGTATTGAGCATATTACTCAATCATTAAAATTAAGCAGAGGATCCACAGGGTCAACTCTATATTTTAGAAAGGTAACTGGTAGAGATTAGAAGTAGGGAAACAGACCATTTGAAAGATTGCCTGTCAATCAAAATTACAAATGCACCAAAATGTTGGTCCAGCAATTCTGCCTCTAGGAATTTATGCTATCTACCCAAATAGCTGCACATGCTTGAGGTAACAAAGTTATTTATAGCAGCATTGTTTATCACTGCAAAGGACTGGAAACCACCTAAATATTCATTAAGAACAAGGGACTAATTCAGATTATAGTTGACTGTTGAACAACATGGGTTTTAACTGTGTGGGTCCACTTACATATGTTTTTTTTGTTGTTGTTACACTACTGTAAATGTATTTATGATTTTCTTAACATTTTCCTTTCTCTAGCATATTGTAAGAATACAATATATAATACATATTGACATGCAAATCATGTGTTTGACAGTTTACAGACTTTCAGTCAACAGCAGACTATTTAGTAGTTAAGTTTGGGGGGAGAAAAAGTTAGCATGCAGATTTCCCACTGCCTAGGGGTAGGCGCTTCTAACCCCGCGGTCAACTATATATTACATTTATATCATTATTAAGCAGTCATAAAAAAGAATGGGAGGAAGGTTTTTATGTACAGAAATGGAACAATCTCCAAGGTACACTCAGTTAAAAGAAGCCAGATGCAGGACAGTGTGTGTATCGGTTTAAATTAAAAGGGTAAATATAAAAAATTTGCTTATATGTATAAATATATAAAATATCTTGGATCTGTAATAAGGAACTGATTGTGCGGATGTGGAGACAGGTGGAAGGGAGTCTTCACTTTATATCCTGTGTTTCAATTTTGAGCCATGTGATATCTTATCCGAAAAATGAATATAATTACTATAAAAGATTTTGCAGTTAAGTCGAAGATAGCCTAATCTGAGGCAGCAGAAGAGACATTTCCTCATTACAGAAGTGTTTGAAGCTGAGAGCTGTCCATCCGACAAGCATTTAAGATAGTACTATTAGGGGAACTGCAGCCTTATCTGCACTGAATTTTGAGTTCTCACAAAATTGGTCCTAAGTCACAGCACAGCCTTGCTTTTGCCTTTAGGCTGCTAAGAGTTGGGGTGGGAGTCCCTTTACTCCCGCTATTAAGTCTTAGCTAGTTCCTCCCACGTTTTTCTCAAATGTTTTGTGTGACCAAGGGAATTTAATAGGTGAAATTCTTTGGGAACAAAAGACTGGTTGACTCCACCCCTTCTTGTCCCTATTTACACATCCTGAACTCTACTAGTTAGTATGCTGAGACCTGTAAAGTTTATATGGCTTTAAATCTCTCGGAAAGGGCAGAAATTTGTTACTGTTCACCCGCATCCCATCTCCCAAGGAGGGAATGAGGAAGGGCCTATGCCCAACCAAGGCCAAGGGCCAAGCCTGAGGCTCATTACAGGGTAGTGTCCCCACGCCAAGGTTTTTTCTACTGGTTTCCCTTCCGTGTCCTTTCCCTAGCACTCTTTGTGTTTTTGTAGCTCCCATCCTTGTCTTCCTTGTCTTCCTGCGAGCGGCTGCCCGGGGCAGAGGATTCTCCAGCAGCCTGCCAAGGCTTCCTCTCTCAGTCTGTGCCCTCAGTTCGGACGGCGCCGGGGTAGTTACTGTCGCTCCAGCCTGGCCCTGCCTGCCACACGGCAGGTAGTCTTGACAGTTAGGCAGCCTTCAGCGCTCGGGAGCGGCGGCGAGGCCTGGGCGCGCAGTACGCTCGAGGCTCGCGTACAGGGCCCGTGGGAACCCGCGGGGCGCGACGACCCTCATCGCGCAGGCGTCAATCTTCCTTTCTTGACACTGCAATTCCCAGAAGGCCACGCAGCGTCCCCCGCGCGGCTTAAGCCCGGGAGCCTCGCACGCTCCGAAAGGGCGCGGGATTGTCGCCGCACTGCATTATGGAATACATAGTCTGAGAAAACGTCTTCGGGCATAAACTCCCCACCAAGCTCACGTGTTTACCTTGTGCATTGGAGGCCGGGGGTGGGGGGAGGGGTCAATAAAGAGTAGCTACCAGATTTCGTCATAAAACCGCGACCAGACAGGCGGCGCCATCTTCGAACTTGGACTTCCGGAAGGACTTTGGTGAGGGTAAGTGTACCGCAACGGGGTGTGCGGGGGCCCCACGATTACTCCTCCTCCTCCTTTTCCCATAGCACTAAGATATTGGGAACCAACTCCCGACTCCGCTGTTCCTTCTCTGCATAGCATCGCGACCTCCAGCCCCGGCGCTGCTACAGAAACTCAAACACACCCCACCTCCTTTTCTGTATTGCAACCGGACATCCCTCAGCCCTGCTGATCACGGCTCTTGCCTTCTTCCCCGACGCGGTGCGGTAGCACGGCATCCTGTGTCCCGGCCGCGGCGCTGCTTACATTGCATCCGTCGGACTCAGCGAAGCTATAGTAGTTCTGAGCCTCAGGAAACTCAGGGCTCGCTCTCAGCGCAGGCTAGTGGTGGAGGCTGTCCCCACACCCATGACTGAAGAAGGGGCAGGCGATCACTCCTAGAGTGGTAGCGGATTAGTCTCACGGTGCTGTGTCCCAGCCTCTTCCTCCATGAGGCTCTTCTAGCCCCGGGGTTGTGCCCGGCGCGCTCCAACCCCATTGGCGCAGCCAAGGGCCAGTTATGTTTCCCTTCTGGTGCTTTTATCCCGCGGCAAGTAGGCTGTCCGCTGGGGAAGGCGGAGGAGGCGACTTCGGCCCCACCCGTGGTAACTCACTTTGTTAGAGAGGTGTAGTGTGTTTGGCGAAGCCTCTTCGATCTAGCGGCATATTAAACAAACTTCAGCCATTCCTCTTCCTTGGTTACTTTTTGCCATCCCGTCTTATCTAATATACTATTATTTTCTTAATAGTTTTCTTTAAACTGTTTTTCAAGTTTAAGTGCTTTAGTCTCAATCTGAGCAAGACATATGAAACCGTGGGTTTCAAGGACTGTGGAGTTTTTTGTGTTTTTTTTTAGAGCGAGCGCGCGCGCGGAGGGGCGTCGGGGGGAGGGGCGCCGGGGAAGGGAATCTTTAGCTGGCTGCGAGCCCAGCGGGGAGCCGGATTCCAGAGCTCGGTCTCACGACCCAGAGATCACGACCTGAACAGAAATCAAGAATGGGAGGCTTACAGGCTGGGCTACCCAGGCGCCCCCACGGGCTAGTTTTTCATACAAGTTAAAATAAACACAGTTAAAATCGTACATTTTTGTATCTCTAAAATCGTCTTGCATACCACCAGCTGCGCCATCGGAACACTTTGGGAAACAGTGTATTAGGCAAATGTGTTTAAAGTAATTCCATACTTCAGGAACCGTGTTAACTGGTTATTTTCCTTGACTGGGGAAATCCTGGCACCCTTGAGGCAGTATTCCAAACAAGTTGAGGTGCAAATGTAAACTTCTATAAACTGTAGCACCAATTAAACATCCCTTCCTTTACTTGTGTTTAGAATTTGTGTTGTGAAATCATAAATGGAAATTAACCACCATACCCTGCTGCTGTCTTCTACAGGAGTGAATCCTTAGAGGAATTTTTTGCAGCTTGAGGAGTTAGTCATTAAATCAACAAAGTTTAATTATTGCGCTTACCAAGTACCAGGTTCTGGATTCAGTAGTGAATCAGGCAAAATTCTTATGAAACTTTCAATTGAAATAGATATGAAATAAGTAAATACCCATGTTTCTTATCATAAGAGAATTCCACATGGACTGAAGAGCTACATTTAAGGCACCTGGGTCGCTCAGTCAGTTTAGCATCTGCCTTTGGCGCAGGTCATAATCCCAGAATCCTGGGATTGAGTCCCATGTTGGGCTCCCTGCTCAGTGGGGAGCCTGTTTCTCCCTCTGCTTGCTGCTCCCCCTGCTTGTGCTTGCTCGCTCTCTCTAATGAATAAATCTTTAAAAAAAAAAAAGCTACATTTAAGATTCAAACTAGAGAAAGTATTAGAAGAAAATAAAATAGGATATGTTTATATTGGCAGGGTAGGAAATGGCCTTTTTAAGACGCAAAACAATTTATAAAGGAGAAGACTGAGAAATTTAACTCAGAAAAATATAACTTAAGTTTAGCAAGAAACATTATAAACAATTTTTTTTTTTTTAAAGAAGAAACAAAGTGGGGCGCTGGGTGGCTCAGTCAGTTCAGCGCCTGACTCTCGATTTCAGCTCAGGTAATGGTCTCAGGGTATGGATGGAGCCCCAGCTATGACTCCAAGCTCCGTGAAGAGTCAGCTTGCGATTCTCTCTCTCCCTCTTTCTCTGCCCCTCCCCCCCAAAATAATAAATCTTCTCTAGAAAGCAGAAACAAAGTATTTGCAACATAAATAACAACTCCACAGATCAATAAAAGATTGATTCATCCTGTAGAGGTATGGGCAAATTCTATGTATAGGCAATTCGTAAAAAAATACAGATGTCCTCTCTCTCTCTCTCTCTCTGACAAAGAAATAAATAAAAAAAAAAAAAAAAGTGGGTCCCTGGGTGGCTCAGGCAGTTAAGCATCTGCCTTTGGCTTAGGTCATGATCCCAGGGTCCTGGGATCTAGTCCCACATTGGGTTCCTTGCACAGCTGGGAGCCTGCTTCTCTGCCTGCTGCTCCTCCTGCTTACACCTACGCGCATGCTCTCTCTCACACAAAGAAATAAAATCTTTTTTTTTAATAATTTTTTAAAAGATTTTATTTGTTTGTGATATATTCTAGGTGCCTGGGGGTGGCACAGTCAGTTAAGTGACTGACTTTTGTTTTCAGCTCGGTTCTTGATCTGAATGTCGTGAGATTAAACCCCGTGTGGGGCTCCTTACTGGGTGAGAAGTCTGCTTGAGATTCTCTCTCCCTCTCTCCCTCGTGCTTGCGTGTGCATGCGCTCTCTCTCAAATCTTTAAAATAATGTGCATGTTGTGTGTGTGTGTGTGTATCCATATTATTGTCTTAAAAAGGCCATTTCCTACCCTGCCAATATAAACATATCCTATCTTCTTTTCTTCCAATACTTTCTCTAGTTCGAATCTTAAATGTAGCTTTTTTATTTTTTTTTAAGATTTATTCATTAGAGAGAGCGAGCAAGCACAAGCAGGGGGAGCATATACATATATGTATATATACGCGTGTATATATGTGTATGTATATATGGATATGTATACATATATACACACATATATATGTGTGTGTGTGTGTATGTATATATATATATATATATCTCGTTGGATATCTGTATATCCAACAGATAAAAAGAAGTTGCTAACTTCAATCATTATGAGGACAATGCAAATAAATACAATAGGGAAGAATTCTTTCATGCATTAGATTGGCAAAAATTAAAGATTGGCAAGGGTGTGGTAAAATGAGTACAACTATAATTCTGTGAAACACTGGATAGTGTTCCCCAGAAGAATGATGTGTGTGTGTGTACTGATGTGGAAAATCTTTTAGGCATACCTAGAAATTCTCTTAAGTGATAACCTGTTTAATTAGTTCTGTGTTAACTGACATTCCTCTGTAGAGTGTAGGGACCGATGCCCATGGCACACTGTATCCTTGAAGCCTATATATAGGTGCTTCTCCTATAGGCCTGGTCATTCTATTCCCACTGACTGAATTGAATGCTTGCCAAGAATCATTGTGATGGTTCTCAACATTTTTTAATGTCAGTTAATTTGTTATCATATTTATATAATTGTGATATATGTTTGAATTTTAAAGAAATTTGAGTATGAAAGAGTTACTGCTATTAAAACTAAGTTGAGGGGCACCTGTGTGGCTCAGTCGTTGGGTGTCTGCCTTTGGCTCAGGTCATGATCCCAGAATCTTGGGATGGAGCCCCACATCAGGTTCCCTGCTCAGCGGGAAGCTGACTCCTCCCTCTCACACTCTCCCTGCTTGTGTTCCCTCTCTCCCCGTCTCTCTCTCTGTCAAATAAATAAATAAAATCCTAAAAAAAAAAAAAAAAAAGTGGTTGAAACATGGCAGATAAATTGGTACTTCATTGTTATTCTTTACATCCTACATGTATTTACAGGTATTTTGTGTCAATTAAAAGTTTTATAAAAACAATTCTAAAAAAGAAAGCAAACCAAGTTAAATGCTTCGGAAAGAAAAAAGAGGTACATTTGCAAAGAAAGAAAGAGGCTGCTGAATAGGTGTGAGTGAGACAGCTGTAAAAGATTGAGGAAAATTTGTAAAAATCTGAAACTTTGCTGCACTAGAACTGCCTCTCAAGAGAATGTTCCAAGAAAGTTACCATCAGTAGCGTCTGTGCTGCTGAGAGATCAGGTTAAACGAGACTGAGAAGTGTCCATTGCATTAGTTGACCCAGCAGTTATTGATGACTTTAGCCTCAGTGATGAGTTGGAGGGCAATATCCTAGTCAAAATGAAGCAGGGTAATTAAAACACCAAGGGCCAACAATTCTTTAAAAGTTTGACTGTGGGGTGTGGTGGTGGGGGGGGATATGGCTTAAAGGATTGTTGTATGTATGTTAACATGAGAATTAGAGACATTTATTTTTATTTATTTATTTTAATTCCATTTATTTATTTGAGAGAGAGATAGTGAGAGAGTGTGAGAGGGGAGAAGGTCAGAGGGAGAAGCACAGACTCCCTGTGGAGCTGGGAGCCGGATGCTGGACTCGATCCTGGGACTCCAGATCATGGCCTGAGCCGAAGGCAGTTGCCCAACCAACTGAGCCACCCAGGCGCCCGAGAACTAGAGACATTTAAATGCAGTTGGGAAACAACCATTTTTTTAAAAAAAAAAGGTTAACCAATTCCACTGTCCTTAGGGAGTGGGGGAATAGAGCCAGAACACAAGTGGAAGTTTGGCTTAGAAAGTAGATGAGGCGTTCAGATGCAGGTCGTGTTGGACTACTTGATCAGACATCGAAGTATGTCCCACATAATGGCTTTGGGTTTTGTTTTGGAAATCAGAGGTAAAATCATCTGCTGAGAACCAGGGGATCAGATGTTGGGGGAGAGGTAATGTGGGGGCTGACAAGAGAGAAAGTGTGATTGCTAGCCCGCTGGCAGCTTAGATACACACGTAGAGTAAAAGGATGATTGGTTCATCCAGAGCTTAAATTTTGCCAGTCCTGTGGAACAAAAAAACGAGAAAGGAAGTTTGTACTATCGGCAAAAGTCTGATTAAAATAAAGGAATCTAAGCTGGATAGGATGTGGCCAACATGGGAAATTGGAGAGATCAATGACGGCGGCTTGATACGGTTGAAGAATAGATACAGTGATAGCAGTTGAGCAGTCTAGCTGTAATAACGGAAGGTTGCGATCAGATAGTGGGATGGCTTTGTGATTTAGGAGGTTAAAAGGTTTTTTGAGACAACAAGGTCCAGTATATTACAGCGAGTGAGTAGCAGTGGTTTAGCTAAATGTTAGGAGCTTCAAAGGAACAGTTTTTAGAGGATAGCGAGGACAGCTAGTCTACCAGTGGTATCGGAGAGGAACTGACAAGACACTGATCCCACTTTTCTACTTTGGGGTCAGTGGGATGTGACAGAAGGAGAAGCCTCTACTGGAGAGCCTGGAAAGCTAGAAATTTCAATTCCTGGAATTTTTTTCTATCCAATATTTTGAATATGATTTAGGTCTTGCTAATCACTCGCTAGTATGTTCTTGAAGAACTCAAATTTGGATCCGAGTTTAGACAGGGGAGAGGCAGGCCAGGAGGCCATATATTTTTCTGGTTCAGATTGTGGCAAGGGTATGATTCTGGACTTGGGAGCCAGAAAAAGGTTTTCCCTGTGGAGTCGGGTCACTTTCTGATCAGTGCAGAGGTAGTTCATGGAGCCATCAGCTGTGGCAGGGGCTTCTTGATTCACAGGTGCCGCCTCCTCATCGTGGCATTGGTGAGGTCCTGTGGTTCTTGAAATGGCAGCTGCCAGGTGACTTCCCATTTTGACAAGCACTTGTTCCTAAACTGTACAACGCCCCCCTCCCCCAGCCCTCCCAGTGACCCTGTGCAGGTGGTTCTCAAGCTTGCATGTGCATCCAAAGAGTCTGCAGGGCTTTGTGAAGATACAAAGTTCTGGCCCCATCCCAGAGTTTCTTTCTTTTTTTTTTTTTTTTAAAGATTTTATTTATTTATTTGACAGACAGAGATCACAAATAGGCAGAGAGGCAGGCAGAGAGAGAGGAAGGAAAGTAGGCTCCTGCCGAGCAGAGAGCCTGATGCGGGGCTCGATCCCAGGACCCTGAGATCATGACCTGAGCCGAAGGCAGCGGCTTAACCCACTGAGCCACCCAGGTGCCCCTATCCCAGAGTTTCTGATTCAGGAGGTCTGGGACAGCGGTGCTGATGCTGCGCAGACCACACTTTAGGAACCACTGATGTGAACCATGTAATACCCTCCAATAAATCCCTTGCAGCTGAACTGGCTAGAGAGGATTCTGTTCCATGCAGCTGAACCTTGACCAGTAGAGAGGTCAGATAACCATTTCATTCATGTCTTCTTATCTATTTGATCTGTCAGGGGTTAAAAGAAGTAGTTCTTGTATTTCCTGAAGATTTTGCTTTGTTTTGATGATATGTCATTTGATGTCTAACAGTTCATGACACTTATCTTTTATACAAGTTGAAGTTTTATTTATTATTATAAAGTATTCCCTTTTTGTCCCTTTTAATACTTTTCCCCCTGAATTCAACTTTGCTATTACCAACAAAACTCCTGTTTTCTTTGTGCCTACATTTGCCTTATATTTTTATATCTTTTGGCTTCCAGCTCTTTGAGTTCCTTTGTTTTAGATATCTCTTTCAAAGCATATAGTTTGGCTTTTAAATTAATCCAAATCCAAATCTTTATTCTTTTTTTTTAATGGATGAATTGATCTTTGGTTATTGTTATAGTCATATCTTAAGTCATCTTGTACATTTTTTCTTTTCTTTGTGTTTCTTTTGTTTTCAGTTTCTTACTCTGTAGCCTTTAAAACAACTCCTTATGGTTCCAGTGGCCTGCTAGGCATTTTAGAAGCAATGTAGTATACTGCTTTTGGTTCTATTAAACATCCTTTTTTTTTTTTTTTTTTTTTAAGATTTTGTTTATTTATTTGACAGGAAGAGACACAGCAAGAGAGGGAAGACAAGCAGGGGGAGTGGGAGAAGGAGAAACAGGCTTCCTGCTGAGCAGGGAGCCTGATGCGGCGCTCAATCCCAGGACCCTGGGATCATGACCTGAGCCAAAGGCAGACGTTTAATGACTGAGCCACCCAGACACCCCTCTATTAAACATCCTTTAAGGCATATACAGACCCATGGGGGTTTCCCTTCTGTGATTTGAGCTATTTCTCCTTCTTTGTCATGGGCAGGTTATTCTGGCCAAAAACCTTACAGTTCTGTGTTGCTCAGCTTTTTGGTCTGGGGTGCAGTGTTTTGTTTATCTCTTGTCAGTATACTTTTGCCATGATTGCACAAGTGGTTTTCTGGGTTTGGGGGAAAAAAAATGAAGAGGGGCGCTTGGGTGACTCAGTTAAGCGACTGACTCATGGTTTTGGCTGAAGTCATGAGCTCAGGGTCCTGGGATCAGGCTCTGCGCTCAGCAGGGGTCTGCTTGAGACTCTCCCTCTCCTGTCCCTCCCCTGCTCTAGTGCATGTGTGAGTCATCTCTCTCTCTCCGTCTCTTTTTAACAGTTTTTTAATCCATTCTTCAGTGTGGGAAAGGTCTCTTAATGTGGTAGGATATTCCTTAATTATCTCATAGCCATCTGCCTCCCCTCTTCAGGTAAAAGATTAATGGCAGAGCGCTAAAGAACTTTTACTTATTGTTATATAAATCTATTTCTTGACTAGTATTCACAAAGGTGGATGTTAGCTCTAGGCATCCTCCTTCAATTTGGTCTAAATTTTATGTATTTATCAGCAGCTATTCTTTTACTTATTTATTATTACCATATAATGTATTATTTGTTTCAAGGGTACAGGTCTGTGATTCATCAGTCTTACACAACACACAGAGCTCACTGCAACACATGCCCTCCCCGGTGTCCATCAGCCAGACACCCCTTGGTAGTTATTCTTTGTAGTCTGTTCCTAGGAGGTTTAGGGAGTTTAGGAAGATTTTTTTCACTCTTTTGTTTTTATTTTTTAAGGGGAAGGAGGTGATTCATTTCATTGGGTTTTAGGGAAAGAAGTTGAATAATTGTTCATTCACTGCATTATCCTTATGAAAAAACTTCAGAGCTTTAAATTAAACTGGGTGAAAAAAGGGGCACCTGGGTGTCTCAGTTGGTTAAGTGTCTGCCTTCGGCTCAGGTCATGATCCCAGGGCCCTGGGATCGAGCCCCACATCAGGCTCCCTGCTCAGCAGGAAGCCTGCTTCTCCCTCTCCCACTCCCCCTGCTTGTGTTCCCTCTCTCGCTGTCTCTCCCTCTGTCAAATAAATAAATTAAATCTTTTTTTTTTTAAAGATTTTATTTATTTATTTGACAGAGATCACAAGTAGGCAGAGAGGCAGGCAGAGAGAGAGGAGGAAGCAGGCTCCCCGCTGAGCAGAGAGCCCGATGTGGGGCTCGATCCCAGGACCCTGGGATCACAACCTGAGCCGAAGGCAGAGGCTTTAACCCACTGAGCCACCCAGGCGCCCCAATAAATTAAATCTTTTAAAAATAAATAAATAAACTGGCTGAAAAATACAGTGCTTGGCACATAGTAAGCATTTAATAAATAAATGGTAGCTTTCTTTTTTTTTTTTTTTTAAGATTTTATTTATTTATTTGACAGACAAAGATCACAAGTTAGGCAGAGAGGCAGACAGAGAGAGACAGGGGGAAGCAGGCTCCCTGCCGAGCAGGGAGCCTGATGCGGGGCTCAATCCCAGGACCCTGAGATCATGACCTGAGCCACCCAGGCGCCCCAAATGGTAGCTTTCTTACTGTCTGTTCAGTGCTAGCTCCGTTAGTGTGTAAGTTCCATGAGGGCAGGGACCTTGTCTGTCTTGCTTATTGTCATATTGACCAATTCCTAGAACGGATAGAAGATGCTTAGTAATTGTTAAATGAATGAGTGATCAGGGAGCTTAGGTTTCTGGCTGCGGGGTGGACAGTGGGTGGGGTGGGAGGAGAAAAGACAGGAAAGGAGGAAAAATCTGAGCCAGTGCAAATAGCTTTTGCCTTCTACTCATGTGTATGTCTCTGCAGGGGCAGCCATTGTAGGGGGTGCTGATGGATACCTGCGGGGTCGGCTGTGTTGCCCTGGGGGAGGCCGGCCCCGTGGGGAGCATGACTGTGGTAGACTCTCCTGGACAAGAGGTGCTAAATCAGCTTGATGTCAAGGCCTCTTCCGAACCAACTAGTGCTGAGGCTTCCAGAGAGATGTCTTTGCCTGCGCCTTTGCCTGGATTTGAGGACTCTCTTGGTGAGAGGAGGCTCCCTGCAGAGCAAGAAAGCCTCTCCAGACTTGAACAGCAAGGTATGTACCTTGTCCTTTCCTCTTTTTATCTCCCCGTGCTTAGCTTAAGATGAAAGAGAGCAGGGTGAGCTCACAGGATCCTACCAACCTGGGTATGGTGTAATCTATTCCAAAGAGGTTTGAGCTCTGGTCCCATCTCACAGACCCATATTCTTCTCTACAGATCTTCCTTCAGAGATGTCAAAGGTCTCAAAGCCTAGGGCCTCAAAGCCTGGCCGGAAGAGAGGTGGTAGCACACGGAAAGGCCCCAAAAGGCCCCAACAGCCTAATCCTCCATCAGCCCCTCTGGTTCCTGGTCTCTTAGATCAATCCAACCCTCTATCCACCCCCATGCCTAAGAAACGAGGTCGAAGGTCCAAGGCAGAGCTGCTACTGCTGAAGTTGTCCAAAGACCTAGATCAGCCAGAGTCTCCACCTCCAAAGAGGCCCCCTGAGGACTTTGAGACCCCTCCTGGGGAACGACCCCGCCGAAGGGCTGCCCAAGTGTAAGGATTGTGGGGCACAGCTTGGGTGGAGGGCGGTCGGGGTGAAGGGTTGGTGGGGGCAGGTGTTGGAGAGCTGAGAGGCTGTGACGAGTTGTCAGGTAAGTGCGGGTAGCATCTGGGTTCTGGGGACTTGAGCCATCTTCTAGCTCTTACCACAACAATTTTTTATCTGTTGCTGAGTTTGTCTAGGAGATGGCTTTCCCTGCCTTGTATCCTGTCACGTTTTCCAGTTTCCTCCAGGCCTTCATTGTAATTTTCCCCACCCAGTGTCTATCAGTCTCTGTGCCCTTCCATTCTTCTCTGGTCTCTCACTGATCTCTTGACTGCGGTAGAGTGCAAGTGCCTTGGACTTGCCAGACCTGGATTCAGATTCCACATACGTGATCTGAATCCTCTCTTGGCCAAGTCCCTTAACTTCCCTAGATTTCTGGTTCTTTATCAAAGGGGGGGAGGGGAAACGAATAGCTGCTTCCCAGGGTCACTGGGCAGGTCCACTGAGATAATCGGCTAAGTGTCTGGAAAAGTGGGCTCTCAATTAAGTGTGAGTATGGCTCTGACCCCTCCCTGTCCTGCAGGGCACTTCTGTACCTTCAGGAATTGGCCGAAGAGCTCTCAACGGCCCTGCCTGCTCCAGTGTCCTGTCCTGAGAGCCCCAAGGTGAGCAGCCCTGCCAAACCGAAGAAAAACCGGCAGCAGGCAGCCTGTCAAGGTGGAGAACAAGAGGATGACACTGCACGGGACGAAGACTTTGTTCTCCAGGTTGAGGCTGAAGATGGAGAGGAAAGCGAGGCCCCAAGCGAGAGCTCCTCTGAACCCGAGCCTGTGGTGCCTCAAAGCACCCCGCGAGGATCCACGTCAGGGGTAAGCTGAATGAACAAGAAGTGAATGGGGAGACAGGGGGACTGTTAGGAAGGTCTGCAGGGTGCCCCAGTGGAAAGCTTTGGCCTAGTAACTGATGGCCACAATAAGTAAAGGAGGAAACAGTTGAGCAGGCAGGGGCTGGGGGGCAAGCGCGTGAGGTCACCCCTTCAGATACGGGCCCCTGCACAGCACTAGGGGACACATGTGACTAAGACAGCCTCCTCTTGCCTGGCGGAGTCCACCGTGGGAGGAGGGCTTCACCGGGAGGGAACCAGAGGCTTCTGGTGTGTCAAGGAGGCAGTGAATTGCTGGGGCTTCACAGAGCAGTGAACAGGGCTGGGCTAGGTCTTAAAAGGCAAATAGGAGAGATTGGTTTTCCCGGGAACTCCCGGGACAGGGCATCAGAGCAGGCAGAGCTGTTGAGAGCTCTTAGCAAGTTTCCAAAGGTATAGCAGTGCCCTGCGGGACCAACAGAAGGCTGGGGGCAGGGGGGAGGCAGTGGGGAGATCGAACTTGAGAGGATAGAAGGACAAAGTCTTGTAGGAGCCAACACGGGTGTTTGTATGTTTGTTGAATTGTGGTAAAATATACATAACATAAAATTTGCCACTTAAACATGTAAATTATTTTTGGGGCATCTGGGTGGCTCAGTCCATTAAGCATCCAACTCCTGATTTGGGCTCAGGTCAAGATCTCAGGGTCGTGAGATGGAGCCCCGCGTCAGGCTCTGTGCTAGGCGCGGAGCCTGCTTGAGATTCTCTCCCCTTTCCCACTGCTCCCCCCACCCCAAAAAAAGTACAACTGAGTCGCATTAGCCCATTCCTGGCGTTGTGCAGCCATCACTGTTACCCATTTCCAAAACGTTTTCATCATCACAGAAACTCTGAGCATCAGAAGTTTTTAAGTAGAAAAATAACGTGATCAGGTAGGACGGTAGGTCAGCCTGCAGCGGACATCAGAAGACCTCTTTGGTTAGCCACGTGGTGATAGCGCTTGGATCAGGCTGCAGAGCAAGCGAAGGTGGGGGATAGGTGCAAGAGACATGCAAGAGTATTAGCAGCACTTAGCAGTTTCTGAAAAGGAAGGAGTAGGAGTTTCTAGTCTAGATGGTGCTCTTAAGTGCCGGACTTTGGGACAGAGGAATGGTGGGAGCGGGGGAAGAGTGAGGGTGAGCAGGGGAAGTGATGGGCTCATTTTCTGACACACTGAGTTGGAGGTGCATGTGTGCCATGAGCCGTCCTACTGGAGATGTCTGGTTGCCAGTCATGTGCATGAGACCAGTGCCTTCCTTATTTCAAGTACAACATTTAAGGGAGCGCCCAAACCCTCAGAAATCAAGATAAATATTTTGATGCAGCAAATTTTTACAAAATAATTTGTTAAATCATTTTAACATATAAAAGTAATTCAGGGCCCCTGGGTAGCTCAGTCAGTTAAGCATCTGCCTTGGGCTTGGGTCATGATCCTGGGTCTTAGGATCGAGCCCTTGTTGGACTTACTGCTCAGTGGGGAATCTGCTTCTCCGTTTCCCTTTCCCCTCCCTCTGCTTGTGTTCTTTGTCTCATGCACTTTATGTTTTTTTATTTTTTTAAGATTTCGTTTATTTATTTAACAGACAGAGATCACAAGTAGGCAGAGAGACAGGCGGGGTGGGGGGAAGCAGGCTCCCTGCCGAGCAGAAAGCCCGATGTGGGGCTCGATCCCAGGATCCCGGGATCATGACCTGAACCGAAGGCAGAGGCTTAACCCACTGAGCAACCTAGGTGCCCCTCATGCACTTTATTTTTATAGTATATTTATATAAATAAAATCTTTTAAAAAGTAATGCAACAAATTTATGATGAACAAAATACCAAAGTTTTAAATAAAGACAGGAACTGTATTTACTGATTTTCCTTTTGCCTTAGGCTCTATAACATGGGTTGGCACCACACTGTAAAAGTCTAGAATGTAGAAAAGCTGAACTGGGTAAAGTTTACATTTACTAAGATGTCAGGCCTAATGATGGTAGTCAAAGCCGTGGGCATGGAATGAGAGTCCCCAGAGTATACGTATAGAGAGTTGAGAAGACAGACTCTGGGAAATACCTTCATCACACAAACCTGTTGGAGGAGGGGAGTGCCTGTGGGGGAATATCAGAGAGGCAGGAAGACTAAGGAGACGCTATCCCATGGGGCAGGGGTTTCAGGAAGCAAATGGAAGTCCTCTGAACCACATGCCATGGAGAAGCCGAGGAGGGTGAACAGAAAATACGTAACAGGCTTTGCAGTTTTGATGGAGGAGCGGGAGCAGAAGGTGGAGAAGTCACTGTAATGGCAGAGACATCAGTCTTTTAAGTTACTGATAAGTCAGGCTAGAGAGGAAACAGTGCCAAGAAAAGTAAAACGGGAAAAGCTGCCTTCTGGGGACTTTCTTTAATCTATAAAATTCTCCTTTTTTCCCATTTGCTCCTCAGAAGCAGAAGCCACACTGCCGGGGAATGGCTCCCAATGGCTTACCAAATCACATCATGGCCCCTGTTTGGAAGTGCCTCCATCTCACCAAGGACCTGTGAGACTTGATGGGGGCTGGGGATGAGAGGGTGGTGGGAGGCATCTAGAAGTGGGGCCAAGGGAAAGAGGGAAGGCACTCACAGGGCAGGACACTGAAGACATTCGTAACTAAAAGGCACTGCTCCAAAGGCAAAGAGCTCCAGAGCAGTGCTGTCCAACATAGTAGCCACTAGCTGTGTACGGCTATTTAAATGTGATCTACACATAATTAAAATAAAGGTCCAGGTTCTCAGTTGCACTAGCCACCTTTCAAGTGCCCAGTAGCTACTTGCAACTAGTGGCTGGTGTCTCTGTCAGCACAGATGATGGATCACTTCCATCATTGTAGAAAGGTTTACTGGACAGCGCTGCTCTAGGATTTCTCTCCTCCTCCATTGATGCTGCTTCTGTTCCTCCAGCCGAGAACAGAAGCATTCATACTGGGAGTTTGCAGAATGGATTCCGCTGGCCTGGAAGTGGCACTTGTTATCTGAGCTGTAAGTTAAAGAGACATTCTGAAGCTGGGAGGGGGTGACACCCCTGGAGACAGGAGGGTGGCAGGGAATCCTGGGGTGGGTGAAACTTCCAAACTCACGCTGTTCCCTCCCCGCCCCCAGTGAGGCGGCTCCCTACCTGCCCCAGGAGGAGAAGTCTCCACTGTTCTCTGTCCAGCGTGAAGGACTTCCGGAGGACGGCACACTCTACCGAATAAACAGGTGAAGATTGCGTGTCTGTCTGTGACTCTAGGGGATAGAAGCAGGAAAAAGGTGTATGGAGAGGGATGACAGATTGGCCCTGTTTTCCCCTGATGCTATTCCAGGGGGTTCCAAGGGAGGAGTTGGATCTGGCTGGATCTGGTCAGCCCGCCCTGATCTGCAGTGCTCGTCACTGCTGGCCAGACTGAGGGGAGCGAGGGGGATGGAGGGCCAGTTTACAGGTCACATCTACGCAGAGACCCAGACAGACCGGCCGTGGGGAGAACGCTGTGGTAAACCAGAACGCACAGCCTGTTATCTTTGAAGGGGAACTAGAGCTGGACAGGCTTTGGAAGGAAAGGAGGAAGGTACAGATGGTGGCCAAGCACTGTTCTCACCTGTAGACCTTTCTTGAGACTCTGGCCCTTGCCCAAGCCAGTTCATATCTGCGCCAGCTGGAGCTCCCATTCTGTCCTCATTACCTTTTCTTTTTTTTAAAGACTTAATTTTTTCGGAGCAGTTTTAGATTCACAGCAAAACTGAGAGGGTGGTGCAGAGATCTCCCATGTCCCCTGTCCCCCATCCCCCTTCTTCATGCACAGCCGCCCCCCTTCCTTACCAGCCTCCCCCACTAGAGGGCACATGTGTTACAGCTGATGAGCCTGCACTGACCCGTCACCACTTGGAGTCCGTGGGTTACATTAGGGGTTGCTTTCGGTGTTGTACTTTCTGTGGGTTTGGACAGATGTGTAATGACCTGTCCCCGTCATTATGGTGTCATACAGAGTAGTTTCACTGACCTAAAAATCCTCTTTGCTCTAACCCCTCCTCCTGCCCTCCCCTCTGACCTGTCGCTGTCATGGATCTTTTTTTTTTTTTTTTTTTTTAAAATATTTTATTTATTTATTTGTCAGAGAGAGAGAGGGAGAGAGAGCGAGCACAGGCAGACAGAATGGCAGGCAGAGGCAGAGGGAGAAGCCGGCTCCCTGATGAGCAAGGAGCCCGATGTGGGACTTGATCCCAGGACGCTGGGATCATGACCTGAGCCGAAGGCAGCTGCTTAACCAACTGAGCCACCCAGGCATCCCTGTCATGGATCTTTTGATGTATCTATAGTTTTGCCTTTTCCAGAATGCCCCCTAGTTGGGATCATGCGGTGTATAGCCTCTTCAGGTGGGCTGTTTTCACTTAGTGATATGCATTTAAGGTTCCTCCATGCCTTTCCATGGTCTGATAGCTTGCTTTTTAGTGCCAGATAATATTCCATTGTTTGGATGTTAATTTACCCACTCACCTACAGAAGTCCTTGTTACCTTTTAATTCCTTTCTTCATCCCATCTTTGACTTTTCTCTAGATTTAGCTCGATCACAGCACACCCAGAGCGCTGGGATGTGTCCTTCTTCACAGGGGGACCCCTCTGGGCTCTGGACTGGTGTCCAGTGCCAGAGGGGGCAGCAGCTTCGCAGTATGTGGCCCTTTTCTCCAGCCCTGACATGAATGAGACACACCCCCTGAGCCAGCTTCATTCAGGTCCTGGGCTGCTCCAAGTCTGGGGCCTTGGGACCTTGCAGCAAGAAAGCTGGTGAGGTGGGGCTGGGACGCTGCCATGGGAGGGTGGTTGAGGAGGAGAGAACCTGACCAGGAGAGCTGGGGAGGAGTCGGGAGGCCTGGATTGGGGCTAGGCATGGGAGCCTGGGGGCCTGGATTGAGTTGAGATGGGGTGGAACACAGGCTCTGGTGGCCCTAGGCCCCTTCTCCCTGCCCATTCTCTGTCATTGCTTTCTCTCCTCAGTCCTGGCAACAGGGCTCACTTTGTCTATGGGATTGCTTGTGACCATGGCTGCATCTGGGACCTCAAGTTCTGCCCCAGTGGAGCATGGGAACTTCCAGGCACCCCTCGGAAGGTACGTCCCTGTTGGTTGCAGGGTACCCTAGGACTCACAGGCAGAACAGAGAGGCCCTATGAGTTCCCAGAGTTGACAGTGGAGGATGGAGTTTTCCCAGAAAATCCATGTTATTTGCAGGGACCAAAACCTCAAAAGTTTTCTAAGAGGCCCTGATGGCGGCAAGCCTTAGCACAGATCTGGTCTCCCCCTCTAGGCTCCTCTCCTGCCCAGGTTGGGCCTCTTGGCTCTTGCCTGCTCCGATGGGAAGGTGCTGCTGTTCAGTCTGCCCCATCCAGAAGCCCTGCTGGCTCAGCAGCCCCCAGGTGAGTAGCACAGCAGGCAGGGGGTCGTGGTGCTGGAGCAGGCCCTGTCTGGTCTCTCTTAAAGGTCCTCCCGGCCTAACCTCTGGACACAGCCTCACTTAGCACCCCACCCACTCTGACTTCACACATCTTGTCCTCAGCCTTGCTCTCTCTAGCAACCTGCAAGGGGTACTGTCTCCTGCCTTCTAATCACTGGGCTCTTCCAGCCCATTCCCCTTTTCCCCCCGTTTCCCTACTCTGTGCTCTCAGGCTCCCCTCTTGCTGCCACAGCTGATTGGCTGTGTAAAGAGCTGCTAAGGCTGATCTCCCCTGCCACACTCTTCCCCTTCCCCAAATCCTGTGCTTGACCTCTCCTGTCCTCACTGCCTCGCACACATGAGCACCAGTCTCTTTGTTGGGAACAGAGGGAGAGAATGTAGAGCTGAAGATGAGTTGGAAGAGGAAGGGGTTAGCAAAAGGCACCTCCTCTTTGTCAAATTTGCCTTTCAACTGTACTGAGTATTTAGCGAAGAGGGCACCAGGCTTGAGCCCTGAGAAATCCCATATTTGGTGGTCTGGTGGGGGAACGGGCTGAGGAAGGAATAGGCGGTGAGGAAGTGAAGACAGTGCGTGGACAATTCTTGCAAGTAGATTGGCCGTGAAGAACTCATAGTTGAGGGCCGTGCTTGAGGTGAATCAGGGGTAAAGGAGGGGTTTGGTTTGTGTGTTTGTTTCATTCAATTGGAAGACTATAGTGCATGTTTACATCTGAATATGAGAATGACCCAGTAGGGAGAGAGAAAGTGAATCATTCAGAATGGGAGGAAGGAAAGATAACCAAATGAGCAAAGTTCTGGAAGAGGTGAGAGAGGGTGGGGACAGAGCAGAGTGGAGCAATTAGCTATTCTGATGGGGGAAGGACATACACACGCACAACAGAGGGGGGAAGGAAGATGGGGGCAGGTAGAGGTAGATGGATCAGTGTGCTGCAGAGGTGGCGGTCAGGGAAGGTCATTCTCAGATCAGGGGTGCTGATCTCAGAGCAAGGCAGGTAAGGACGTCAGTCCTCTGTTCCCAGAGCATCAGTTACCGCTCTTCTTCCCTCGCAGATGCAATGAAGCCCGCCATCTATAAGGTGAGTGAGGAACCTGCTACCTTAGCCAAGGCTCCATCTTCTTGAGCCTCCCTTTCTGGTTCCACAGTGAGTCTCCTTCTGCCTCTACCCCCGTCGGGATTAAACACTGATTTGAGACTTTGTTGCAAGTGGTAAGTATCCCTAAGTCTGGTTCCGGCTCTTCTGTCCTTGTAGGTACAATGTGTGGCAACCCTCCAGGTGGGGTCTATGCAAGCTTCGGACCCCTCTGAGTGCGGTCAGTGCCTTAGCCTGGCCTGGATGCCCACCCGGCCCCACCACCACCTGGCTGCTGGCTACTACAATGGTAAAAAAAAACAAAACAGAGCATAAGGGGCTATTGCTCTTTAAACTTTATATATGCTTGTTTTTTGGTGGCGGTTTCCTTTTTGGTTCAATGCTGGACATTATGTTTAAGCAATGTAAAAAAATACAAAGAAGAAAGAAAAAAATCACTAGAATTTTTCTACCCGGAAAAACATAATTAAGAAAAATGAACAGGGGCGCCTGGGTGGCTCAGTCGTTGGGCGTCTGCCTTCAGCTCAGGTCATGATCCCAGGGTCTTGGGATCGAGCCCCGCATCAGGCTCCCTGCTCAGCAGGAAGCCTGCTTCTCCCTCTCCCACTCCCCCTGCTTGTGTTCCCTCTCTCGCTGTCTCTATCAAATAAATAAAGTCTTTAAAAAAAAAAAAAGAACAAATGAACAGGGGCACGTGGGTGGCTCAGTCAATTAAGCGTCTGCCTTTGGCTCAGTCATGATCTGGAGGTCCTGGGATCAAGCCCCGCGTCGGGCTCCCCGCTCAGTGGGGAGTCTGCTTCTTCCTCTCCCTCTGCCCCCCACTCCCAGCTCATGCTCTCGCTCACTTGCGCTCTCTCTTAAATAAAATCTTAAAAAAAAAAAAAAAATGAACATCATTTCATGGAGTTCTCTATGCATGTGTAAGATAAAAAATCAGATGGCATGAGAGAGAATTCTGTAGTGATGGGATCATACTATATAAGCTATATTAAAGATTTTATTTTTACATAATCACAGCCAACGTGGGGCTTCAACTCTCAACCCTGCAGTTAAGAGTCGTATGCCTCACCGACTGAGCCAGCCAGGCGCCCCTACATAAGCTATTTTAAATGAAAATACATGAAATTTAATTACACTTTAATTTTTTTAAAGAAAAAGACTGAGTTGAAACTGAGAGATGGGGTACACTCTCCATAAATGTTCCTTCACCACAGATACGTTAGTTCCTTAAAGATACTCTTAAGGCTTAAACGGGGAGAGAAAGGATCATAGATAAAGAGCATTCTGGTAGTTGGACTCCACAGGTGACAATTTCACGGTTAGACCTCATCAGTAGTCTCGCCTCAGGAGGTTAGGAAATGAGCACTCTCATGCTTCTAATGGTCCCTCTCTGTCTTTTACGTGTGCTTCTTTTGGTGTGGTGATTCTTACGTCATCAGGGTACATCATTCTTGATGTTGTTTTGTTGTCTTAATTCCCTGAGTTACAGTTCTGCCTTAAAATGATCATGCACGTCCACCAGTCCGCCCCTCCCGGTCTGCCCTTGTTGCTCCATGACTGATCCGGATCAGCTGGAGTTCGTCGCCAATAAGCTTTTCCAAGAAAGGTTCATGGGTGCTGCATTCCTGAGTTTTTAGCTACAAATAGTTTCCCCAGCTATTGTTTATTAAATTCTTACTCTTGGGGCGCCTGGGTGGCTCAGTTGGTTAAGCATTTGCCTTTGGCCTAGGTCATGATCTCAGGGTCCTGGGATCGAGCCCCATGTAGGGCTCCCTGCTCAGCAAGGAGTCTGCTTCTCCCTCTCCCCCCAACTCATGCTCTCGCTCTCTCTCTCTCTCTCTCAAATAAATAAATAAAATCTTTAAAAAAATTCTTACTGTTCTTTAATTTGTCTTTTATTGGAGTTACGCCGTTGACTCCCTCCTCTTCTGCCAGCCTTTGTCAGGGGGCAGCTTGTTTGGGGTCGGCAGAGTTAATTTCTGTTTGTTCATTTGTTTTCTGCTTCTGTACATCTTTTTTTATCTTTTATTTTTTTATTTTGTTTATTTGACAGACCGAGATCACAAGCAGGCAGAGAGACAGGCAGAGAGGCAGGCAGAGAGGCGGTGGGAAGCAGGCTCCCCACCGCACAGAGAGCCCGATGTGGGGCTCGATCCCAGGACCCCGGGACCATGACCTGAGCCGAAGGCAGAGGCTTTAACCCACCGAGCCACCGAGGCAGCCCTGTTTCTCTACATCTTGTTGCTTTTGGCTCCTTGCCTGTTCTCTTTGTCTTAGAGCAGAGTTGGCAGACGTTTCTCTAAAGGTCCAGATAGTGAATATTTTATGGCTTGTGGGCTGTTTGACCATGGTTGGAACTACTCAACTCTGCCATTGAGAAATGAAGGCAGCCATACATTAGGTAAACGAATGGGTGTGACTTTTCCCAGTCAGACTTGATTTACCAAATCCGGCTGCACGCTGTATTTGGCCCAAGGGCTGTAGCTCGTCAACCTTTGTCCTAGAGGGTTTATGCTTTTTTAAAAAACCCATTTGTATTTAGTAGAGAATAGAGGCTCTTGGGTGTACTTAGTCTGTCTTTCAACCACAAGCCCTAGACTGAGCTATTTTTTGTTGATGAGAGTCAGAGCTAAAATATCACAGAGGGAATGTTGGCTGGCTAATCACGATCCCTATATCCTTTCATAAGGGGGTCACATCTGAGGGTAAAAGGCAGAGGTCCTAGGAGCCCAGACAAAGACATTAGAGCAAAAGAAGACAGAACTTGCCTTTAATACCTACACCTTCTTTCCCTATCTCAGGCATGGTGGTTTTCTGGAACCTTCCCACTAACTCACCCCTGCAGCGGATACGGCTCTCTGATGGCTCCTTGAAGCTCTACCCCTTCCAGTGTTTCCTAGCCCATGACCAGGCTGTGCGTACCCTTCAGTGGTGCAAAGCTAACAGGTACAGGACAGGAGAGCTGTGGGGCGGGAGGTGAAGCCTGGGAAGGCTGGTGCTCCCAGACTTGCTCCGATTTTATCTTCTCTCTCTTCTCCCCTCTTTCCACAGTCATTTCCTTGTCTCTGCGGGGAGTGACCGCAAAATCAAATTCTGGGACCTTCGACGACCTTATGAACCCATAAACTCTATCAAGCGCTTCTTGAGTACAGAGCTGGCCTGGCTGCTCCCCTACAATGGTGTCACTGTGGCTCAGGACAACTGCTATGCCTCGTACGGCAGGATGCAGATAGGAGGAGCTCTAGGGACAGGCCCTAAGGGTTGGGTGCAAAGTGTGCCAGATTGTTGTGGGGAGAGGAGGGTTGAGAGTTGTTTCACTGAGGTAATCTAAATTCTAGAAGGAATTAGGGAAGGGAAATGAATGCAATCTTGGAAAAAGGAAAGTTTTATTTTGTCTTCCTCTTACAGTTATGGACTCTGTGGGATTCATTATATTGATGCTGGTTACCTTGGTTTCAAGGCCTATTTCACTGCTCCTCGAAAAGGCACTGTCTGGGTGAGCCCTTCTCTTCATTTTCACAGGAAAACGATTCCTTTACTCAGCTACTGGAGATCAGGAAGAGGCAGTAGTTTTGGATAGAAGAAGACAGATGTATGGTAACTGTATCATGAGAGATAAAAGTTATGATAAACTTTTTTAAGAAGTTTAAGTTCAGTTAATTAGCATATAGTGTATTATTAGTTTCAGAGGTAGAGGTCAGTGACTCATCAGTCTTATAGAACACCCAGTGCTCATTACATTATGTGCCCTCCTTAATGTTCTTCACCCAGTTACCCCAGCCCCTCACCTGATAAACTCATTTTTGCTTCTGTGGGTGTGTCTTCTGCTTCAGACTGTGCTGTTGTTTCCAGTTCACAGAACTGAAACAATACGAGTGCATGAATGAATGAAAGAAATCTGTCTCTTACTAGAGTCTTTCAGGATCCGACTGGCTTGGGACAATAGCCGCAGGAGATATATCCGGGGAGCTCATTGCGGCCATATTGCCTGATATGGCCCTGAACCCAATAAATGTCAAGCGACCTGTAGAGCGAAGATTCGTACGTATATGACTATTTAATGGTAGCACCATCTGTTGGGTCCTAATCCACATGACCTCCTAAATTAGAACTGTAAAGTAGTAAGATACAAATATGGATGAGGTCTCCCAGACCTGTTACTGTCCCGGGAAGTCTTAGTACAAAGTTGTACAAAATCTTCCCAACCCCAGTGCATCTGTGCATGTGTTTAAACATACTGCTTTCTTCCATCTTTAAGTCTTTCCTTCCCAAAACCAATTTTCTCTCTCTCTCTCTTTTTTTTAAGTAGGCTCCACGCCCAGCGTGGAGCCCAACGCAGGGCTTGAACTCACGACCCTGAGATCAAGACCTGAGCTGAGATCAAGAGTCGGACGCTTAACCGACTGAGCCACCCAGGCGCCCCATCAATTGTCTCTTTTATTCTGTCTCCAGTATTCTAGGACCTAATCTCATGGTCTCCTTTCTAGCCTATATATAAAGCAGATCTGATGCCATATCAGGACAGCCGTGAAGGTCGAGACCATTCTTCTGCTTCATCTGAGGCCCCCAACCCACCCAAAGCTCGAACTTACGCTGAAACTGTCAACCATCACTACTTGCTCTTTCAAGATACAGATTTGGTAAATTGAGGCCAGGAGAATGGGTGTGGCATTTTTTTTTTAAAAGTAGAAAACTTTAGCCCTGGTACAGGAGGGCATTGTAAGGAGCCACAGTGCAAAGGTGCAAGACTAAGAAGCTGCTGGCTTTCTCTTCCCCAGGGTTCCTTCCACGATCTGCTCCACAGGGAGCCAATGCTGCGCATGCAGGAAGGAGAGGGGCATTCGCAGCTCTGCCTGGACAGGCTGCAGCTGGAGGCAATTCACAAGGTAAAAACCTTGTCTCTTATATTCACCCATCTTCACACTCATTTCCTCCCAACTCTGGACCTAACGATCAAGGACATGGGGGATGAAAAGGTGCAGAGGGAAGGAAGGAAGACAGCTCTGGCAACCTCATCTTCCAGAGTGTGATAGACCAACTCCTTCTTACCTCTCTCACTCCATCATGGTCCTGTCCTTTCAGATTGTCACCCCATCCCTCCACCCCCCGCCCCGCTCCCTTTACAGCTAGGACTCACCCTAAAGCACCAGTTGCGAACATCTCTCTTGTTTTCTCTTCTCTTCCCAGGTCCGCTTCAGCCCAAACCTGGACTCCTATGGATGGCTGGTATCTGGGGGACAGTCCGGGCTGGTTCGGATCCATTTTGTCCGTGGACTCACCTCACCACTGGGCCACCGTATGCAACTTGAAAGTCGAGCCCACTTCAGTGCTATGTTCCAGCCGTCCTCCCCGATTAAAGGGCCTGGCTTCCCTCCAACCAGCCATCGCCTTCTGCCCGGTCCCTAGTCATGGTCCACACAGGGCCTTTGGAATGAAGTCTGCCAGGAACAAATGCCCCCCGCCCCCCATGCACAGAGCCATAGGAACTGGGGGCTTCATGGATAGTGATGCTGCCAGACCTGGACCTTTAGACCTGCCTTGCCAGGACTCCTTAGATACCTCTCCTTCCACAGACTTCTGTCATCACAGCCCCCTGCGGGCAGGGGGGCTATCCCTCCACAAATTCTCAAGGCTCCTCAGCCTAAAACTATGGCTCATGAGTAATACTCAGGCCTGACCTAGGCTTGGAAGTCAAATTGCTCATATTGAGCATGTTGTGAAGTGGGTAAAGCTAAGTAAAGGTACTGGGTGTTTTTGAGACCACGCACGAGTGGGTGTTTGGAGAACTGCAAAGGGTATCCGCATGAAGGCTCCTGTGTGACTGTATTCTAGGATCCAGTATTGCTGCCTTCTCAACTTCCTCTTGAGAGTAACCAACACACAGGCCCAGGAGGGGTGACAGTAATTTATTGGACCGAAGCTGCTTATAGTACTTCTTTAACTGAGGAACACCACAAACACCCTGCCAGTAGAACAGTGGCTCAGATCTTACTTGCTCCTGCTTATGAGATATTCCCAATCACTGGTCATCTGACCCTACTTGAACACTCCTAGGCAGTCATGTTTTAAAAAACCTTCCTTTATATCAAGTCAAAGAGTATACTTCTATATAATTTCACCATGGGTATTAGGAAATCTAGTCATTTTCCCCTGTGATTGCCCTTTTACGTATATTTAAAAATAGCTATCATGTGTTTCCCAAGTCTTTTCTTCTCTAGATTAAATATCTTCAGTTACTTTAACCATTCTTTACACGTCATGATTTTTGGTCCTTTATGATACTGTCACACTGTTGGCTTATTAAACATGTCTAGCTACTTTATTTCAAATCTCTATATAGGAGGTGTTTAAAACCCAAGTAATGTATTGTTTTATCTCCTCTTATTAGTTCTCTTGGGGGATACTGCAGACTCATAGGGACTGTAATACTGTCTCTGAACCAAAGACAGACCCCAGCAATGAGAAACAGGCAAACCATAGTGTATGGGAGTACAGTCAAGTTTGGGGGAAGTAGTGAGATGACCTCAGGAAAGCGAGAAAAATATGCAGCCAGCTCCAACCAAGGAAGTGGAGATTAATTTAGTGCCTACCTGGAACAAAACCCACTGGCACTGTGGTCTGGTTGGCCAGATATCTGGGAACAGCTTTCTGCCTCTTGGGTGTAGGAAATTTATCGTATCTTAAGAAGAAAGGTATCAAGCAGTTCAGTTTCCTTCCTGTACAGAAGAGGAAACAACCCGGAGGCAACCAGACTATTAGCGGCAGAGGGATCACAACCCCTGTCAGTGCAAAGGAGGCAAGTACTGTAATCAAGCTCAGGTTAAGCCGGGTTTGTTTTTGAGCTGACTGATAGGGAAGTGCCTTCATTGCAGAGAAGCTTTGCTCCTTCTCCACGGCAGCCCCTTGACATTGCATTATGGAATTCCACTTTCAGTGGCAGAAAAGATGGGACCTGGGGACCCATACTGTTGAGGCTGCAGGTTGGTGCCAGCAGCCCTGCTTCTGCTGCTGACTCTTAGTCTTGGTCTCTAACTCCAAAAGAATATCAGGAGAATGCTTTCAGCCCTTGCTCTCTTTCTCTACCGTAAACTCTTTTCTCTGAAGGCCATTCTACTTCAACCTTCCCTCCCAATATATACACTTTATACTATAATCTATGGATCCTGTATTTTACTTCCTGTGCCTTTGCTCACATGGTTCCTCCATCATCTCCACATAAACCCCATTCATTCTTCAAGATCCCAGCTCAAATCTCAACCTTTATCAAGGAGCTTCCCAAATATCTCTAGTAAAAGTTCTCTCTCCCCCCATGTATTCTCAAGAGGGAAGGGGAAAAAAGAGTAAATCACGTGTTTATTTAAACATTTGATCTATTTCAGGTATTTTGCATATGTTACTTAATCATATGAGGTAGATACTGCCCCATTTTAACTGTAAAGATAAGATTCTGAGAGTTTGAGCAGTCTGAAAAAGATCACTTTTACTACGTAGTGGTGCTGGGATTTGAACGTAGACAGTCTGACTTCAGAGAACAACTTTCTAACCTACCACATTTTGGTCTATTACATTTACTAATGTAAATTCACTCCTGGCATGGTGTTTTGAATATAGGAGCCTTGAGTGAAGTATTTGTGACATCAAATTATCTTGCTTTCTCATTGTGTTTCTCAAGTACCTGTGACAGGATTTTCCCTGTCTTAATCACATAGGCATTGAGTAAATAGGAGCTAGAGCTAGCCAGGTGGGAACCTGAAAGTCAGGGATGGCTGCTTCCTGAAGTGTGGGTTCCTGGATATAGTTAAGCAAAGGCTTCCAGCCTGACAAATCTGCCAGGGATCTTACAGTAGTTTCCGCTACCCTTGAAAGGATGTTGCACTATATTCACAAAATTTTAGAATGTTAAAGCTGAAAAGGAATATTAAGAAATCACATAATCTAGAGATTTCCAAACACTTTTAGTTGTGAACCCCTTTGTTTAAAAGTGGCTCTTTCTAAAATAATTTTTTAAGCTGAGGTAAAGAAGAACCTGTAGTGAGTGTTATCTCCCCAAAACATCTTGTAAACCCCTAACACTGAGGAGCCCAGTGTGATAAACATAGTCTAACAGGTGAGGAACCTTAAGTTCAAGTGTAATGATGACCAGGCTGCAGAGCCCACTAGTTACAAAGCCAGTACGCGGACTCTGAGTTTCTGGAATCCCGTGCTTTCCACGGAGGGGTCCTCTTTACGTAGCATCTCTAAAGGCCATTGTGGACAAAGACTAAACTAGTGCTAAGAGGATGACAAATTTTACCCATGCAGGAGCTCACAGTCAAGGCTAGTGAAGAACCCAGGGACACTGAAAAAATAACGCACCCAACTACGGCTCATGGTTTCTAAATTGATTTTCGAGACAGAAGGGCATCAGCACCTTGGCCAGTTCCGGGGTGCGGTAGCAGTGAGGGTCTATCCAGGTTAAGAAACCAGGGCTACGGGGGAGAAGGGGCATGAGGAGGCAGAGGTCGGACCCAAGTGGGAACTATGGAAGGCGGGACCCTCACAGAGACCCCGCGCGGTCCACTTCAAAAAGGGGTTGCTCACAGACCGAGAGCTGAGCGGTTCCCCATGAGTATTACGCTCAGTCCACGCCCACTCCAACCCCGGCTGCGGCGGGGTTGGGGGGGGGAAGTTCCGGGGGAAGCCGGACGGAAGGGGCGGGACTTGAGGCGGAAGTCCTTCCCGGTCGGGTCACGTGGGAGGGGCTGGAGGCGAGGGCAGGTGAGTGCCGGGAGATCCTCCTTTCAGGGCTCAAATCGTCGCGTGCCTTTAGTGCTCAAAGCCCATGTGACCTGTCCAGGCCCAGAGAATGACAGGCCCTATTTACGGTGTAGAGTTGGACTCAGGAAGGATACGGGCTGGTTCCAACTAAGTGAATCTGGCGACCGACCAGACTCTGGGTGAAAGCCAGAACAAACCTGCCATTATGAAGTGTCTCGGTGTGGAAGGAGGAGGCCTCCAGGTGGCTCTGCTTCAGAGATGGGGTGGCGGGTGGCTGCCACCGAGATTCCGCAGCCGCCTACAGCCTTCCTCTGTGACCTGATTGTCTAAGGCGATGCCTGTGACAGGAAGCTGTCCAGGAAGCATCCCTCCTGAGGCCTCTGCCCCTCTAAGACGTATTGGAAGAGGGCCGAGGAGAGGGAGTGGCGACAGGGAAAAGTCAACGGTGTCTTTAATTGTGGGGAGGGGCGGGGGGTGACCCCCCCTCTCCTCTTGGCTTGACAGGAATCATGGCACTCTGGCGGGCATACCAGCGAGCCCTGGCCAATCACCCGTGGAAAGTACAGGTCCTGACAGCTGGTGAGTGAGTAGACCTGAGCGGGACCAGAGCAGCCTGATTTGGGAGGCAGAAGCTCACCCCACCACACCTTCCTCATTTTCTGCTTCTATTGAGCCCCCTTGAAAGGTTGTCTGTCTCTCATCCGAAGCTGTCCCCAGTCTTTTGGTGGGTGGGCCCCCAAGGCTGTTCTTAAGGAAGGGTTATACCTGCTGTAAAGTAGGATTTGAAAGTCCTCAGAAAGCTGAGGAGTCATCCCTTGGGGTTAAAGGCATTGCCCCAGGAGACCTTAACTTAGAAAGCTAACAATAGCAAATGCTCGTCTAACATATTAACAGTGTGCAAAACACTTTCAACACATTATCTCATAGCTCTGCACAAAGATCTGTGAGCTAGGATCCCTTGAGTCCACATTAGATTACACACCTATTAAGTGCTGGGATCAGGACTCTTACCCCAGTTTATTTTTCTTAGTTGTTTTTTTTTTATCATGAAATAATATCTTAACATAGAAAAGAATGGTTAAGACATGTATGTAAGGTTTAAATAGTATTAAAACTGATTATTCTTGTATCAGCACCCAGCTTGAGAACCCTTGAGCACCTATCCTTAATTCATACAAACCAAGAAATAACTGGTTTCCTGAGTTTTGTTTATACCACTCTTTTGCTTTTCTTATAGTTTTACTACCCTTTTATGTACCCCCAAACAATATACTAATCAAGGATTTATGTTTACTCCAAATCCAGTGAGTGGCTAATGCCTTACAAAGTTAACCCAGTGACTTAACCTGTATTTGTTACCATCTTTACTTTGCGCATTGGCTAAGAAGTGAGGGGATGGCACAGAGATACGGTAAGTTTTACAGGGGGGAGGACTAGAAGTTCTGAGATTGTTGGGGCAGTGCAAGAGTGATCGGGTTAAGATGGGATCTTGCCTATGTTTAGAGGAAGGGAAGAGGATTCTAGGGAGGACCATGGGCTTCTTAGAGGAAGACTGTTGAGTGGCAGGCTATGGAAGCCAGAGGAACAGCAAGCCTCTTACTGGAACAACCCCACCTCAGCCCTAGAAACTTCATTGGATGACTGGCCAAGGGATGGACAATTTTGCCCCTCCCTGGGCCCCTCTCCAACCTCTGTGCCCAACCACCCCATGTCCTCAGAGTGTCCGTCAGCCTGCATGACTCACCTGGTTGCGTGTGTGGTGACTCATTCTGGACTGTGTGGCTGAGATGGGGACTGACACGCTGGGCCCTTTGCCAGCCTCAGACTCCCTCGGGGCCCTTTACTGCTGGACGGAAGTTTCCCCCTTGTGGCATCAAGAATAGAGAGGGAGAGCTAGTCCTTGTGTTTCTCTACCCAAGGGGTGTGCAGTGGACACAGGAGCTGGCCTTCAGAGGGGCCCTCGCACAGATACATGGGCTATGCTGGGGTGCTGGTCTAGAAGCACTTTCTAGGAAGCACTTTTCTCAGACTTCTTCCCTGCTGCTAGTGTATTTGGATCAAACTGCAAATAAAGGGAGGAGGTGGGTTTAGATCCTCAGGCTGATCTTAGATCCTAGCGCAGTGCTTCGTAAGGCCCCCTTGGGTAGCTTCTCACACTGGAAGACAAAATAGGGATTTCAGACTTGGAGTTAGAAGAGCAGGATTTGAAATTAAGAGTCGTAGCCCTCAGTAGGTGCCTGAAGAGAGACAAGTAAGTGAGTAAACCTCTTGGAGCCTCAGTTTCCTCATTCAGGAATTGAGTTTAGTTAGCTGACCTCACAGAGTTAGTGTCAGGGTTATATCTGTGCAAAGACTTTAGAAATTAAGAAATGCTTAATAGACACAAAGGCTCCTGGGCTTGGCCCTTTCCATGAGTATTGTTAACCCACACACGGCAAGCTGTTCTTTTTTTTTTTTTTTTCCAGACTGATCTATTTATTTTTGAGAGAGAGAGAGCGCGCGTTCACAAGCAGGAGGGGCAGAGGGAGGAGGAGAGAGACTCTCGAGGAGACTGCATGCTCAGAGCAGAGTGTGATGCAGGGCTCAATCTCACGACCCTGAGATCATGACCAGAGGCGAAATCAAGAGTAGGACGCTTGGGGCGCCTGGGTGGATCAGTGGGTTAAAGCCTCTGCCCTCGGCTTGGGTCATGATCCCAGGATCCTGGGATCAAGCCCCGCATGGGACTCCCTGCTCAGTGGGGAGTCTGCTTTCCTCTCTCCCTCTCTCTCTGCCTGCCTGTCTGCCTACTTGTGATCTCTCTCTCTGTCAAATAAATTAAAAAAAAAAAAGAGTAGGATGCTTAACCAACTGCACCCCCCCCAGACACCCCAAGTGGTTCTTTTTCTAGTGGTATTTCGGCTGTGTTTGTTCCATTTGCCTTAAATTTGAACATGGGTAGTCACAGCCTTGGTTCTCCAAGTAGCAGGGCCTGGGGCTTTGGTGCAGGTACTTTGTGAGGGAGTAGGAAGTCGTCCCGTGGGGGAGGAGGGCGAGCCAATATGAGGAAGATCAGATTGCATACTGCTTAGGGCCCGTGGCTGCTCCATCCCTTAAAGCTGACTGAGAAACTCTTTGAAATGCCTCTGAGGACTATAGGGGAGAATAGCCTTTTCTGGAGAAAAGAAACCTTTACCCACCAGCTCTCCTCCTCCATTTGTCAAACACGTGGAATGTTGATACCTGTGTGCAGCCCCCAGGTGAGGCATCCACTGCACAGCCCTGGGTATGACCCAGGTTGAGCTGTGGTAGTGGGCGGAGTCAGGGATAAGTGAATCAGGATCTGAAATGATTCAAGAGAAGTGTCTGATCATGGGTAGTGTTGACCAAGCTAAAGTCAGGAACAGAGCATGCTGGGAAAAGGTCCACTGTGTGTTCCACACAGCCTGAGCCAGCCTCTTCCCGTCCTTTCTGAAGGGCCCTTCCAGTCTCCACTGGGCCCCGGGCCCAGCTCCATCCATTTTTGGCCACTCTAGTCCTGCTATGGGGCAGCTGAGCTGCTGCAGGCACTGGTTTCCCTGGAGTCTGAATTCTGCCAGGCGTGCGCGCTCAGCAGGCACGGGAGCGTCCAGTCCTGCCCTGACACCGTAGAGCAGGAGGCTGCAGCAGGGGCAGGGGTGATGTGCACTGGGGTCCCCGTGGTCAGTGGTAGAGCTGGCCTTAGAATGGAGCACACTTCCCAGTGATCTGCCCTGTACTCGAGACTACGGGGCCCCGGAAAGCTGAGCGTAGCCCCCACTGGTCTGGTTTACATACCTGAGAAGCTGCAGAGCCCTCCATTTTGTCCCATTTTTTAGCAGTAGGACAGCTTCGGGCCGGGAATGGGGAGAGCATTCAGACCAGTCCCCCAGAACGCGGTCCCCCCTCTCTCATTGCTCTGTTGCCTCTGGGGTCTATCAGAGCTGGCCCCCAGCCCAAGCAGCCCTTTAATTGTGGAGACTTCTGGGGAGGAGAGAGTTGGCAGCACTGCTGGCCCCATTCCAGTAGCTCTACCTGTCGCCCAGGCCTCTGATCCTCAAGGGCATGCTTCCTGCTCCCCATTCCACCTTTCTGCCCCTCAACCTTCTCATCTTCCATTAGCACTTTATTTTCTTGCAACTAAGACCCCATACACAAAAGCCACGAGAGGAACATAATAGGGGAAGTTGGGAACTAGGAAGACGGTGTGGAAGTTGGGGCTTTTCAACTAGCGGGCAGGGGGTGGTCCCAAATAGATCTGTGGCCAGAGGCAGCCTGCTCCCCACCCCCTCACTCCACTGAATCCAGCGGGGAGTGACGGCATGAGAACTGGCACCTACCCAAGGGCATGATGTCACACCTGCGCCAGTGTCTGCCTGCTGGGCTCCTCGCCCGGCCTGGCATCGGGCATCAGTGCCCGCAGCCCCTCGCCCTGCCCCATCAGGGCTCGGGCAATACGTCTTTGCAGGTCTCCGGCTCCCAGCCCCTAGAAACAAGTCCAAGGCAAGGGGAGCCAGAGCACTGAAAGATCTAGACCAACCAAATATTTCAGGAGGACTCCCAGAACCCAGCTGGGGCCTGTTTGGGCTCTGGCGCTGGGGATGGTGGAAGGAGGAATCTGAATGTCAGCTCTTCTTGCCCAAGCTTGCTTGGGTGGAAATGCGGGCCTGCACTGGGCACTGACCAAAGCCTTCAACGGCCCCGGGGTTGCTGCAGGCCCAGCGCCCTGATGGCCTGTGGGCAGAGGAGGAATGGCTGGGCACGGTTTTGTCTGAAATGGACAGGGCTGGCAGGGACTCTTCCCTCTCACTGCTGCCTTTCCACCTGACGGGGGGCATGGTCTGGATCCTGGAATCCATCTTTTTCCAAGGCTGCTGGCTCCCTGGACTGTGGTTTTCATTCCTGCTCTGCCTTTAGCTTGTTGGGTGACTGTTGGCAAGTTGGGTGACTGTTGCCGTCCCTACAAGGTGACAAGGAACAGAGAGGGTCACCTCCTGGACAGTGAAAGACAGGAAGTGCATTAGTCTAAGAAATGTCTTTGATGTGTGGCCTTTGGGGCCTTGCTTGGGCAAGGAGGCCCCTGGGAGTGGAAGGCACAGAGGCCTCCTGGCGCCACTGACCCATGAGCCCACGTCTCTGCCCCTGCCGTGATTCCCTAGCCTCCTGTTCCTTGAGAGAAGGCCTGGGTTCAGCCCCAACTCTACTCCTTACTAAATAACCTCATCTCTTAAAGACGTTAAATGGAGGTGTGACCCCACCTCCCAGGCCTTTCGTGAGGATTAAGTGCGTGAGATCCATCTGTAAACTGTAAACTTTTTGCCAGTAGAACATCAAGCTGTTAGGTCCCTTCATTTAAGAAGTGACTGCCCTCTGTTCTGCCCCCCGCGGGCTTTCTCCGGGTACCCTTGCTTTTGATGCATGGCCACAGCAGCAAGCCCTCCCTAGGGGAGGTGAGGCAGGGGAAAGGGAGATGAGTGCTAACGGTGTGGAGCTGGGAACAAGCCTCTGCTTTCACAGGTCCTCACACATAGGCCTGGGGGCTCCTCGTGCCCTTCCCGGAGCGGGCCTGTTTGGGACTATACATTGGCGTTTTCCCTTGGTTGGTTTTCTGAGCACCTGCCAGGCCCTTGGTTAGGTGTGGTGGAGGATAAGAGAACAAAGATGTCTAGGATTCTCTCTTCGCCCTTTGGGAGGTCATGGCTAGCATGTTCTGGGAAGAGCCTCCAGCACTTTGAGAGTTTCAGGGAGAGGAGAGACAGGACCACCGTGATGGGTGCGCTGGGGCCCCAGAGCTGCTCCAGGGTTGGGAGTGCCAGCAGCTGAGGCCAGCCGTGGGGGTCGTGGGGGTCGTGGTGCCAGCCCTCAGCCTCCCCCAGCTGCCTGGGCAGCAGCTGCAGCTCTGGGGCAGGGCTTTGCAGTGGCTGCAGGGGAAGAGCTGTGAGTGCACAGCCAGTGTGGACGTCAGAGCCTGCTCTGTACCAAGGACTAGGGTTAAAGGATGTGTTTGCCCAGCTCTGATTGAGGGCACAGGGACTGTGGTGGCTGAGGGGCTGGAGGGGGGCTCTCATTACTCAGTGATACGGACAGGAGAGCCGGAGATTATCTGGTCACTCCCAAGTGACCCTGCGTGTGTGTGTTTGCTGGAAACCATCATGCCACCATAACTGACGGGGGCTCTGTAAATAGTGACAGTTTCTATCTTGGTTTCTGGGTGTGGGCGTCTGACTAGGGTTGCTTGGGAAAGGGGTGTCTGTATGAATGAGGGAAGGGGAAGCAGGTACAAAGGCCTGGGGTTTGGGGGGAATGGCTATAATATCTATTGTCCCCCCAGTCTGAGGTTGTGAATGGGGGGATGTCTGGGTTTACCTGATTGTGCTAGGAGGTAACCAGGACTCCTACTTGTGGGGACTCTTACCAGTTCAGCCAGTCGTCTTCCTGCCTGAGACCATGTAAGCACTCATGCTTTAGAAAATGAATTATTCTTGCTGTCCTTCACAAAGAGAGGCCCCAAGACCAAGGTGAAGGACACTTTCCAGGGTCTCGCCTGGGACTAGGGGAGAAACCCCAGAGTTCCTTACCATTCTACACAGGATCTGTTCACAATATGATTCCTGGAAAAATCACCGTGTAGGAAGTCAAGCCTTGGTTGACTTGACTTGGTTCTTGCTTTGGTTCTTGCCTTGGTTCTGCCACTTAACTGGGTATGTAAGGTCCCAGACCTTCATTTCTATACCTCAAAAATAAGGAGTTTGGATGGAATTATCTGGAAGGCTTTTCCAGTTTTTTTTTTTTTTTAAGATTTTATTTATTTATTTGACAGACAAAGATCACAAGCAGGCAGAGAGAGAGGAGGAAGCAGGCTGCCTGCTGAGCAGAGAGCCCGATGCAGGGCTCGATCCCAGGACCCTGGGATCATGACCTGAGCGAAAGGCAGAGGCTTTAACCCACGGAGCCATGCTTTACCAGTTCTGATAGTCCATGGTCCTCAGTGCCAAGCACCTTAGGTTCCCCTTCATCTGCAGTCACTGACTGTGACTTCCCTTTAGGACTTTGTGCACAGTCTGTGGGTCCTGGCCTGATGAAGGCTGCTCAGCTCAGTGTCTAACATGACACTTCGAAGTGGCAGTAAAGGACTGGCCATTTGCCCCAGAATTAATCTCTTAGGCTCTAAGTGTCAGAGCCTCATTCAGGGACTTCCTTCTGTCCCTGGAATGGCAACCTACCTTCAGGAGGTATCCTGACAACACCTGTGTACCCTGCGCAGGGTCCCTGATGGGCCTGGGTGACATTATCTCACAGCAACTGGTGGAGAAGCGAGGTCTACGGGGACACCAGTCTCGCCGGACCCTGATCATGGTCTCCCTGGGCTGTGGCTTCGTGGTAAGTTCTGTCTATAGTGGGGTTGCTGGAGGACTGGACGGTGGTCTTAGTTCCATGTCATTCTTCAGTTTCCCTTGGCCTCCCCTGCATCTAAGCCAACCTTAGATAGGATTTGGTTTCTAATCCTTGAGAGAGGAGCATTGTGATGCAAAAGCCAAGTGCTCCCCTCGCCACACACCCTCTGTCCTCTCTGGGGTTTACTTTCAGGGCCCCGCCGTTGGAGGCTGGTACAGGGTCTTGGACTGCCTCATCCCTGGCACCAGCAAGGTAGATGCGCTGAAGAAGATGCTGTTGGATCAGGTGAGCAGAGGGAAAAGGGACTTGGGAAGCAGGAGCTGGCATGGTGGGGGGAGGGGGGGATTTCTGTGCTCACAGAACTTTAATTTCTCTCCCCAGGGGTGCTTTGCCCCATGTTTTCTAGGCTCTTTCCTCTCACTGGTAGGAGCACTCAATGGACTGTCAGCCCAGGACAACTGGGCCAAGCTGTGGCGGGTGAGCAGGGCAGGTGGGGGATGGTCTCCAGCTGGCAGCCTGGCAGTCCCGGGGGAATGAGGCAGGCTACGTGGGGAGGAGCTGGTGGGATGCAGGCAGAGCCCCAGGCTCCGGCGAAGACAAGCTGGGTGGTGCGGTTGGAGTGTAGTCTGTGTTGGAAGTGCTCTGCAGACTGGGAGGTGGGCGCTACTTGGAAGTGTGTGCATGGGTAAGTTTGTTTCTTTTGTTTCCCCAGGACTATCCTGACGCCCTCATCACCAACTACTACGTAAGCGCTGACTCTGCAGCTGTCTCTTCTGCTTTCTTGAGTCCAAAAGTGCCCAGGAATGGGGGTCCTCCTGCCATAGAAATCCTACAGTTGGGATGACTCTTGTCCCCAGTGTGGGCACTGTGCTCAGGGAAACACCCGTTCACCTTGTTCTTGTCTGCAGAAGCTGGAGTAAGGCCAGTGAGTCTGGGGGTCGGGTGAAGGAGGCAGCCCCCCAACCTTTACCTTCTTTCTCTTGTAGCTCTGGCCTGCTGTGCAGTTAGCCAACTTCTACCTGGTCCCCCTTCATTACAGGTAAGACATCCTGACCCCGCCCCCCCCAGGGAAGGCGCAGGGCACAAACAGCTGGATGCCAAATGATTCTCCTTTCGACCTGGAGTCACTTGAGATCCTCGCAGAACGCTGTCCCGTCAGAGTTCCTCAGACTCTCAGGCATGCTAGTCAGACCTTCTGATCCTTTCGAGAACCTGTCCCAGAACCTGCCCACTGACCCTCTTTCATCTTCTCAAAAAGGCTCCTGCTCATAGTCCCGTCTCCCCCGCTGCCCCGCCTGAGCGCTCACCTTCGAAGGCAGAGCTGCAGGGCCAGTGCCTGGGGGGCGGCGGTCTGGATTGGACTGGAAGGGAGACTGAAGAGCTGAGGGGGAACGTGGGCCCTTGAGGCCGCTGCAAAGCACGAGTCCGCCTTAATAATAAGGGTAGTTGCTGAAACCACAGTGAAAACTACAGTGGAGCTCAAGATGAGTCATTAAAATTTTGGGCAGTGAAAGGGCATCGGGAACGGGGAAAAGTATGAAACTCTTCAGAGGCGACGGAGTCAACATTTACATGAATAGTGTAGCTTAATGGACCAGGTCCTCAACACTAGGGTCCCTGTGATACTCTTTGCAACTAGAAAAAGGTAAATTGAGAATAAAGAGAAGGAGATGCTACTTTTCATGGCCGGCAGGACGGTTTTGGAAAGTAGACTCTCTTCAGCTGGTAAAGGCGGACAAAGACGAGCATTCGGGAGCCTGGACAGGAGTGAGTAAGAACCACTCTTGGCGGGATGACGGTGTTCTACTCTGAGGCTCAGAGACAGAGCTCGGACAGCCCCAGAACCCAGCCTGCTTGTCCTCTGGTCTGAGCCACACGTCCCTCCCTCAGGGCTGAAGGAGGGAGACCTCAGTGTAGACGTTCTCAGAGACCAGCCCTCCTTTCCTGTAGCACTTGTCCAGCTCTCCCCACCCCCCATGCTTGCTCCTCGTCCTCCATTGTCCTCACGATGCCACCCCCCCTCTGTGCCACAGGTTGGCCGTTGTCCAGTGTGTCGCGGTCATCTGGAACTCCTACCTGTCGTGGAAGGCCCACCGGCTCTAGGCCAGCCTCACCCCGATGTCTGTGCAGACAGTGCTGTGGCTTGACCCCAGCACACTCAGCCTCCTCGAAGAGGGCACATCGCTTTTCCTGGGGTTCCGTGGTCACTCAGAACTTAATGGATTTAGCACCTGACTTCTTTTGAAATCATTACAACCTTTATAATGGTCTTATCCCTACCATGTGGTAGGCACCCCATAAATGCGTATGGTCTTGTCTGCTGTGACTCACCCCTGTATCCCACAGTGCCATCGCCCCCACTCATCACAGACACATCTGCTCTCTAACCTTCCCAGCCCAGGTGGAGCTCCGGCTCTTTGGGGGCCCCGAACCTGTATATGGTGCCTCCACAGATCTGTTTGGTAATTATGTAGTCTGAAACCTGTAGACGCGATGTGAGGGCTCCAGCAGAAACTATGGGGCAGTCAGAATTTCTAGAGCTGGGAAGAAGTCTAGAGACAGCCAATCCCGATCATCTCCTATGGAGGAGCACACTCAGGTGTGCTCACAAAAGTGAGGTGACGTGTCCACACCACCAGCCAGTGGCAGAGTGGAAACTTGAATCCACATGCTATAGATGAATGTTTGTGTGCCTTCCAGGATTCATCTGTTGAAAACCTGATGTCCATGGTGATGTTATTAGGAAGTGGGACCTTCGGAGGTGATGAGGTCATGAGGGATTCGTGCCTTTTTAAAGCAGCCCAGACAGATCTCTCACCCCTCCCACTGTATGGGGACATAGCGAGAAGGTGCTCACTATGAAAGTTAGCCAGCTGCTTCTCTCCTGATAGCACATCTGTCAGCGCCATGGGCTTGGACCTCCCAGCTTCTAGAACTGTGTGAGAAATAAATGTTTGCTGTTTGTAAGATATGGAGTTGATAGTTTTGGTATAGCAGTGTGAAGAGATGAAGGCAAGTTCCCTTACTTCCTACCAAGTGATCTTAACTGAAGGTCAAAGGTACAGTAATGCTGCTGCTGTGGTTCCGAAGAAAAACGAACTTGGCGAAAATGCCACTTGGGGGCAAACTCTGAAGCAGATGGTCCTGTCTTTTGTAGTCTGAAAGCACCCGGAGGCCAGAGGCTCTCTAATGGTGCCTCGATCAGTCTGGCCTAGAATTTGGACCACGGAGCTGGAATAAGACCACGTGCATCCTGGCAGTGGGGGCTGCATCTGGGGTCAGAGGTGGTAACAGAGCAGGAGCCAGGAGCCGGCTCTGCTTCTGAGTGCCGTAGTTTGCCGAACTGATAGTGGGGACTAGGCGTTAGGGACTAGGTTAGAGCAGCGCAACCTCCCAATGCCTCTGGCCCCTTCTAGAGGCCAGCAGCAGGGTGGATGCCACTGACAGCCATGAAGTCCAGCCTCTCTTTGTGCCACAGAAGACCAGGCACTTGACTGCTCTGATCTGGGGACTGGCCCTAGTCCCTGCTGGCTGTTGTTAGCAGGTAAAAGGCCTCGTGGCTCCCAGAGCAATGGTTATGCCCCAGGGGCTTCTTGCTCTCTTAAGGTGGGGCCCACTTGCAGTGCTGACCCCTGGACCCAGAGTCTGGGGTTGTGAGGTGCACCCCTCCGGGTCTAGCCAGCCGCCAGACTTGAGGCTGCGGCCGTCATTGCTTCTACAATCAGTGCATGTTTCTCGCTGACGTCAGTCCGAGCTGTCCTGGAGCTATATAAGGCTGGCGGCAGTCCCGGGACAGACCCCGGGTTCCCCGCGGTGCCCTCAGCCCACCGGAGGGACAGAGACTGGAGCCCCATCCCGCAGCACGCAGACACTCTCCGGCAACCTGTGAGTGGCTCTGAGCATCCGTCCTGACTCCCTCAGCGCCAGAACTTGGCGCTCAGCTCACCCACCGCGATTCGCCCAAGGGGAGAGAGGGAGGACCGGGCTGGGCAGCCGCTGGGGCTGGAGGGAAGGTTGTGGGTACCAGCCCGCAACCGCAGGGGCACGGCAGGGGAGCTTGGATGCGCGCTGGAAGGGGAGTGGTGCCACCTGCGACTCCCCCGCGTGCGCCTCACCCTGAGCTGCCTCTGTGTGTCCAGGGCCGGCGGCACCATGAAGCAGGGGGGACGCGCGGCGCTGCTGGTGGCGCTGCTACTCCTGGCACAGCTGCGCCCAGGGAGCAGCCAGTGGAGCCCGGAGGCGGTGGCGGCCAGAGTCCGGGACCCGAGTCTGCGCTGGAGCCCCGGGGCGCGAAACCAGGACGGCGGGGCCCGCGCGCTGCTCTTGCTGCTGGCGGAGCGCTTCCCGCGCCGCTGGGGGCCCGGTCGGTGGGGATCCCGGACCGCGGGGGAGCGGCCGAGACGGGACGACCCTCCGCTGTCCATTGATCTCACCTTCCACCTGCTGCGGACCCTGCTGGAGCTGGCGCGGACACAGAGCCAGCGGGAGCGCGCCGAGCAGAACCGCATCATATTCGAGTCGGTGGGCAAGTGATCGGCGGGGTCTGCAGCCACGAGAACCTCGACCCCTGTTCCCCACCCCCCGGCCGGGCGTGCGCGGCTGGAACTGACCCAGTCCCGCGGGCTAAAGCGGTCCAGGGATGCCCGGAGCACTCCGTGCGTCACCAATTTTTAATAAAAGTGCTGAAGAGCCTTTGGCCTCGGATGTGGGCTGCGGGGAAGCACAGCAGGGTGGGAGCCCGTGGAAAAGTGCGGCCTCCCAGGCCGGCTGGAGGGGACCGGATGCTGCCCGAGGGCTTTGGCAGAACGGCTTGCAACCGGCGTCCTGCGTCCCCAACGAACCCCAGGAACTCAAAGTCCTGGTGCCGCCTCACCACCCCGACCCTCTTCCCTTGGCACTGGGCTCGCGAACCCGTGCTTGATATCAAGGGGATGCCCCACAGGGGTCATTCCACTTCCGCCCCTCAAATGGTCCCAGATCCGGAGAAGGGCAGGATGGTGATGGGGTCGCCTCCGAAGCTGAGGCGGAGAGTGAGCAATGAAAGGAGCCGCGGGCCTGGACGCATTAGCCCTTTATTGAGCCCCTCCCCCACGGCGGGGCGCCTATCTGGGTGGCGCAGCGGTCTCTGAGCAGGTTGTCCGCGACCCCAGCGCCAGGACCTAGGGCTCAGTGCCCGCCTGTGCCTGGGAAAGAAAGCTCAGTGGGAGGGCGCCCCAAAGGAACAAGGCAGCTCCGCACCCCGACTCACCCCTTTTCCCCAGCCACGTGGCTTTCTCCTCTACCACCCCACGCAGCAGGGTCTCCCAGGGCCCAAGGGGAAAGGCTGGTGGGAAAGCGTGTACTTCTGCACGCGCGCTAAGGGGCGCCCCTCCTGCCCGGGGCAGGGCGGCACTTCAAGAGAGGAGGCCACCAGCGACTCCTGGGGCCGCAGGAAGGCGTCACGGAGGAGGTTGCGGGGAGGAGGGGAACCGGAGCGTAGGGCCAGCCCCGCCAGGCCCCTCGGGACGCACTCACCTTCCGGCCCCTCCGGCCGCTCTTCTTCTGGCCCCGCGCCGCCCTCTTCCCCGTCCAGTGCCACTTCCTCATCCTCGTCCTCTCCGGAAGCGCCTAGCCCCAAGGAAGGCCCCGTGAGGTGGGGTCCCTGCCGCTCCGGGCCGTGACGCACCCCCGGCCCCGGCGTCTCCTCCGGCCGCCCGGTCCCCGCGGCCCGCCGCCCCCTCCCATCCTCACGCCCTCACCCGGCTGGAAGTCGATGGTCCTCAGCATTTCGGCCACGTGCTCCACGCTCACGCTGAACTGCTCCATGCTCTCGTAGCCTGGCTCGGGCCGTCCCGCCAGCTCCACTTTCGACATCGCCCCGACCCTGCGGCGCGGCAGCCGCTCAGGGGGACCGGCCCCAGTCCCCTCACCCCCCTCCGCGTGGCGGCGGAGCCCAGGCAGCCCCTTCCCTGCCATTGCCGCTCCGCCTACTCACTTATTGATCAGCTCCTTGGCCTGCTGCGGGGAAGAAAGGAGGGTGAGCGTAAGCACCGTGCCAAGCGCTGGCAAAGTCCCTTTCTGGTGCCCGCAGCGCTGCGGGGCAGGCGGGGATGCATATCCCGGTTCGTGGAGGAGAAAACGGACTCAGGCGGGGGGACCTGCCCCGGGCTGTGGGGTAAGTGGGCACCAGAGAGGAGACCGGAGCCCAGCCCTCCATGTGCCAAGGCGCCCACCGCAGCCGCTCTGCAGCCTGCCTCCCTCCGCCAGGGCCCACCTGGAGGTACAGTGCCATCTGCGGCTCCTCCATGGACTGGATGGCGGACTCCACGAGCTTGGAGGAAGCTTCCAGGTGGTCTCCATACTGGCGGATGAGGCCCCGGACTCGCAGCAGCTTCTCCTCCTGCTCTCGGGCCAGCGCCTGCAGCAGCTCTGCCTTGCGCTCCTCCAGCACAGAACACAGGGCCTCGAACCTCTGGTTGAGCAACTGCTTCTGCCTCCGGCTGTTGTCCTGAAGGGGGTGGGGGGGCAAGGATGAGACCTCCAGCGGGAAGGGCACTCACCCACTTGTCCCACTCCCCATTTAAGGGACGCCCCAGACAGCCAAGAAGGAGAGTTCCCCACACACAGTGGCCGAGCATTCCCAGGTCTTTGCAGTAACAATTACAAGATTTTTAAAAATTGAGATATAATTGACTTTTAACATTATATTAGTTTCAGGTGTGCCATGTCATGATTCCATATTTTTATATACTGTGAAATGATAACAAGTCTAGTTACCATCTGTCACTAAATACAGTTACAGTTTTTTTCCCCTGTGAACACTTTTAAGATTTTCTCTCTTTAGCAAATACAAGATTTTAAAGGACTTCAGGGGTATCTTTGGCCCTAGTTTTTACTTGTATTATCTCATTTAACTCTCAAAAATATCCAGTGAGGTAGTCGTCATAGCATTCTCATTATCACCAACGCACAGAGAAGTGAAGTAAGTGGATCAAAGCCACAGAGCTAGCCGTGGGGCACAGCTGGGATTCAAACCTTGCCGCCTGGCTAAACTACCCCACTACTTGGGATTCACCCCCGCCCAGAAACCCAGAAATGTCCCCTCCCTCCCCTCCCAAGCTCACCTCGATGGTCTGGCACACTTCCTCCATCTGTGTGATCACTGCTTGCACACGGTCGTTGCCTGCCACCAGCATTGCGATGCCATCACTGAGCTCGCTCTGCCACACACACACAGGCCAGCCCTTAGAGCTGGAGGACGCTGTCTACAGCTGTACCCTCCCATCCCAGCCAGAGCCACCTGGGAGAGGACTGCCCTGCCACCCCACCATCAGAGCAGCCATCCCAGAGATCTAGATGGCTTGGAGCCATCCAAGAAGTGTGGAAGCACATTTATGGATTCTGGAAGGGGGTGGAAAGAGGAGAGCCTCCACCACCAATTGAGAAAGGAATAGACATTTGCCAAATATCCACCGAATGCCAGGCCTGGGACTAAATGCTCCATCTGTAGATTCATGCCTTCCATCAATCTGGAAAGATTCTTCGTAATAATCTGTTAGGATACTATTGCCTCTTCTCTATTCTCTCTGTTTTCTCATTCTGTGATTCTGAGGCGATGTATGTGCTCATATTTCTCAGTTCCCAGTGCTGCATCCGAGGCTGCTTTTTCAGGCCCCTCTTCCTGTTCGCTAATTCTCTCTTCAGAGAAATCTGTCGTTTAATTCACCCTTTCAGTGTTTTATGTCAACAACCACACTTTTGTTTTTAAAAGCTCTATTTGGTTCTTTGTTAAATCTGCATGTTTGGTAATCTATTATCACTGGGGTTTTATTTCATCTTTTTCAGAAAACATTTTATATACAAGGACTCTCAATTTTTTAATAATTCTAATATCTGAATCCCTCAGGGGTTTAATCTGTATTTTTTGTTTCCACCGACTTTACTCATGGGTTATAGTTCTTTCTGTACCCTCATTTTTGAATTAATATTTTGTTGTTCTAAATCTAAGGAAAACCCAAGGGCCTGAATTGAGGGGGTTTTCCTCTTAGCAGATTCAGCATTCACTTTTGTCAAAAGCCAGGCAGCATGGCTGACTGCCTTCGTTCCTGAGGTCCCAGCTTAAACTGGGTTCGTGGGAATCTTCAGGTCAGTTGTCCACCTCTCAGGGGTCTGGAAGCATAGTCTCATCTCTCTAGTTCAGGAATACTGCCAGCTTTTGCCCTTTGATATAATTTTTATTTTATTTTTAGAAAAGATTTATGTAGGGGCGTCTGGGTGGCTCGGTGGGTTAAGCCGCTGCCTTCAGCTCAGATCATGATCTCAGGGTCCTGGGATCAAACCCCACATCGGGCTCTTTACTCGGCGGGGAGCCTGCTTCTTTCTCTCTCTCTCTCTCTCTCTCTCTGCCTGCCTCTCTGCCTACTTGTGATCTTTCTCTGTCAAATAAATACATAAAATCTTTAAAAAAAGATTTATGTAATTTATGAGAGAGAGCGAGCAAGAGTGTGAACAGGGGGAGGGCCAGAGGGAGAAGATCTCAAGGGGACTCAGCGCTGAGTGTGGATCCTGATGCGCAACTCGATCTCACAGCCCTGAGATCACAACCGGAGCCAAAATCAAGAGTCAGACGCTCAACTGACTGAGCCACCCAGGCGCCCCACTGATATAATTTTTAAGTTATGTTTTATGTCAAATGTAGTTGTGTGGTGGTGAGAGGGCCTGGAGAGCATCTAGGCCACCAAACTGAAGTTTCTGGTATCCATTATCTAATTGTATCCTTAAAACAACTTTGGAACTTGGCACCCTCATCCCCATTTTACAAGGGAGGAAAGTCAGGGCCAGGGAGGTCAAGTGACTTACCTACGGTCACACTGAGTCATGCACAGAGCTGGGACTGTAGCCCTGATCTGCCAGCCTTTAAAGCCAAGTGGAGTGAGAGGCTGAAGTTGGAGACCCTGTCCACTGTCCCCAGCCCCACCACGCCTCCTCCTTTGGCTGTTTGGTACCTTCTGGCGTTTGTAAATGGTGGGCAGTGGGGCCACCTCGCAGTCCTTGTGGGCGCCGAAGACCTTACAGAGGGAGCAGGTGGGCACCTCACAGCTCAGGCAGTAGATATTGATCTTCTCCTCTTCGTGCTCCTCACACATGAGGTGCTGCTCAGCCTTGGAGTGCAGTGGCCTGGAGGGGAGTGGGCAGGATGGCAGAAGGGTCAGGGGCCAGGCTGGAGGGAAGTGGGGGGTCCCACGAGCGTGGGGCTGCCCAGGGTCCCATCCTCTGATCTCTAAAGAGGCAGGCTGATTTTTTCAGCCCTTCCCCTTTGACTGATGGGCTCCCCAGCTGTGTCCCAGGCTCTGCTCCTTAGAGGGACAAAAGGTCCTGACAGCTCACCGGGAAGACTCCTGCTTGTAAATGTCAATGATGTTCTCCACTAGCAGGTTTCGCTGCAGGCCATAGACACCATGTCTGTCCAGGACAACCTCATGCCTGCAAGATGGGCAGCGGAAACGGCCCCCCGAAGACACCGTGGTGGAGCCCCGGGACTGCCATAGAGGGTTCGAGGCCTGTAGGGACAAGTAACATGAGAGAACAGGCACGGTGAGGCATGAGGACCCAGGGAAGAGGAGGCAGGGGGAAAGGTCATGAGGGCAGAGGTGTAGAACAGCAGAATGGGGAGGCATCAGCTCTTTCCTCCTCCTCCTCTGAGAGCAGCTCAGGTGGGTGGCTATGGAGATCATCTTTCCCACTTTTGCTTCATTACTCCTTAAGCATCCCTGCGTCCAGAGCCTAACTTTGGTCAGGCCCCAGTCGGGATGGGATTTCTCCAAAGGGGCCCAGCTTGCAGTGTGGGAAGACACTGGTGTTGACAGGAAGTCTAAGGTTGAAAATAGGCTCTGTGTGGTGCAGCCAGTTCCTCTTGGGGCTTGCATGGCCCACATCTTGGGGGAGAGTCTCTGGAGCCCTTGGCAGGGAAACTGAGACCAGTGGTGAATAATAACACACATGACACCATGCTGGGTCATTCTAGGAAACCATCCCCAGAGACTGGGAGTCAGGAGACCTGTGTTCTTGGGCTGCCCCTAATACTGTTCTACTACGTAAATTTGAGGACACATTCAATGTCTGTAAAATTAAGGATGAGATTGGAATATTCCTTCTACGACAAATATTGAGTGTACCAGGTAATTGCAAGGCTCTGGGGATGAGATACGAATATATGCATCTCTGCCCTATGGACGAGCAAACCGAGCAAAGCGACATCTACACCCAGCAGGCTGGGTGTTAGGATAAGAGTAAACTCAGGAGGAGTGTTTACAAGAGATGTTCATCACTTACACCTCTTAGAGAACTTGCTTCATCCCATCCTGAAAGGGAGAGCCCTGCCATGGCCCAGGCCACCGATGATTGGCTCAGAGTTGAGGAGGTGATCCAATCAAATGTTCTCTCCAGGAATTTGGAATTGAGACACAGAGGTGGAGGTGTCTGGATAGTGTGCGACTTTGAAATGGGAAAAGACCCATGAAACTGGGCCAAGAGCTGTCACTTGGTGCCCTTGGACTTGTGAAACCCGAGGGGTCGGACAGTGTGAACAGGAAGTCTGGTCTTCAGAGAAGACAGAAGAGTCAACTTGTGGACAATAGGAGAGATAAGAGAATGCAGAGACCGCTTGTCCTTCGATGTCTACCTTGTCTTCTTCGGTAAGAAAGTCTCTGAATTATTAAGCACATGGAATAAAGATTGTGTGTCCAAGCCTCCCTTCTCGCTGGGTGTGACCAGGTGACTGCATTCTGGCCACTGGGATGTAGATAGCAAAGTTTTGTGCCATTTCTAGCAAGTATTTTTTTTTTTAAGATTTTATTTATTTATTTGACAGACAGAGATCACAAGTAGGCAGAGAGGCAGGCAAAGAGAGAGAGGAGGAAGCAGGCTCCCTGCTGAGCAGAGAGCCTGATGTGGGGCTCAATCCCAGGACTCTGAGGTCATGACCTGAGCTGAAGGCAGAGGCTTCAACCCACTGAGCCACCCAGGTGCCCCTCTAGCAAGTATGTTCAATGGAGGGACATCCCCTCCTCTTTTCTCCTTCCTGCTGGCTGGAACGAATATGGAGTGGCTCAAGTTGAAGCAGCCATATTGAGCGAGGAGGTAGTCACATGATGAGAATGGCAGCAAGATAAAAGGAGGGAGTCTCAGATGAGGCAGTCCTGGACTGCCGGCCTATACTTCCAATTAAGAGAAACAACGTGTTTTAACCTCCCTTAAGTCATCGCTATTTGGGGTTTTCTGTCACTTATAGCAGAACATAGTCCTAACTGGCTGGAAGACCAGGAACTCATAGAGACTAATGGGGAGAACAGTCTACCTATGACCGCAAATTTAGATGTATTTCCTGCAGTTGAGTTCGATGGAATTCTCCAAATTCTTAAGCAGGACACCAGCCAGAGGGCCCCATCTGTGTACGACAGCACCCAGAATACATACAAGCGTCCAAGTCCACAGTCTTGTTTGAAACTTTAAAAGCAAGAGGTATAGGCAAAGCAGGAAACGTGACCCCTGTGCAGTGGGCAAGCCTGCCTTGGTGAGAGTGACTGCATGTCACAAATGTCACATTTGGGGGGCAATTCTTGTGAATCATAAGAAGTTAATACTTCAGGCCATCATAAAGCCAAACGGGTTAGTCTGAGATTATCCAAGTTTGTGTTGGTGCCTTTGTCCTTCTCAGTAGCTGGAACATTCTCTTTAGGCAGTGGGTTAAAGTATAAGATCACTGGGCTTTTGCTTATTTAATGCAATTACCTTTCATTATTTAGAATCCAAGTGAGTAAGGAGCTGTTGGGAGAACTCTAAGGCTGCAAGTTCCTGGAGAGATTTGGCTTCTCTTTGATGTGCTGGTGGCTAGCATATAAAGGTATTCAGTGAATGTTTGAATGGATGGAAAGGGGACAATATTCTGAAGTCTTAGCCCAAAGCACAAACTTCTGAGGGGCCTCTCTCCCCCACCTTCCTCTGCACTGCCCCTCCTTCCTCTATACTCAATATTTAACATTCAACTCATGTTCTGAGGGCCTATTATGTGCCAAGCACCATGCTATGGACTTCCCAGACATTACTGAATCTAACTCTCAAGGATTTCTTGTAAATATGGTGCAGGAGATGAGCATTTACCTGCCCCCCACTTAGACTACAGGAAATATAGGGACAGTGGGCACATACTTCATACCAGGTTTTGCCCTAAGTCCTTTTATTTATATTAACTCATTTAAACCTCTTATCAACCTTATGAAATAGGTACTACTATTAGCCCCATTTCCAAGATAGGAAATTGTAGCCCAGAGATGTTAAATAAATCGGTCACAGTTATCAGCTAATAGGTGGCAGAACCAATATTTGAACTCAGGCACTCTGACCCCAGTCCATCCTAAAAATCAATATACTACATTGTCAGAGGCAATAAAATTGAGGCCACCTGAAGAGTGATGCCCAGAGCTAATATTCACCTCTCCGACTCTCAGGTGAAACAGATTTTAGTAAGGCCAAACACCAACCCTTCACAAAGGAAAGAAACAACAATGTAGAAGTCAGCTGTGCAACTGCAGATTGATGTTATGGGAGCAGAGATAAACTCTGACCCATCCAAACCAAAACCCCATGAAGCAATATAAAGGCCCAGCTTGCAACCAGAATGTGAAAAGGAAAGGAAGCCTGCTTCTCCCTCTCCCACCCACCTGCTCCCATCTTAGGAAGACTTCCTCCCATGGATCTCTACGTGCCCCCAGGAAAGAAAATTCCTCAGATTCTGTGTGGAAAAATATTCTGCAGCAACATAACCAAATTGAGACCCTCAGTTGCCTACTAATCCAGGTCATACCCCTCTGATTGCCAAAGAAGCCAGAGGACCAAACAGAGATTGCAAACCAATGATAACATCCAGCCAGCCAGCTCACATTTGGGTGGACAGTGGAAGAAAGCCAAGGTAAACAGAGGGTTGAGTAAAGAATTCACCCTCAGCTTCAGAACTACCCCTGTTCAAAGAGGAGAGGTAAGCAGAAAGGATCCAACAGGAGATACAAGCCAAGTGGGGAGCCTGCTTCCCCCTCTCTCTCTGCTTGCCTCTCCCCCTACTTGTGATCTCTCTCTCTCTGTCAAATAAATAAATAAAAAGATTTTTAAAGAAAAAGAAGAGATATAAGTGATCAAAGCTGGACAAGAAAAGTGAACTGGCAGAATTAAGAAATCATGTAAAATATGTTAGCAACATAGAAACAAAATTCACATTTGACACAACAGCAGGAAGTAGAGTGCGTGACATTGACAGTCACCGAGATTGTGGTGGAAAGTAACAGGACAAAAGTAATCAGGACCACATGCTGCAGAGTGGGTCAACCTTGAGAACATTGTGCTAGGTGAAATCAGCCTGTCACAGAAGGACAAATATTGCATGATCCCTCTCATATGAGGTACCTAAAAGAATCAAATTCATAGAGATAAAAAGTAGAATGGTGGTTGCCAGGGACTGGGGTGCGGGGGAGTGCGAAGTTAGTATTTTAATGGGTACAGAGTTTCAGTTTGGAATGATGAGAGGTTCTGGATATGGTAATACAACAATGTGGATATAGTTAATCCCACTGAACTACACACTCAAGAACAGTTAAGATGAGGGGCACCTGGGTGGCTCAGTCGTTAAGTATCTACCTTCAGCTCAGGTCATGATCCCAGGGCCCTGGGATGGAGCCCCGCATCGGGCTCCCTGCTCCGCTAGAAGCCTGCTTCTCCCTCTCCCACTCCCCCTGCTTGTGTTCCCTCTCTCTCTGTGTCTCTCTCTGTCAAATAAATAAAATCCTAAAAAAAGAATAGTTAAGATGATAAATTTATAGTATGCATTACCATAATATAAAAAAGTGTTTTTAAAATATTTATTTATTTATTTGAGAGAGAGAGAGAGTAGTGGGGAGGGACAGAGAGAAAAAATCCCCAAGTAGACCTTTGCTGAGCACCAAGCCCTATCCGGGGCTCAATCCCACGACCCCATGGGATCACTACTTGAGCCGAAACCAAGAAACCAAGAGTCGGGCGCTTGACTGAGCCACCCAAGTGCCCCTAAGAGGAAGTTAAAAAAAAGCAATCATGACTTGCTGGGATGTCTGGGCCAAGGGGGATGGACGAGGAAGCACGCTACTCCCTCACCACTTCCCCACACCATAAAGACATTTTAGTAGCTCATCCCACTAGCTAATCACTGCCATTCTCTTGGGATTGTCTCTGGGAGACAGTCCATATCAGGCAGTCCAACCTAAATCCTTTGTTTGAAGAGCACCTTTCTGGGGAGCTGGCGAGCTTCCTGGCAGGTGGTGGGGAGGGGTCGCACCCCTGGCCTTTTTGCGGTTTGCCTGCGGCTCCAGGGCAGCTCCCTGGATTGAGTACCACAGCCCACCGGAGATTTCCCAGCCATCCACGTGTTCCACAGTCTCCTCCCTCTTCCAAAGCTCAGTTCCTCCTGCAGGATCCTCCCTAGGGTGGCTGGCTGGCTTTCCTCTTACCCTCCTGAGCACACCCCCTTCCTGTGATTGCCTCAGCAATGTTTCCCCCGCCCAACTCCACACCCCACGTTGGTCGCTAGACAGTCCTCCACATGCATATATATGTATGTGCCCTTTCGCACTAGGGCTAAATGTGACCAGTAATGAAATAGTTCAGTTTATCTTCTGGATTTTCCAGGCTCCTTAACTCTTGGCACACTCATGTTGCTTAGAGGCTGTCTCTGTGTTACCCATGAGCTAGCTCGGTGTTTCTCCAAGTGTGGTGTACATACTGATGACAGGCATGGAGATTTTAGGTGGTATGCAAATGGACATTGACAATTTCTATGTTTATTTTGTGCATATTAGAAAAAATAACCAGCCTATATAGTGATTTTTCAAGAATTTTGTCATTTAGAATGAAGATAGAGTGATCATTTAAGCTTTAAAAGTGAGTCCTTTTTTTTTAAAGGTATTATTTATTTATCTGATGGAGAGAGAGTGAGCACAAGCAGAGGGGAGGGGTAGAGGTAGAGGGAGAAGCAGGCTTCCCCGTGAGCAGGGAGCCGGATGTAGGACTCTATCCCAGGACCCTAGGATCATGAACTGAGTTGAAGGCAGATGTTTAACTGCTTAACTGACTGAGCCATCCAGTCGCCCCTAAAAGTGAGTCCTTTTAAATAGAAATAATCAACCATAGCACAGGTGGTACATAGCTATGGCAAAAATCAGGAAGGTGAAAAGAGAATGAAGACTGGGGAGTTGCTCTAACCCTTTCCTGACTCCTTCCTCACTGGAAACTTGTCTGTCTCATGTCCCAAATTTTTTTCAAATGCTGGTGGTTATTTTGAGAAAGTCGTCTGTACTGGATATGTGGATAAAATTGTTACCCCTTCTTGGTAACATTTCTATATTTTAACAGAAGGCATTTAATGCAGCACAATATAGGGAAAGCAGCAATGATCTGAAGATCTGGTTTTGGATTTGGCATTTACGACCTTAGGAAGGCAGTTTCTCTCAGGGTCCCAGACTCCTCAGATCTAAAAAGATGGATCTGTACTTAGCACTTGGTCCTGATGTTTTGTGAGCTATGAGCCTTGATGGATAAAATATGGTAAGAATTTCAGATACCCTGACCAGTGTTTATTTGCCTGTGAGATGGCAAAGGAGTTTTATAACAACCTCCCCCCTCACACCACAGAGGCCATCAACTCCCTCTCTTTAACTCTGTGATCCAGGGTCTTACTTGTCTATGTGCCTTCCCCAGCTGTCCCTAGAGCCCTCTTCTTGTCTCATAGAAGTAGTTCCTGAAATCCCATCTCTGAAATAGTCATAGTGTGTTTGGATGGATTTATTCATTCTATCACTTGTATTATCTATGAGGCTTGAATTTTATATACCTGTATTATCATAATATACCTGTATAAGCAAAATAAACAATAATTTTTTCATATAGGAAACATACTGATTATGTGACAGTAAAAGAGCAATTTTTAAAATATTTTATTTATTTATTTAACAGAGAGAGAGAGCGAGAGAGATCACAAGTAAGCAGAGAGAAAGGTGGGGGGGGAAGCAGGCTCCCCACTGAGCAGAGAGCCCAATGCGGGGCTTGATCCCAGGACCCCAGCATCATGACCTGAGCCGAAGGCAGAGGCTTAACCCACTGAGTCACCCAGGTGCCCCAGTAGAAGAGCAATTAAATGAGTTATAACAGAATTATTATGCCATTACCTTTCTTAACAGAGTTCTTTGTAACACGGGGAGATATTCATGTTATGATTTTAGATGAAAAAAGCAGGATGTAATCTACATAGACAGTAGGATCCCAATTTTGAAATGGGTGATGGGATTCCCAGGTGATTTTAAAACTTTCTTCTTTTTATTCATCTACATTTCCCAAATTTCCCTCTATAGACCCTGAATTACTTTTAAAATGCATTTTTAAAAAAGTTAAATGTTTTTACAATAATTGTCATCAAGGGATAGAATTGTAAGTTATTCCTTTTTCTTTTTCTTTTTTTTTATAATTTCTAATTTTAGTACAAGGACTTTGGGGTTTGAAAAAAAAATTTTTACTTTTAAAAAATGTGGGGCACTGGCTGGCTCAGTGTGTGGAGCATACAACTCTTGATCTTGGGTTGTGAGTTTGAGATCCAGGTCAGGTGTGGAGCCTACTTAAGAAAAAAATAAATTTTTTTTTTTAAATGCAATGTTCGGGGGCACCTGGGTAGCTCAGTGGTTTGAGCATCTGACTCTTGGTTTCAGCTCGGGTCATAAGCTCAGGGTCGTGAGATGGAGCCCCTGCGTCGGGCAGGGTGCTCAGTGAGGAGCCGGCTCGGGATTCTCTCTCAACCACTCCCTCTCTGCTCTTTCCTCTGCTCACACTCACTCCTTTCTCTCTCTCTCTCTCTCTCCCTCTCTCTCAAATAAATAAATAAATAAAATCTTTCTAAAAAATGCAATGCTCAGTCCTGACATGAAAGGAAAGGGGGCGCTAGAGTGCCATAAAAACCAAGAAGATAAACCACTAGAAGAAATGTAAAAAACGATGTTGGTTCAAGGGAGGGAATGTTTAAGAAGATGCCATTTGAAGACAGGGTAGACAGGTGGCAGACAGGTAGGAAAGAGTTTGAGGAGAACAGGAGACTAAGATTTTAAGTTACACACAGGGGTGGTATGGGGTAGGGGGAAGCTAGAAAGGTGGGTTTTTAAATGAAAGACTTTTGAGTTTAATGAATTAATTTTAGAAGATTTATTTATTTTAGAGAGAGAGAAAGAGAGTGGGGGGAAGGGCATAGGGAGAAATTCCTCAAGCAGACACCCCACTGAGCTCAGAGCCCAATGCAGGGCTTAATCTCATGATCCATGAGATCATGACTGGAGGCAAAAGCAGGAGTTGGATGCGTAACTGACTGAGCCACCCATGTGCCCCTTTTAAATTTTATTTTTTAAAAATTGTGGCAAAATCATAGAGGGCTTTAAATTCAAGGGTAAGGATCTGAACTTAATTTTGTAGACACGTTTTCTGAACTAGGAGAGAAAATAAGAGTGAATATTAATCTAAGAGAGGTAATTTGGATAGATGGTGAGGGGAGAGAGAGATTGAAGGCACAGATAACTAGGAAGCAAGTGCCATAGTCAAAACAAGTAATGGGCCCATCCTCAGGCAGTGACAGTGATCTTGGAAAGACTAGGGATGCCAGGGATGCCTTGGTGGCTCAGTGGGTTGGGCATCTGCCTTCAGCTTGGGTCATGATCCCAGAGTCCCAAAATCAAGCCCCGGGTCAGGCTCTCTGCTCAGCAGGGAGTCTGCTTCTCCCTCTGACCCTCTCCCCACATTGTGCTCTCTCTCTCTCTCTCTCCAATAAATAAAATCTTTAAAAAAAAAAAAAAGACTAGGGATGCCAGAGGCAAAATCAGTAAGACTGACCATTCACTTGGAGTGGGTGGGTTGTGGGCAGAGGAGAAAGTCAAACCTGGATACTTGGGAAGATACTGGGGCCTGTAATGCAGGAGTATTTAACCTGGAGACCACAGCCCCAAAAGATCCTTGTCGAAAATTCTATGGACCCAGATGAGGAAAAAAAAAAAAATCACATCTTGATTTTCACTAAGGTCTAGCAGAAATCGGGCATTTCCCTCAGTTATAAATATAGGCAACAAACCACAGCAGTTGTAGTGGTACTTGGTTACCCACAGAAATCATGAGCATTTCACATCTCATTATTGCTGTTGCTCAAATACCCAAAAATAATTTACGCTTATCACTACCTCTAAACTACTTCAAGCCCACTTTTTGAGCTCATGATTTAATGTGGTAATCAGGAGCACATACATTACTCTATCAAACATGTTCTAATTACTCTGGTAATTACATTCCAGTGCTTCTCAAGATTTTTTTCATTACTGCTCCTTCCAGGAAACTTGTAAGACATTTTTCCCCCCTAATATCAACCCCTCCCCCATTAAATTTTAGTACCAAAAAAATCTACAAAAATGAAACTCCTAGAGGCAGAGAGTAGAAAGGGGGCTTCCAAGGGTTGGGGTTGGAAGGGAATGATGAGATACTGATCAGAGGGCACAAATTTTCCATTCTGAGATGAATACATTCTGGGGACCCGATGTACAGCATAGGGACTGGAGTTAGTCACACTGTATTGCCCACTTGGCGATTGCTAGGAGAGCAGTAGACCACACAGGGGTAACCACGTGAGGTGATGGATGTTTTAACTCGCTTGCTTGGTGTGATCGGTTCACAATCTCAAATCATCATGTGCATGCCTTAAATATGTATAATTTTTGTCAGTTTTATCTCAGTACAGCTGGGTGGGGGGGGAGTTTTACCTGAAAGCAAAAACTAAATAAAAATTTAAAAATAAAATCACAATAAAAATATTCTAATATGGCAGATATCCCTGGGGCAACATCAGCTCCACTGAGAATGTATGAGAAAGCATGCTGTGTTCTAATGGGATCCAGTCTCTTCGTAATCAAATGTATTTTAATGCACTTAAAAACATTTTTCTTTTTTTTTGTTTTTTTTTTTTAAGATTTTATTTATTTGACAGAGATCACAAGTAGGCAGAGAGGCAGGCAGAGAGAGAGAGAGAAAAGGAAGCAGGCTTCCTGCTGAGCAGAGAGCCCAATGTGGGGCTCAATCCCAGGACCCTGGGATCATGACCTGAGCAGAAGGCAGAAGCTTTAACCTACTGAGCCACCCAGGCGCCCTAAAAACATTTTTCTTACATAAACCACAGACATTGCCCTTAGGATCCACAGGCTTTACAAACTGACAGAGGGGTCCACGGTCCAAAAAAAGAACTTCCTGCCCTGATTGTAAGTCCTACCCAGTCTCAATTTCACGCTAAGGTGTAGACGGCAACCTGCTTACTACCGCTCAGAGCTGACCCATCTCTACATCGGACTAAAAAGATCTCTCAGCTGACTAATATCCAGTTAGCAAAATCCCATCTTCTGCTTCTGTTTATCTTTCTATTTCAAGACCAAGAAATAACACTGTATGTTAACCAACTGGAATTAAAATAAAAACCTAAAATAAAAAACACCAAAAAAAAAAAAAAAGCAAGCTTTTGCAGATGGCTGTGTGGAAGCACAGGGGATAGACCTGCTCTTAGCCTGATGAAACTACACTGTATATAATGCATCCTTTTTTTAAAAGATTTTATTTATTTACTTGACAGAGATCACAAGAAGGCAGAGCAGCAGGCAAAGAGAGAAAGGAGGAAGCAGGCTCCCCGCTGAGCAGAGAGCCTGATGTGGGGCTCGATCCCAGGACCCTGAGATCATGACCTGAGCCGAAGGCAGAGGCTTTAATCCACTGAGCCACCCAGGCGCCCCATATAATGCATCTTTGAGTTGATATCTTCTTTAAGATATAAGCTTTTGTAAACAATTGTGTAGAGGCATATGGCAAAAGACCTGTACTTTAAAAAATAAATAAATAAATAAACTAAAAAAAAAAAAAAACTGATGGGCTCTGTTGTACACAGAAATGTCTTTCTTCTTTCCTGAGATCTTACATTTTCACAAGACAGACAGCCCCATGGAGCAAAATTTCATATGTCAATGAGGTGATGTGTAAAGGAAATTCCATCATTCTAGGAAACGGAAGACCTAGATTTAAGTCCCCGCTCTGTCTCTTTGTGTGTCTATAACCTGTGTCCTGTTCCGCCGGGAATCACCTCCATCCTGTCTAATTCAAATGGACTCACGCATGTGAAGGTTCTCTGTAAACAAGACAGCAATGCACAAAGGGTTGTTAACAACCCTAAAAGTATAAGAGCACACAGAACCACAGGGCCTGAAATAACTGCTCCTTCTTCACTGTGGAGGATAAAATGGAATGGAGAAAATAAATGGAATTTAATTCTAGGCTATGTTTAAGGCTTCTGTGTGGCATACATGCCTTGACCTGTCTTTTAGACTGTATGGCGCTTCCTTTTTTTCTTTCTTTTCCTTCCTTCCTTCCTCTCTTTCTTTCTTCCTTCCTTCCTTCCTTTCTTTCTTTCTTTCTTCTTTCTTTCTTTCTTTTTGTAATATTCCATAGCACCTACTAGAAATGTTCCATCTGGGAAGAGGCTCTACGAGTTCAAGGGGAGTTTTTGAAAGCTATCTCCTCCCAAAATGATGACCTGGCCAATGACGAATAGTGGACCATGCAGACCTTCAGAATATATTGGAGAAACCATGGGAAAATGGTAACAGAAGACCAGAGATTTGCAGAAATGTTGAAGATGGAAGAATTTAGATGTCGTTAAAAGCTTGGGAGAGGGATTCTGAGTAGAGGGCTAGCTCTGCCTGACAGAACCCAGCCTAGCACAAGGGGGTCTGTGACAGGAGATTGGCTGGAAGGAAGATCGAAAAGGAGAGGAGTGAGTCAAGTCAGGACACCGGTAACCAAATAGAAAATGCTTAAAAAATGGAAATCCAAGGGTGCCTGGCTGGCTCCGTCGGAAGAGCAGGCAACTCTCGATCTCAGGGTTGTGGGCTCGAGCCCCATGTTGGGTGTAGAGATTGCTATAAACAAACAAACAAACAAACAAACAAACTTAGGGGGAAAAAAAAGAAATCCATAGTAAGTTTTCTTGAATTTGTGAAATCAGATTGTTAGAATTACAAGGATGTTAAAGCTGAGCTTAAAGCATCCTTTTCATCTATATATGTGTAAACAGGCTTGAAGAGGTAAAATAGTCTGACATCACGTGCCAAGAAAGGACTAGATTAGGGACTAGAACCCAAGAGCCAGTCTTGGTCTAGGCTTTTTGTTTTCCGCTAACCAAGTTTCTTCCATCAAGTAAGCAAAATCCCTAACCCTGCTGTAAGGTAAATGACATTCACAAACTTGCACTGAACCAATTTCTCATAAAGGAGACCCCCCCCCCCCCACCACGCCACCGTGGGGCTGGGGAGGTCCCGGTGCCTTCAGGAGCCGTGGAAGTGGTGAAGGAGGCAGGCTCTCCCGATGACCACAGGTCCTCACAGTGAATGGATAAGAAACTAGATTTCAGGGTAGAGTGAAACAGAGGGCATCTCTTTCCCAGGGCACCCTTTATTAGAGAAGGTGGCCCTTTTCTTCAGATTCCCGTATTTGCACATCTCTCCCTAGATGGACACCTTCCAGAAAAGCTGTTTCCCAACAACCTTCTTCCAAGACCTTCTGGTTGTCTGCTAAATCACAACAGGCTGCAGCCCATAAACAAGTGCTCACAGTGAAGTGGGGGCAGGTATAAAAATAAACTGAAGGCTGGCTTAAGGGAGTTAGGACGGAATAGAGTTTACAAATACAGAAGCGTATGGGAAGATGTTTGTGTCAAATTCCCACACCAACAGCTTTCCCCTCGTCAAAGTGCTTGGTTAGCTGAGTGGGTGCAAGTGTGGAGAAATAGGGAGGGAGAAATTAGAGGAGGTTAATGTGGTATTTTGGTGTCTTTCTCTTTAAATTCAGAGTGAAAGAGAGAGAGAGGTATTATGGTTCTAAAGAAACCTAGTTAAAATGTGATGGCAACTATGTAAAGATGTGTATGGCCAGTGGGGCTTGAAAGTAATATACAAACGTGAAAATCACTGTGTTGGGGGAGGTAGGATTCTGGATGATTTTCTTCCAAACCCTTAATGCTGTTCAACATCTTCAATTAAATGTTCAATTAAACATTTTCCAGTTTGCTTCCTGGGCAATTAACCTGATGTTATAAAATCACAGTTCTCTAAAATTATTTTATTTTTTAAGATTTCATTTATTTATTTGATAGAGAGGTCACAGGTAGAGAAGCAGGCAGAGAGAGAGATGAGGAAGCAGGCTCCCCACCGAGCAGAGAGCCTGATGTGGGGCTCGATCCCAGGACCCTGGGATCATGACCTGAGCTGAAGGCAGAAGCTTTAACCCACTGAGCCACCCAGGCATCCCTAAAATTCTTTTATTAAAATTTTTTTTTTTTTAAGTAATCTCTACACCCAATGTGGAGCTTGAACTCACAACCCTGAGATCAAGAGTCACATGCTCTACCAACTGAGCCAGACAGGCATCCCACAACTCCCTAAAATTCTTGCTTGTTGTCCATCACAGCAGTTTTTAGGACAGCAAAACACTGGACACCATGTAAATGTTTCAGATGACTGATTTAAATAGGCTGCGGTCCAGTCATAACAATGGAACATTATGCCCCCATTTTATTTATTTATTTAGGGGGTGGAATGGGGGAGGGGCTGGGAGAGACAGAGGGGGAGGGGGAGGGAAAGGGAGAGGGAGAATCCCAAGCAGGGTCCGGGCTCAGCTCCACCCTGAGTTTCGATCTCAGGGCCCTGAGATCATGACCGGAGCCAAAAGCAAGAGTCGGACGCTTAACTGATCGAGCCAGCCAGGCGCCCCTACGCAGCCATTTTATTTATTTTTTTTTAAGATTTTTATTTATTTATTTGACAGAGAGAGATCACAAGTAGGCAGAGAGGCAGGCAGAGAGAGAGGAAGGGCGGGGGGAAGCAGGCTCCCTGCCGAGCAGAGAGCCCGATGCGGGACTCGATCCCAGGACCCTGAGATCATGACCTGAGCCGAAGGCAGCGGCTTAACCCACTGAGCCACCCAGGCGCCCCTATGCAGCCATTTTAAAACGAAGGCACAGATCTCAATGTGTGGAGATGGAACAATTACCGAGAGAGTGAGCGAGCAAAGGCAGATGTAGGACTATGAGTGTAGCTGAAACACACACACACACACACACGTACCCATCTGTGGAAAATCTCTGGAAGGATACCCAAGAAAGTTGGAAATGGCTGCCTCCATTTGGAGAAGCGAAATGAGGGCCTGAGGCGGTCTCTTGTCATGATATAAACTCCCATACTATTTTTTTTTAAACGTGTCTGTGTGTATGTGTGTGTGTGTGCGTGCGTGTGTGTGACACTGGTTTAAGTTTTATGAGTTCTATTAACTTTCTAGGCAATGTTCTCAGGGTATTCTTCCCAAATGGTTTTAAGATAGAGTTACCAAAAGTCCTATTCTTGTTCCCATACTTAGAAAACAGACAATCTGATTATGCCTACAGTTGTCAAAATGTGGAGGCAATGTGCGAAAAAACTAAATATGCTCATCTTTCGGAGGGAGATCTACTGAGATGTATATACATAAGTGCAGCCAAAGAACTGGGTCAGCCTCCCACCAGGCTGCCCCAAATAAAGCAGAGCGAGGAAATGAGCTGTTCACTCTTCTTCTTGGGGAGGGGGCAGGGCGCTCTGCACTTTTAGAAGAGACTCATCATTGGGCTTCTGGGTGGCTCAGCTGGTTGAGCATCTGCCTTTGGCTCAGGTTATGATCCCAGGGTCCTGGGATCAAGCCCCAAGTCAGGCTCCCTGCTCGGCGGAGAGCTTGCTTCTCCCTCTCCCTCTGCCTGCCTCTCTGCCTACTTGTTTTGCTTGCTCACTCTCTTTCTCCCTGTGTCAAATAAATAAATAAAATCTTTAAAAAAAAAAAAAAAGAAAATAGAAGAGACACATTAGTCCAGATCCACAGAACCATCCCAAAGCTCTGGGAATCATATTGTTTCCTAAATATTATGCATAAGGTTTGGGTCAGTCCCAGGTCTCTCTGGGTCCAATCAGTATTTCAGAGCTTCAAGGAACCAAAACGGTGAGGCCACTTAAACATCCTCTAACTTGCACATAGAGAAGCTGTCCCTGGGACCATCTGGTGATACTACGCGCCTTGTACTTTAATATTCTGGCCATTTTTTTAAATAGGACACATTACCCTCACTTTCAAAACTTCTCTTTGCTTTCATGTATTTCGAGATCTAATGGAAGGACGCTTCACTACAAATTCATGAGAAGGGCTGGCAAAATCTTGTTGCCATTCCCTCCTGGGCACATCAGCCTAAAGGATGTTCAGAAAGGCACTTAGCACAAGGGGAAACTAAGATGGTGGGCAAGGAGAGGGCTCTAGCACGTGACTTGATGTCCAGAATGAGCAGAGAGAGCAGTCAGCCCTTCCCAGAGAGAGAAAACCACAGGCTCTGAGATATTCTGGAGCCAAACAATGTAATGGCAGGTTTAGACAATTAGAAGAAGAGGAGACAGAGGGGCGCCTGGGTGGCTCAGTTGAGCCATGACTCAAGTCATGATCCCAGGGTCTTGGGATTAAGTCCCAGGTGGGGCTCCCTGCTTAGCAGGGAGTCTGCTTCTCCCTCTCCCTCTGCTGCTCCCCCTGTTTGTGCTCTCTCACTTGCACTCTCTCCACCAAACAAATAAATAAAATCTTCTAAAAATGTTAAAAAAAAAATAGGAGATGGGAATGGGCCTCAACAGGAAGATGGCAGACAGCAAAGCAAAGACAGCAAAGTGTAGGTAGGTCACAGAGCACCACTGTGGGACAGCCTGACTTAGCTAGTGCATTAATTTTCTCCCAAACATGCTGCCCCAAGGAATTCCCCCTTGGAGAGAGAGAGAGCGCGAGAGCGCGAGCGTTTTCTTAGTTAAGTTAAAAATCATTTGTGTTCAATACGTTTCCTCCTGAATTCTGATACAGTTGAAGAATATGTGTTCATGGTATCATTATCACTGCCGTGCCTATGGAGCTGGCCAGCTTTGGTCTAGTCCGAGATTTTACTTCATTAGCAAGGTGTGCATGTGCAAGTGCGTGTGCACACATATGAGCGTGCACTTCTCCCCTTACTCTCTCTGATCTTCGTTCCAGTGGCACAGGACAAGCAAGAAAACCCACTGATGAACCATTCTGGTATATGCTGCATTTTCTTCCGAACCAGGAGCTAAAACAACATCTGTGAATTTGATTAGCTGTGCTTTGCCCCACAGGCTCACATCAACCAAAGCCGGTTGCATTTCTCTGCCTCCTCTCTATGTAAGTGACCACAGCCCTCTTGAACCAGCAGGCCCCTCTACTGACCGACGTGGAATGGGGCCCAAGTGTGAACTTCAGTTGGCGAGAAGTCCCACTCTCCTGCCCACCGTCTAACTCTGCCCCCCAAAGATGGACGCCCTGAGCTTTGCCTCCAATACAAACCGTCCCATCATGGACTTTGCTCACAGGGCTCATTTTGTCATGTTTATCTTATTGGTATTTTCTCCAAGTTTCCCGTATCATCCTCAAAACCCGAAACTCCAAACTGGAATGCCGAGTCCAGTGCAGATCACCACACAGCCTGGTGCGGGATCACCTCCCTCCCGGGCTCTAGTTTCTATGGGGATCTTCTCTCCCCTGTGGACACTGGCCTTCCAGCTACGGTCCCCACGCACATTGCCTGTCCTTGCCAGCTTGCAGAGCAGCTGCTGACTCATGCTTACTTTGGGATCTCCTGGGACCCCAGGACAGCCACCACCCACCACGTGGAGGGCCCTGCCCGCCAGCTTCTGGGGTCCCCGCCCCCCCGGGCCCGGCCCACCTGGAAGACGTCGTTGGCACACTTGCGGCATAGGTTGTGCTGGCAGGGCAGGATCACCACCGGTTTGGAGAACATCTCCAGGCAGATGGGACAGATGAGCTGCTTCTCCAGGTTGTCCATGCTGTGTGCATCCCCTAGCAGCGGCTTGAAACCCACTGTGAAGTTCATCCCCTCAGTGATCGTGCCTGCCCTGGCCTTGGCCCCGGTCCTGGCCTTCCCTGACTGCCTCTGGACCCTTCCTCGTTGACTTTAGACAGTCCGTGGGTTCTTATGTTCCCTTCTACTGCTCACTCTTGAAATAGCTCTGCTTGCTCTCCTGTCCCTTCCTCCAACAATTCCCCTTGTCCTCAGATGGCTGTTGTCAGACACTTCTCTGTCTTTATCTACTCTTTGCTCTGTACCCCAGCCAGGCACATGTAGCGAGCTTTCTCTGTCCCTCCCTCCCTGAATGACTCGTCCCCCAAAATTCCTCCTTTTGTTCTCCAAGTGACTCTTGTTCACTCTATGGGCAGCACTGTTTGTCCCTTGCTTCCCAGAGAGGAGATTAATTTTAACGTGGGGGTGGGGAACAAGGGGCATCTGCATGACATTCCAACTCCCGATTTAGCTCATGTAAGGCGAGCCACAGCTGTCACTGAGTGAGTGACCCTGACTCACTCAGGAATGGGTGACTGCCTTACACAAGGGCAGGGGTGAGCTTCGCTGCTCATGGTGAAAGGTGGGTCTCTGAAGGTGTCCAGCTCTCAGGCTCAGAAGGCTCCTATGGCCCCTGAGCCCCATAAGCATGGGCTCTTCTTCCAGGAAGAACCTACACTGGCCTGGATGGGGGCGCCTGACATGGCTCAGGGTGGCAGGAAAGAACTCACCAGACCCAGAGCCTAGTCAGTGCCTCCAAGGCTTAGCCAGTGACCCTCACCCTCTTCCGCTGAACCCTGGGATTCAGAACAGGGACACCAGAGCTTAGTGGGAAAGGCTCTGGTCCAACACTTCTGGTCCATTTCTGTTCTAGCCCAGAACTTTCTTCTATCATCCTAGGAAAAGAAGCTAAGGACGCTAGAGCTGGCAGTTGCACCAGGGCCTGGAACGACCTCATGAGCATGCCTCTGAGAAAGTGTGGGGATTTGGTCCATGAACACATCACTGGAGCCACTCCAAAGACTTTAAATTTGTTAGGAAATCGAGAGAAGTTGAGCTGAGCAGAAAGGACCTGAGTGCCAGGAACCTATTTTGGGCACCAGGGGAATTGGTCTCCAGGGAAATTTTAGAGCATTGACAAAGTCGTAATCACAAGGCTCCGGGAGGCCTTTGTCTTCACTCCACGGTTATCCTGGACCCCTGCTGGACCCCTCTTGGACTCCTGGACGACACTTCTCCAAGACAGGCTGGTCTCAGACGTGAGCACCGGCCCTCTGTCTTTTTCTCTTGTGGGCCTTTCCCTCTACCCCAGGCAGGATTCACCTTTTTGGCGCCCAACAGATGCATGGGGTTGGACAAAAGCTCTTTTATTTATTGACATTCCTTAGCCCTTCTCCCAGTGGTGAGAGAGAAATTTGAGGAGTTACTTGGCTCTGACCTTGGATGGATGGGAAATAAACGGTGTGGAGAGGATAAAACGGGCAGGGTGAAGAGGCACGAGAATGGGGAGAGGGTCTGTAGAAGTATTAGCTTTTCCCTATCATATGTTTCACGCCCCTGTTTTCAGAACAAAATATATGGTGATCAGCTTGCATAAGATGTGCAGAAAAGGATGGAGGCAAGCAGGCACTGAGAGATGAACTTCAGTCAGCCCAGGACCCATGCTAAGGGGCGGCCGTGTTGGGGTGCAGTCTGGGGAGAAGCCAGAGGTGGGGTAGCTACCCCTACCCCTCCAATGCATTCATACTTTGCCCGAGTTTACTCATGGTGGCACAGAATGAGACTGACAATGTCAACTGCTTGGGCAGCAGAGAAAGAGACCAGCCCCAGAAAAGCGTGCTGGTGAAGGAATGAGGCTGACACTAAAGTTCTTGGTGCAGCGTTCCGGCAAAGGAGGGTTAGCTGGTACAGCAGCTCGGGGATAGGATCTACTCTGCTCAGTTATCAGGATCTTGGTGGAGACAGTGAAAGTGGCTCAGGGCCCTTACCAGTTGAAATTGGCCCAAATCTCAAGGCACAGGAAAAAGAATGCTTGGGAAAAGTCTGTCACCATGGCCTGAGACCTCATAAGGGTAGAGATGGGAGGGCTGCTGTCTAAACAGATTAAAATTGGGACTGGAGCTAAAAAGAAGAGGAGGTGGGTGACCCTGTATTGCCAGGGTCAATGATACCATCAAGGACAGAGGGGGCATCCTCACTGGGATAGATGCCATCAAGGCTTCTGAAGTTGGGATTTTTATAAGAAGAGGGGCAAATCAGGGTCAATGTCAGGACACGGCTACTTGCTCCCCTCTTCAACATGTCCAGTGTGTTGGGCAGCAGAAGGCACCCTCGCTGGGTCAGCACCTGGGGGCAAAAGAGGTTGACATCTTATTAAGCAGAAGGAATAATGACCGAGAATTTAAAGCAAGGCCCCTGCAGGTAAGAATATAAATACCTGAAATCCAAAGTCTAAGATACAAACTTTCTACTAATGACTCACTGGAAGTTAGTGTGTGTTCTTTTCTTATCCTTTGATTATTACTGCATTTTAGCTTTCATATATACTCACTCCTCTTCTTCTTTTAGAAATCATCTTCATCATCATCTTGACCTCTTCTAAAGTTTCTTTTGTTTCCTATGATGAAATTTGAAAAACACATATACAAATTTTTAGTAACAATTTTTAGTCCCGTGGTCAGAAACCTGTTACCTTGCAGTTACGTGTCAGTATCACTAGGTGGCACTATGGTGAACTTCAGTCAAAGCACACTTTCAGGGCCTGGGGTGGGGATGATCAAACACTTAGTTTCCTTTAGAGTAAAGGCAGTAAACTTCATCCTCTATCTTGTCTTCAACCACTCCCTTTTCAAGGTACTCTCCCACCCATTCTTTTTTTTTTTTTTTTTTTTTTGACACAGAGAGAGAGAGAGATCACAAGTAGACAGAGAGGCAGGCAGAGAGAGGAGGAAGCAGGCTCACCGCTTAGCAGAGAGCCCGATGCGGGGCTCGATCCCAGGACCCTGAGTTCACAACCTGAGCTGAAGGCAGAGGCTTAACCCACTGAGCCACCCAGGCACACAACCCCCCGCCAACTCCTTAGCTTAATAGTCACTAGAGGCCGATATAACATTCCAACTGTCAGCTGGTGGCCTAAGTCCCTCAGAAACCAAGCGTATCCTCTTCTCTTTCTTCACTTTGCCTCAATACCGACCTGAGACTCCCATATTTAGGGTTCAGAGTTTCACCCCCAACTATTTCATTCCTTCCTAACCAGCTCTTACCTCAGGCCCTGTCTATGGCTCTCACCTGCCCTCGGAGGCTGATTCTGGACATTCTGCTGGTATCTTCTGGCAACCTCCTCAGATGGCGGCTTAAGCGTTCCACAGCAAAAGCAGCAGCAGCAGCAGCAACAGCAGCAGGTGAGCAGGGCACACAGGAGGACCAGTGTCTGAAAGGTAGGAAAGCATGGCTTCAACCCAGCATTTCTTCTGTAGTTCCATTTCAGCTCCTCTCCCTCAACCCCCCTGGCACCCAGAAAATGAGACAACAGAAGCCTCTGTCCTGGGAGAGAAGGGTCAGCTCTCCAAGAAGAGGTAGGTCATCCCTCCTTCCTTCCTTTTTTTTTTTTTTAAGATTTTATTTATTTATTTGAGAGAGAGCGGGAAAAGTAGACTCCCCACTGAACAGGGAGCCTGACGCAGGCCTCGATCTCAGGACCCTGGGATCAGGACCTGAGCCAAAGGCAGATGTTTAACCAACTGAGCCACCCAGGCGCCCCACGCCACCCCCACTTCCTTATCCTTAAAGGGCTAGGAAGAACTGTATACCTTGAACCAGCAACTATTCATCGTAAAATAGTATGTGACGCCTTCTTCACCAAAGTGATCGTATATGTATATTCCCAACGAGCCATGCCGGTCATAGATTTTCCGCTTCTTAGGGTCACTCAGTATGGAGTGGGCTGTGTTGATCTCTTTGAATATTTCTGCTGCTTGAGCATCCCCTGGATTCTTGTCTGGATGATACTTTAAGGCCAGTTTCCTGCCCAGGCAATACCAAAAAGGAGGGTGAGGGGAGGATGGTTGGAAAATGGCTGGGAGACGAGGGTAGGATGAATGACAGGGATAGGTCTCTAGATGTGAAGAAGCAATGCATGAGTGCGAAGAATGGAGGCAAGCAGCCCAAGTCTAAATTCCTTGCCATGCCACAATGAAAAGGGTGATGACTCCATCCCACCCAAAGTGAAGGCCTGAGGATTTAAAAACGGTCATAAAGCAGGGTTTAAGTGGGGGCGGGGGGCAAATTCCAGGGTTTAATAAGAGGCCGGGTCTGAACCTGTAAGCCTTTTTGATGTCTTCAGGTGAGGCACCTTTCTTAAGCTCCAGCACGGCATAGAGGGTTGTCCCACTTTTGGACAGCTGGCGGGCTGCTTCATCCAAATGAGCCATGATCTGGGTCAGAGGAGAAGCAGCATTTGTGAGAACGTCCACAGGCCATGGAGAAGTGAACTTCAGGTAAGGAAACTCATAGCCTTCAGGCGCTAGGCAGGCAAAGCTAGTACAAAGGGACAAGGACAAGACAACAGTAAATGGGCTCTGTGACTAGCAAGAGAGTGCAGGTGACCAGAAATGACCAGAGAAAACATCTCCTCACATTTCCCAGCATCCTTCAGCTACACAGCCCTCCAGACACCCACGTCGTGGAGAGGTGTAAGCAAGGGGAGATCTAAACCATAGGAAGAGGGTGATTTTGTCTGAAACTCCTGGTACCTTAGGCGAACAGCCCTGGGCCTGTCCAAGCTCACTGCTGGGTTGTTAAGTTCAGGGCAGCCTAGTCCTTGATTAGGTTGGGTCAGGATCCCGGGATATGCACAGTTCCCACGGGAGAAACAGTTCAAACAAACCCTGAGCTAAGAGAAGTCCAGTGTCCAAAAGCCAGGCCGGAGGGCTGAGCTGCAGGGAGGCCAGGGACGTTCTTCTCCCTAGCCTCCCCTCTCAAACCTCGGAGACCGGGCAGCGGGGAGAACATCAAGGGATGAAGACGGAAGCGAAAGGGGTAGCTGTGGGGGCCGACCGGCCAGAGACCAAGGAGCAGGACCCCAGACAGTGGGAGAGACCTTGCGAAGCAGTGGCCCATGAGAGCCAAGGCTACATGCTCAGAAGGGAACGCTCTGGTTCCCACATGCCCTCTGTGGGCTCCCTGCCTGGCCTGGTGCTCTACTTCTCCTCATCTCAGAGGAGACGCCCTCCTCACCTGGGGAAGCCTCACACAACCTCCATCTGGGTGTGAAATTTCACACCGCCAGGGTCCAGTGGCCAACAGCGCTTAGAGTGCTGCGCCAACACTCCCGGTCGCTTTTTGGCGCTGCCAAAAAACCTGGGAGGTGAGGCTACGTGGGCCCTGGGATTTATTTCGCTCCTGAGCGTAGGGATCAGCCTTGCGCCAGCGGCCCATGCTACGTGCTACCCTACGTTGCCAGCTCTTCCGGTGGGCGTGGCCTAGGACGGGGTGGGGGTTGTCCCTTTTCCTGGGGGAGACGATCACCAGCCTTTGTCACCGGCAAGGCTCATCCACTCACCTAAGGAAACATGTTGGGCTTGCACGCCGGGGTTGTATGAGAGGTATGGCTCCTGCAAGCCTTTCTCCAGAGGTGTATTACCTTCCCTGTCTTCTTTTGCAGAGTTTAGGGGGGTCTCCATTTTGTCCTTTCTTTCCCTTCCACCAGGAAACTCCTACACATCCTTCAAGACCCATCTCGAATGTCCTGGGAATCCTTCCTTCTTTTCATTTGTTCCCATCTTGCTCTGTCAGCGCATTTATCCTATTATATTGTAATTATGAGTTTGCGCCTTCCCTTAAATGATAAACGATATCTTGAATTTTCCAAAGTCTCTACTGTTCTTCAAAAACTTCATTTAAATACTATGATATCATAAGGATGTACCATAAGGTATTTATATAATCCAGATTGGATACTTAAGTTGTTTCTAGCCGTTTGATAGTGTAATAACCTTGTAACGAAAATTCCTATCTATAACTCTTCAAATAAATCTCTTCCCTACCCCCCTTGAGGTGGATTCCTGGACGTGGAATCATTGGGTCAAAGAGAATTTTTTAGAGACTCCTGATCCATGTTGCTAACTTTCTTCCCAGAAAGATCCCCAAAGTGCCAATTTACATCCCTACCTGCCAGGCTCGAAAGTGCCAATCTCCACCTGGCCGCGCTTCCTGTGATCTCCTACAGGAGGCAGTGTTTGCACCGCTTCTAATTTACCGCTTTGTAATGTTTTCTTTACAGAGGAGCCCTCAATAGCTCCCATAGCATGTAATTTGAAAGAGCTTTAATGTTTCAGTAGTTTTTCTCTGCTACACCTCGTGTGGCTTTTATCACTCTCTTCCCTTTATTACAGTTGTTTGCGCACATTTGCATCGCCTTCTAGGTCTTAAGTGGCAAATCAATCTTCCATCCCAAGAGATGTGAGCCATCTGAGTAAACTAAGGAGTCCATGGGCAATAGGCACAATGACCAGGGAATTAACCAACTTCTTTCTGTAGATCTGTGATTGCTGTAGGGGTGGGGATGAAAAGCTTTGGCATCAACCTCCCAGTTCATAGGTTCTGGGTCGGAGGAGTTTATAAGTTAGTCCCCTAAAGGAAAGGAGCTGAAACGGATATATATTTTTGTTCCTGTGAGGGTTTGTACTATGATAAATTTCCCTAGCTAACTCCCAACTTTTCATCACGAACATGGGATGGCAGAGCTAGCAGAACAACCCAGGTTGTTTCTTTACTAGTGCTGGGAAGACGGCAGAAGGCACTAGAAGTGCAGAGCACTTACAGTGAATTCCTTGCCTCAGTCTATAGGCCCAGCCTGGTCTGGCCCTGCCTCTCATGCTAGCTCTGCCAAGCACCCCTGTTTTGCCTGCTCTGGTCTCTGCTGCACTGGTTTTCTGTCAGTTCTTTGAAGACACCCTGTTCCCTCCTATGTCAAAGGCCTTTGGCCACACTCTTCCCTCTGCCTGGAGGACTCCTCCTCAGGCTGTCCACTAGCTGACTTTTCATCCTTCTAGGATCTCAGCTTCATGTCTCCTCCCATAGGTCTTTAAATTTGGAGTTCTGCTTCTCTCTCCTCACCTCATAACACCCTTACCATGATTTGTGAATATATGTTTATTTGTGTGTTGATTTGCTTAAGGTCTGCCTTCCCCAGTACAAAGTGAACTCTCTGAGGGACCTTGTGGGTTTGCTCACCATCTTTCACCCAGCACCTAGACCCATGCCTGGTTCACAGCATGTGAATTAATGATTTGTTGAAGGATCTGCAGCAGAGGGAGCCTTCGGTTGGTCCAATGAAGGCCTAGAGGTTGGGCCCTGGCAAGAATTCTCTAGAGGAGCACTTAGCTGGGGAGTTGGACCACTAGAGACCGTTCTCTCTCCTATGGTCCCAAACAAGAAGAGGCATAAGGGGTTAAGAGAAGGTGGTAGGGGAGATAGTAACGGTGATTTGGAGCTCCTTGCTTCTTGTTTGTCTTCGTCTTCCTTCAGTTCCTAACACAGTTCCTGAGATATTGTAGGTGCTCAATGAATGTCGGCCGGTTGAATGAATAAGCAAACATTGTGTCTTTTCAGAGGCACCGTAACCTAATAATCTGCTTTGATTCTCACAGAAGCTATGAGAGGTGGTGTGATCCCATTCCTGCTTCATAGAAGTGAGCCCAGAGAAAGAGGGCAAATTAGGTTATTCTCTGGAAGAGTTAGTAAACATCTTCCACATCTTGCCAGAGGCTCCAGAATGTTATTACTTCTTATCATTGCTCTCTGACATTATAATTAATTCTAATCATAGTCTGTGGCTCTTGAAATTAGCTATTATCTTTAAGTCTTCTGAGCCTTTAGTCTGAATGAAAGGACACAGCAGGCAGTAGGCTACAGACATGGAAGGAGAGGGCAGGCAAGTTAGCCTGGCATCCTTTGGCTAGAGGCTCTCCACTTTGCCTTCACCTAGAAACAGACCCCATCTGGCTCTGTTTCTATGCACACAGTCTCTTCTGACACTCAGCACAGTACTCGGAAGAACACACAAGCCCAGAATCAGAAGCCCTAGACCTTGGTTTTGGCTCTGTCTCTAATGAGCCGTGTGATCCTGAACAAGTCACTTAATCTCTGAGGCTCTTTTTCCTTTTCTATAAAAACCTGTGCCATTCCACAGGGCTGATGTCAAAACTAAATTAGATTCGGTTGTAAGAAAAAAAAAAAAAAACGGAGAAAATAACTATGGTGAAGAATGGTTTCAGGCCAAAACCTTTTCTACAATCATTTGCCCTCAAGTCACTGATCTTATAGTTTACTATCTCAGTTTGGTCTCTGCTGGAGAAAACCAAGAAGCATCCCTTATTTACCCACAAACAGCTAAGGTTTTAGTCATATAGCCAGAATACACATATACAGACAGCAGACATTGGCATATTTATACCCAAAATATCATGCTCTCGAGCATATGCAGTGGGAGAAAGAGATCATAATTTGTCATACCCAACCACTAGGTTCTAGAATTACATAGTTTTTGAGTTGGAAAGGAACTCAGAGGCTTAACTCTCATCTAATGCCTTTGTTGTGTAATTAAGGAAATGTTGGCTCAGAGAGAAGGAATGACCTGCTCAAAGTCAACCAGTGAGGTCCAGACCTAAGTCTTCTAAGTTAAGATTCTATGTCATGTCTGCTCCTTATACACACCAGCTCCCTTCTCACTTTAAAGTTGAGGTCTAGGGGTGCCTGGGTGGCTCAGTTGGGCATCTGACTCTTGGTTTCGGTTCAGGTCATGACCTCCGTCAGGGTCGTGGGATTGAGTCCCCATTCGAGATCTTGTGTTAAGTGGGGAGTCTGCTTGAAGATTCACTCCCTCTGCCCCTCTCCCACATTCAGATAAATTAGTAAATAAATCTTTAAAAAAAAAATAAAGTTGAGGTCTAGAGACAGACCAAAGGTGTAGCTGATATCCACCTCCTTTCATGATGTCAGGTAATGTCCTGCTCTCCCTCTATCCAGGTGCAGGACACTCACTACCTATGACAAGACATCACGGGCCCGGTTTGTTTGCCTGTCCTCCGCTGGGCAGACATCTCAGAGTGGGAGGTGGAGGGCTTCCAGCCAGAGAGGTGGCCGCATACCCCTGTCCTCTCTTACCTGCAACCCCAGATTTCAGAGCTAAGGGCCGGCTGACAGGGCACGGCTCCCTCACCTGTAAAATGGAAATAATAGTGTGTACCTCTTAGGGTTGTTAGCTGGATTGAATACTTAATTTGAACAGTGCTTGGCACATGGTAAATGCTAGTTATTGTCATTGTCACCATCCTCATCCTTATCACCATCCTTTCCATCTGGTCGCCTCTCAATTTTGTAAAGAGAGAGGTTGCTTTTCATTTTTTTTCCTGGGAAGAAGGGAAAACTCAGGATCCTTCCTCTAGGAAGATTTGCAGATTGTCATTGGAATTGTTCCATCTGCTTTCTATATCCTTCTCTCAGCCTCTTAGAACCCCATCTCCTTGTTCCCCTACCCGGCACCCTCATGCTGCCTTTTTACTCTCCAAAATATCCCTGCCAGTCCTCCCTAAGCAGTTAGAACTCCAAAATTAACTCTCTCACTTCTCTTTTCAATACTTTTGGTTTTTTGTTTTTGTTTTTAGAGAAAGATCACATGTGCATGTGCATACACAAGTAAGGGGGGCAGTGAGGGTGAGGCAGGAGCAGAGGGAGAGGGAGAGAGAGAATCTCAAGCAGGCCCCATGCTCAACGCCCAGCCGAAGCAGGGCTCAATCCCTCAACACTGAGATCATGACCTGAGCCAAAATCAAGAGTTGGACAGTTAACCGACTGAGCCACCCAGGTGTCCATGCTTTCAATATTTCTAATAAAAAGTATTACCTCCATCAAAGGAGTTCATCCCTAAGGGTTGGTTAGGTGGAAAGTAACCTGATTTTTAAAAAATATTTTATTTATTTATTTTGAGAGAGAGAGAGAGAGATCACAAGTAGACAGAAAGGCAGGCAGAGGGGCACCTGGGTGGCTCAGTGGGTTAAGCCTCTGCCTTCAGCTCAGGTCATGATCTCAGGGTCCTGGGATCAAGCCCCGCATCGGGCTCTCTGCTCAGCAGGGAGCCTGCTTCCTCCTCTCTCTCTGCCTCTCTACCTACTTGTGATCTCTATCTGTCAAATAAATAAATAAAAATTTAAAAAAAAAAGGCAGGCAGAGAAGGGCGGCGGGGGCGATGGGAACGTAGGCCCCCTGCTGAGCAGAGAGCCTCAGGGGATGCAGGGCTCCATCCCTTGTGGGGCTCCATCCCAGGACCCTGAGATCATGACCTGAGGGGAAGGCAGAGGCTTAACCCACTGAGCCACCCAGGCGCCCCAGAAAGCTACCTGATTAAAGTAACAATTCAGGGGCGCCTGGCTGGCTCAGTCAGTGGGGCATGTGATTCTTGATCTTGGGATTGGAGGTTCAAGCCCCATGTTGGGTGTAGAGATTACTTAAAACTAAAATCTTGAAAAACCAAAAACCACTGTAATTCAGCTTATAGTAAGAATGGCTACTAATAAATACCTCACTCTCCCCATTCTTACTAACACAAAAGGAATAGGGGTGCCTGGGATCTCTGCTCAGCAGGGAGCCTGCTTCTGCCTCTCTCTCTCTCTCTCTCTCTCTGCCTGCCTCTCTACCTACTTGTGATCTCTGTCTGTCAAATAAATAAATAAAATCTTAAAAAAAAAAAAAGGAATAACTGGCAGAATTTCAGGCAGTGTGACCGAATGAAGTAAAAAAGACCAAGCTTTGTTTTGGGGAAGACTTTGGACCCTAAATCACTTTTCTCTTTTTCTGTTCAATTTCACATCTTTTGCTTTCTGTGGCTCTGCATTATCCTGGTTCTCCTCCTACATCTCCAATAAGTTTCCTGCCCTGCCCCTTCTGGATCCTTTTTTCACCTCCTGCCTGCATATTCAATATGGTTTGGTCTTTAATCTTCTGCTTGGGTTCTCTCCTCTCCACTTCAGAGATCCAGTCTACACCCATGGCTTCAGATGTCATAAGTAGGCTTTATGGTAAGTTTTGGGTTATCCACAGGCCAGTCTCCCACTGCCTCCAAACCATATTCCCTATACCTGTTGTTCTTCTCCGTTTCTCTACTGATGTTAATGTTATGGCTATTTCCAAGGTAGTGATGCTCAAAACCCGAACAACACTTGTCTGTGGATTCACTATTTTCCCCCAATTCAGCCCAAAAAGTCTTACTAATTTTTTTTTTTAAATTGCTCTTTCATGTGTCCTTTTTTTTTCAGCTCCCACAGCCACAAAACATCCCAGTTAAAGGATTTCCATATCACACGACTGTTGTTCTAGCCTCCTGACTGTTCTCCCTACCGCCAGTCTCAGTCTCATGCTGGATATGGCTACCAGATCAGTGTTTGTAAAGCAATGCTTCTGTCATTACCACTCCTTTGCCTAGAGGATGTAAAACAACCTTTTAAGTCTGGCAATAGGGGCGCCTGGGTGGCTCAGTGGGTTAAGCCTCTGTCTTCAGCTCAGGTCATGATCTCAGGTCCTGGGATCGAGTCCCACATTGGGCTCTCTGCTAGGCAGTGAGCCTGCTTCCTCCTCTCTCTCTCTCTACTTGTGATCTCTCTCTGTCAAATAAATAAAAATCTTTAAAAAAAAATAAATCTGGCAATAGGGGCGCCTGGGTGGCTCAGTCAGTTAAGCGTCTGCCTTCGGGTCACGTCATGATCCCGGGGTCCTGGGATGGAGTCCAGCATCGGGCTTCTTGCTCAGCAGGGAGCCTGCTTCTCCCTCTGCCTGCTTCTCCCCCTGCTTGTGCTTGCTCTCTCTGACAAATAAATAAGTAATATCTTAGAAAAAAATAAGCCTGGCGATAAACTCTACAACTTGATACCAGTTTAGCTTTCCAAGTGCATTGTCTGGTGTTGCCCTAAGGTAACCCTTCCATGATAGACTGGTCTCCCGCCGCCCCAAATATTCCTGTTCTTTCTCACCTCTATCCCATTGCTCTTATACCAGTTCCCCTTGTGAACTGTCATTTTTGCTAATCCATTCACTTACACAACAGGTGTCTTAAACATTGCTATATGGGGTGCCTGGGTGGCTCAGTGGGTTATGCCTCTGCCTTTGGCTCAGGTCATGATCTCAGGGTCCTGGGATTGAGCCCTGGGATTGAGCCCTGCATCTGGCTCTCTGTTCAGCAGGGAGCCTGCCTTTTGTTTTTTTTTTAAATAAAACATTTCAGACACAAAGATAGAATAGCACAGTGATCTCCATCTACCCACCATCAAGCTGCAACAACCATTGCTTTCTGCAGTTTCTAGACAGTATTTTAAGCCTTGAGATTGGATTGATATCTCCAGGGAGTGAGTGTAGAAAGGGTGACTAAGTCCTGGACCATTCCAGTATTCAGTGGTTGAGAAGATGAGGAAGAACCAGCAAAGGAGACTGAGAATAAGCAGTCAGTGAAGTAGGAGGAAAACCAGATTATGGTATCCTGGAAGCCAAGTGAAGAAACAAGTAACTCCCAAATAATGATGTAATTACAGTGTGATAAATGCTGAGGAAGAAAAAGAAGCGTGCAGCGAGAATGTATAACATGAGAAATAACTTAGTCTGGGGATCAGGGAAGGCTTCCCGGAGGAGGTGATATTTCAGCTCCATCCCTCCCTCATCCTCTCTATCTCCAACTAAAATCCTGCTTTCTCCATCTTGCTTCCACTCAGACAACCGGCCCCTTTTTTTCTGGGGTGGCTTTAACGAGGACTATATGTCAGCCACCAGGGGCCCTAGGGACACCGTGATGAGAAAGGTAGAAGCAAGCCATTTTGTTTCAGCGTGCTGAGTGCCAACCACACATAAGCACAGAGGGCCTTGAGAGCACCGGAAAAGGGCACATAGCAGGGGAGTTAGAAAGACTTCCTGGAGGAACACCTGAGCAGGGAATGGAGTAGATACTGGACCCCTTGTTATCTGTCCCCTTACCCTTCAGCCTGGCTTGGACCTTTCCAGTGTTAATCCGTTATCTGCATGCTTGGCTTCCAAATCTTGTCTGAGATCCCTAGCCCAGCCTAAATCCTGAGTTCAAGGCTGGACTTGGCTCTCTCCTTCTCTCCCAAAATGAACTGGTCCAGCCTGGGCTCCCTGAAGCCCCCTTCTGACCTGCTCTGCCACCATCTGTTCCAGCACTGACCTATCCTCCTGAGAATTTCCAGGGACTCCTCTTTCCCTCATCCCTTTGGGATTTAACATGGCCTAAGGAAACTCCTTAGGGAAAATTAATACCCGAGGCAGGACAGGACAGACATTTAGAGCATGTGGGTAAATCAGCAACCAAAGCCTGCAAAATAGAAATCTCTTGCAATCAAGTTAAAGCCAGGAAGGGGGAGGAAATGCATGTATCTTGCTCACCAGAAATTCCCAGTTACCCTAGCAAAGTGCATGGCAGGAAATAAATGTTCAGTAAATGTTGAATGAATAGTTCTTACAAGATTTCAGTTCCCTACAACTAGCTCTCAGCCTTCCTTCTAACTCCTGCCTCATTTTCCTAGCTCCTAACCAGGTGCTGGATGCCTTCCTCAGACCTGGCTTTCAAGAGGACCCTTGGCAAAGATTTTCATAGGGCCACTTGATGGCTCTTTGAGAAACAGGTGCAAGAGGTCTGTTTGGCTGCCAGGCTTTCCTTGCATAAATTTCCAAGCACAGGCGACTGTTGGTATTCTCCCCGCTGGTGCCCTCGGCTTCTGGAGGCAGCACGTTCCAAGGCGCGACACGGAGGGAGCCGCGGCAGAGGACAGCCTTGTAATCCATCTGCTCCCAGACTTCATTCCCCTCCCGCCTGCTCGCTCCCCGCCCAGGGGCGGGCGGACTCGTGCCGGCGTCTGCGCCCCCTCCCGGGAACCCGGGGCTGCTGTCTGCGCACTGTGGACTGGCTGCCCAGGAAGGGAAATCCCGGAGGGAGCCATTGTTGTCAAGTCCCCTAATGTCGCCATCGGCTAAGGCGTGCTTAGAAACCCCTTCCCCGCACAGAGCTCCGCGGTTTCTCCCCATCCTCGAGCTCGCCTGCCCCGGCCGCTTCCCGCGAGGCTACAACATCCCAGCCCTGGAGGGCTCCCCAGCTCCAGGACTCTCAGAATTGGGGAAGCCCCAGGCCCAGTGCCAAGCTTCGAAAACCGACGGCGCCTAGCGGGACTTGCTGGGCTCTGACCTAGGCGGACCAGGCATGAGTTCCACCCCGCTCTAGCAAGGACCTACAAGGTGACCTTGGCGGTGGCTTCCCCTCTCGCTACCTCTGTCTGCATCCCTGCGACCCGAGCAAGGAGCTGAGGTCCCACTCCTCTAGGGGAAATTGGAGGAAGAAAGGACCCCCACCCTCACTCCCTCGCCCCTCGCCTCGCGTGGGCTTTGGGCTGAGCCTTCTGCCGGGAGTAGAGGGAGGGTGCCGAATAAAGGCTGGCGCTGGCCCCGGGAGCCGCGTGGGTGGAGACGCGGCACCCGGGGCTCGCGCAGACCCTTTGGTTCTTCCGTTCCGCACCGTTCCCCAGCGCAGTACGCTCCGTGCACGCCGCCCGCAAACCTTGGCAAGGGCCTCACTCTCCCCCGCCTGAGCAGCCAGCCCGCCGCCCAGCTTGCCTAATCCGTTCAAGCCTCACCTCCTCCGCGAAGCTCTCCCGGGTTAACCCCATCTCTTCCAACCACTCTATCTGGCACGTGCTCCTAGTGTTTGTTCGCGGATGGGGGGTGGGGGGTGGAGGTGTACACGCAGTTGCAATGTTTGGGAGTAAATAACGTTGGGGAGAGGTGTCTATCCCCAGAACCCCAAATGAAGGATGCCCAGTGTGTTCTTCAGGAAGTGTGCCCGTGGATGGGTTTCTCTGCTGGACTCACCAACCGCTCCCACCCTCCACGCTTCCCTATCCAAGCTCACTTCTCTCCCTCCTCTTCCAGACCCTTCTCTTCAGAGTGTCCCAACTTGGAGGGCACAATGCAATCCCCACCCCCATTTCATTCTACAGTGGCGGCAGGTGTGAGGGCCAGAGAGCATTGGGGATGTGAAGGTTTGACCCGGGGCTGAGGCTCAGTCACTCCTTCCCCTGGGCTTTAGTTAAAATGAGGCAAAATGAGGTAAAGGCCCAGCCAGGTGCTAGAGGTTCGGAGGTAAAGAGTCACGTGCTGGCAAGCGGCAGCCTCCCTCCAAGAACAGTGGGCTTATGACCAGAGATGTGGCATCGCTCCTTCCTCCTCCCGTTGCCCCGGCCTGTGAGTGGCAAGACTGCGGCGCGCGCTCTCTTCAGTCGCCAGTGCGGTGCCCTGAACTGGAGAGGGGAAGAGGATGGGGTTCCAGTCCCAGCGTTTTATTCACCGGCTACGTGACCCTAGATGCTTCTTCCTCTGGAACTCAGTTTACTCATACGAAAAATAGGGATAGTAATGAATTGGAGAACAGGAAGCTTTTGTCACCCGAAGTCTCTATAAAAATAAATGATAATGAGCGGCACAGTGCTTGGCAGCAGATTCCGCATGCAAATTCCGACCCCACATCCTCCACAGAGGGGTTTCTGGCCGGAGTCCCTGGAGTTCTCCCGGATGTGTCACTGCTCACCCCACACTCTTTCTGGCTCTCTCGAGCTAGGTAATGGACCCACACTTGATTCTGCCTCCTTGTGGGGGGCTGGACGACACCCCCCCTACCCCCGCCTGCAGGCTTGCAAGGGGAGGTGTTCCCTGGGGGAAGGTTGTGGGGGGGGGTGCCAAGCCTTGAGGAGCTTGGCTTGGAACCGGCGGGCGGGACTTGGGTGGGGGCGGGGCTATGGAAATTTGGCATTCTCTAGAACCCTGCGGGGGCGCAGAGGGCTCCCGTCGCCCACACCTGGCTCTGCACTGGGAAATGGGGCTTTGGCTACGGGGGCGGGGCTCTAGGGGCGGGGCTTAGGCGTGGGGGAGAGACCCGAGAGCCTGGAGGCGGGGCTTGGGGAGCTCGCCCCACGCGGGGCGGGGCTCCAAAGGCCGCGGGATCTGCAGTTCGGACTCCCCGCGACACAGTCGCTGCAGTTCCCTCTACTCTGGTGGCCCCGCGGCCCTGCGGGGAGTCCGGGGGTCGGCTGGCCGCTCGGACTTGGTGCAGGGCCGGCCCCGCCTCTCCCTTCCACGGTGGGGCCTGGACGGTTGGGGCCGCGGTGACATGGAGTCCTCTCCTGCCACGGGGGGATCGGAGACCACTCGCCTGGTGAGCCCCCGGGACCGCGGCAGCGCCGGTGGCGGCCTGCGCTTGAAGAGGTAGGACAGACCTGGGCTGGTCCTCAGCTCGGGGGCGCCACCCTCATGCCATCCGTCCATTTCGTTGTCTCCCCCGGCGTGGCCCCGGCTGGCCGCCCCAACGCCCCGAAAGTCCCGCGGCTTCGCGGCGCCCGGCTCTGTCCTCTCCGGCCACACCGCCAGAACCGACCCCGACCCTCCCAGCAGTCCGCTATGCCTCCTCCCAGCCACACTCTTTTTCTCGGTCCCGCAACACGGCTCCCCGGCCCGTCCCCCAAGCCTCCGGACCCCTCTGCCGCCCTCGCCGCATCCGACTTCCCCGCGAGCAACTGCCCCTCCGTCGGGCCGGAATCCACGCCTGGTGCCCCGAAGTCCGCATTGCTCCAGCGCCCTGGCAGTGGGAGCATCTCGCCGCCCAGGCTTCGGAGCCCCAGCTACAGGCCCCTGGCCCTTCCCTCTGTGCGCGCGGGCTCGGAGCGCCCCCTCCAGCCACCGCCAGCTGTGCGCACCCGGGCCGAAGATGGGCCCGGGCTCCACGGCGGTTCTTCCGGGCCCCTGGGGGGCGGCGGCCGCTGGGAAGCGAGGGGGTGGCAGGGAAGGAGCAGGTGCGGTCTGGGCGGCAGGGGGTATTCCCGGCTCCGCACAGACGGGGCCGGGGGCGGCGAGGTGTGAAATGAGGCGCGCGGAGCGGCGGGGACAGCGGGCCGGGGGCGGCGGGAGAACCTCCTCCGCGTCCCGCCGGCCTCCCGCGCCCGGCGCCCGCCGGGTCCCTCGGAGCGGCCGCGCCAGGCCCATCCTGGCCACCTCGCTGGCCATTTTGTCTGTTGGCTGACCGTCCGTTTGTCTCGGAAATTTGACAGGCTCCCTGGCTTTTTCTCTTTCTTCATTTCTCCCAATCGTTTTGTTTCCCTCCGAGCACCTTTCCCTTTGTCTCTGATGATGTGGTGCCTCTCTCGCTCTTTCCCTGGATGGGGGCCGTAAACCTGGGTGGGTGGGGGAGTGGATGAACAGAAGGGAGGACAGACTTCCCGTCTGACTCCTTCCTGCCGGGGACTGCAGACGTGGGCTGCTGTGGAGGCTCCAGCCCAGGCCCTGGCTCTCTTCACATATCCTTTTGACTCTGCTTCAGGTCCTGGTCCCCTCCCCACACTTCATCTCTACCCGCTCAATACTACTTGTTTGTTGGGGTTTCAGAGGCCAGGGAGAGAAAACTGCCTTTCCTTCTCTCTAAACAACATGTAGCCCCCCACCCACATACACACCCACCGGCACCAACAATGAGGCTTTTTAAAAAATGTTTGTTTTGTTTTTTTAAAGTAGACTCCAAGCCCAATGTGGAGCTTGAACTCATGACCCTGAGATTAAGAGTCCCATGCTCCACCAACTGAGCCAGCCAGGCACCCCAACAATGAGGTTTCTTTAGTGCCCAATTCATGCAGGACAAAAGGGAGCAGCCTGTTGATGGCTGGCTACCTTGATGACTGGCTACTCTGTTCCTTGTGAAAAAAGGCATCTTGCCCATTGCCCCAAAGCTACGCAGCCTCTGCTTGCTATCCAGACCTGCATCTCTGACTCCCGGCTCATTTTCAGTCTCATATGACCATTAGTCACCAAATCCTGCAGTATTTTCTGAAAGAGGCTCTTCCCTAACCTACCTGCCCCTCCTTTGAAATCTGGTGCATGGAATTTGTGGCCGGTCTATTCTGGACCCTTCCATCTCCTCTCTTCTCCCTCTCCAGACTAATATACATCAGCAAGGTCATCTCAGGGCTTGAGAAAGATATGTGAAATCAATCAGTGTATCTCCCTTGGTGTTCCTTTGAGCCCTCACTTTCCTCCTCAGCCCTTGCCCTGGCTCCTGACACTTAAAATTCCTAGCCACTTATTTTGTCATTGACATCTCATGTGTCTAGAGCCCCCTTCTTCACCTAGGTCTCATGTTAAACATCTCTTCCTCTGTGAAGTTGTCCTCACCCCCATCCCAGGTGGTCACTCCCTCCCTGGTGCTCCAAAGTCCCTCATTCATAATCCTCCCGGCCCCAGCCTCTCCTTGCCTAGTAAGTCATTTGTGACATATCTTTCTGGGTTTCACTATGTGCACCCTGCCTGCCACCTGAGTCCCAGGCACCCAACTATGTGTATACCTCATTGAAGAATGAGGATGGGTTTCAAAGCCACCCTCATCTCGCTGTATCCTCGGCAAACACACCCAGCATCTCATCATCATACACATTGAGATTCTAAGTCTTGGAAGAACATTCCAAGAATTAAATCTACCTGCCAGCACTCGAATCTTCCCTGCAGGCACCAAATGTGCCCCCACCTCCCTCACACCTCAATTCACCCACTTGGCAGAGCTTTTCTCAGCCAGAAGGCTCCAGGCCTCCTTCCTCAATTTACTGCTGTGACCACGTTTCTATCTGGAGCCTTCAATTTTTCACTCATGGGTATTCTTGTCACACTTCCATGAGTATTTCTAAGACTGTATTTTCTATTTAGGTCCTTTCTTTGTTCTATGGGAGGTTCCGGCTTTGCCGGGGTTCAGGTTGGTAGTCATGGGGGTAGGAATGGGGCCAGCATGAGCCTAAAACTCAGCCTGAGCTCAGTCTCTGGCATCCCAGGTGAGGCTCCAGCCCCACTCATGTATTGAAGGAGGCTTACGGTACCATACAGATAAAGTGGCCTCCGCTGGGTGCTTACGATCGGCCCAGGGTCCAGCGAACATGAGGCAGCCTCCAGATCCACTGCTCCTACCACTGCCTCCCCAGCCATGCAGTCGGCGCTTCATCCTCCCCGTGACAACCCCAGCTCTGGGATCTGGGACCCCTGACTTTTTGGGTCCCAACATTCCACTCCTCTCTTAAATGGCCACGTTTCAACAGCATGTCTAGATAGGATAGGGGAAGGACCTGGAATGGAGGCACAGGGAGATGGATCTGGGAGGGAGACACTAAGGCCAGGATCCCGTGCTCACCCTTTGACAACACCTTCCCTTCATCTTCTGCCTAGCATGTTCACCCCGTCTTTACCCGAACCCTCCGCTTCCTTCCAGACCCTTCTCATGGTGCCCCCTTCAGTTTCCCTGATTTCACTGCAATTCATCTACTCTATCCTCCGAGCCCTGAGAGCATTTTGTTTTATGGCAATAGCTACTCTCCTGCTACATATCACAGCGCCTAGGTACACCTTTGTCTTGCTCACCAGAAGCTCCCAGAGGTCAGCAAGATCCTGCTCATTTTGTATTCTTTCTGGTGCCTATCCACGCATTATGGTGGCATCTACTCTCTACCATGAACTAGCTGTGCAGCATCCATATGTCCTCTCTGAGCCTCATACTTGTAATTTCTGTAAAAAGCATCAGACTAGACCATCTCTATGGTGCTTCCGAGCTGTGGAGTTTCATGGCTCTGTATATGAAAGGAGAAGGAATCTGAGCTGTTTAGCCCCATCTCTCACGTGGCCCTCTGTCCCCAAGGCTCCCAAGTTTGGCCAGGCCTTGGGATGGACAGAGCAAGTGTCGGGCCACAGCTGATGAAGCCCATCTAGCAGGACTGGGGACGTGGGAGTGAGGAACAGGTGAGCCCACGGCCAAGCCCCAGGCTGAATGGTGCTGCCCCGCTGCAGTCTCTTCACAGAGACCTCGGAGCCCCTCCCCGAGGAACCCAAACCTGTGGAGATGCCCTTCCACCACTGCCACCGGGACCCCCTGCCGCAGCCCGGGCTCACCCCCGAGAGGCTGCAGGCGCAGAAGCAGCTGGGCGCCGCCTGTGCCGTGTGCTGCGTCTTCATGGCTGGGGAGGTGGTCGGTAAGTCGGGGAGCGGCTCCGCCAACCCCACCCGCCTAACCCCTGCCCAAGCCACTCTCCACCCAGAGCCCCAGCAAGGTTCATGGAGGGGTGGGGCAGGGGGAGATGAGGAGAGTGGGGTGGTGTCAGTGGGCGTGTGGGTGCCCAGGACTCAGGAAGTGGGAGAGGGCGGACGACGGCACCTTCAAGCCCAGGGCTGGGGCCGAGGGCTAGGGCTGGCTTCTCAGCATTAGCTAGTCTTTCAAAAGTCCCATTTTCTTGATAGTAAAATGTGTCCTTATAGAAAATCTAGAAAATGTGGATGAGTGAAAAGAAGCCGATAATCGCCCCTCCTGTAATCCCATCGCTTTGGGACGCCACCACACTCGCTTTGGGGCACGGGTCCCCCTGGTCTCCTTCCCTGCTTCTCCACACGCTGCCACAGTGCCTGCCGCTTCCTAACCAGACCCAGACTGTGCCCTGCTTTACCCTTGCAGGGGGGTATCTGGCTCACAGCCTGGCCATTATGACCGACGCAGCCCACCTGCTGGCCGATGTGGGCAGCATGATAGGCAGCCTCTTCTCCCTCTGGCTCTCTACCCGGCCAGCCACCCGCACCATGACCTTTGGCTGGCACCGCTCAGGTAAGGCCCCGCATGACCCCGTGAGCCTCTCCTCTCACCAGAAGGTACCTCCCAGCGTCCCGGGCAGGTCTCTGATAGCTCGTCTCCCTCTGCAGAGACTCTGGGAGCCTTGGCCTCTGTGGTCTCCCTCTGGATGGTCACCGGCATCCTCCTGTACCTGGCCTTCATCCGCCTGCTGCACAGCGACTACCACATTGAGGGGGGCGCCATGCTGCTGACCGCCAGCATCGCTGTCTGTGCCAACCTGCTGTACGTCCGTAGGGAGTGGTGCCCCGGGGGCCTCAGGGCGAGGGGTGCTCCTCCGGGGGTGGGGGGAGAGCTGGCTCTCTCCACGCCCCGAAAGGCACGCAACGGGCACACACAGTTCTCCCCTGTCAGCTACCCTAGGGCTGCCTGAGGACAGACGGGAGAAAGACCTGGAATCCAGAGCCAGCAGACATTTCCTGGGGCCACTTTGCTGCGGGCTGTCATCAACAGTGTCTCATTTGAGGCCCCCCCCCCACCAATGAGGTAGACAGTATCGGCCCTAGTGTACAGTTAAGGACACAGGACCCAGGAGGTGGCCAGGGGTCTTGCTCAGGTGTAAGTCACCGTGGCAGGATCTGAAGGCATGTCTCTAGCACCAAGTACGGTGTTTTCCCCCCCAGCCTGCACGATCTGTGTCCCTCGGCCAATGCTGTCTTCTTCCCGGGGCTGGGAAAGGAGGGAGGAAACAGGTGGAGAAAGGGCTCCCAGGGAGGTGAGGTGGAGAGACTCGGCAAGAGGGCAGAGAGGCCGGGAACAGGTCAGTTGGGCTGAGCTGCTCTGCTTCCCCCTCAGAATGGCCTTTGTGCTGCACCAGGCCGGGCCCCCCCCACAGCCATGGGTCTAGGGGGGCAGAATATGCACCGCTGGAGGAAGGGCCGGGGGAGCCCCTGCCCTTGGGGAACACGAGCGTCCGGGCAGCCTTTGTGCATGTGCTGGGGGACCTCCTGCAGAGCCTTGGGGTCCTGGCCGCCTCTGTCCTCATCTACTTCAAGGTACTGTGCGCGCAGGCCTGCCCCAGCCTTCATCCCCCAGCTCCGCACCCTGCCCCCCTCCTTGCCCCCTTGGTCTCCCTCCCCCACCCCCGCCAGCTCCCAGCTCCCCAGAACTCCTGGCTCTCGGGGCATGGTACCTTTCCCCTTAGCAGGGCTCTCGGGGGCCTCTCAGGTCCTGTTTGTCCAAGACACCCCTAGGTCTTCCCCTGGAGGATTCCTGTTTCCTGGGCTTGGAATTCTCTCTCTCTCTAGCCTCAGTACAAGGCAGCTGACCCCATCAGCACCTTCCTCTTCTCCATCTGTGCCCTTGGATCCACGGCTCCCACCCTCCGAGATGTCCTCCGTGTCCTCATGGAAGGTAAATCAGATGCCACCGCTCCCCACCTGGGGCCCTCTCTGACCTCACTCCAGCTCTGGACCTCGTCTCTTCTCTCAAGAGAGTGTCGGGAGAAGGCCTGGGTCCTGGGTCTATTGCTGGGAGGAGGATTCAGGCCCAGGGTGAATTGTGGGGGTTGACGCTGAGCGGATACAGGGTGGGGGAGGTAGGGTCTGGTGAGGGGCCACCTCTGCGCTGGAGTGGCCTTGGCAGTAAGGCGTGGCCGGTCGCTGCTTGCAGGTTCCCCCCGAAGTGTGGGGTTTGAGCCTGTGCGGGACACGCTGTTGTCCGTGCCGGGAGTCCGGGCAACTCATGAGCTGCACCTGTGGTCCCTTACGCTTACTTACCACGTTGCCTCTGCACACCTGGCCATTGGTGAGTCCATACTGGCCCTAACCAGTTCCCTCCTAGAAATATACCACCTCCTGGTCCCCCCTGGCCCCTGACTGCCCCAGCCCGGCTCCCTCTTCCAAACCTAGAAAGAGAGTCTGAACTGCTGGGATTGCCATGCCAGCTCTCTTTCTTGCTCTCTCTCTCACACATGTGTGCATGCTGGAGACAAAGCACCCTGGACAGGGTGTTGGGGTCGGGGTTCGCCCTCTCTGAAGTAGTGCAGAGAGCCAACAACCCTTTAAAAGATCACTAGTACCAGGTGGTCTAGCCACGGGGCACAGTTAGGTAAGGGGTGACCGTGGGGTATCACGGAACTGTTCAGACTGATGATGATGAGCTCTGTGTGGCAACTAGGGAAAATGTTGATGGTATAATGCTAAGAGAAAAAAGCTGAATGTAAAATTATATCTACATTATGATTCAACTATTAAAAATATATATGGTGACTCACAAGCTGACAAGGGATTTTTGAGTTTCTTCCAGATGCAAGAAGCAATCAGAGACATGCAATTTGGATGCCAAAAATATTATACTTTGTGGGATAGTGGAGGGTAACTCTAGAGGGACAATGGGAGAAAATAGTTAACATCTAGATTGTCTTGGAGACTTGGGTGCTGTGGCTGCAGACACGTACAGCTGTCTATGGACAGTCAAAGAGCAGAAGAGAATAGAAAAATAAGAATAGTCTGGCGTGTTAGCGGGGTGGCCTGGTTGAGTGAGTCTCTCCAGCCTTTTCTTTGGCATTTTTATGCTGTTCATACAATACAGAAAGAAAAGAAATCTCCTTGCGCAAGCCTGGTTTTAATGGTGTGCAAGCCCTGGGGTCCCCCTGCGCCCTTCCTTATCTTGGCCCCTGCCCGGCTCCCGACTCCCCTGGGCACCTGCTGCCTCTTATCACTCTCCCACAGACTCCACGGCCGACCCTGAAGCTGTCCTGGCTGAGGCCGCGTCGCAGCTCCACTCCCGGTTCGGGTTCTCCAGCTGTACCCTGCAGGTTGAGCGGTACCAGCCCGAGATGGCCCAGTGCCTGCGCTGCCGGGAGCCCCCCCAAGCCTGAGCCGAGGCCCCGCCCTCGCCCCACTGCCAGGCCCTGGCTCAGGCCCGGACTCTCAGTACCTGCCTCCCTTCTCTCAGCAGAAGGGACAGAGCCGGGCGCACCCCTTCCTCTCTTCCTCCTTCCACCTGCCCACTCCCTAGCCCCCAGCCCCGGTGGGCAAGACCAAAGTGTGGGGGGGGGGCGGGAAGGGGGCGGGCGGAATGGGAATCAATCCGTGGGGGTTTGTAGAAGTCCCTTGGTCCCCCCCTCCCTATGGTTTGGGGAGCACAAGCGTCCTTTCCATGCAGTTCATTTGTCTGTGTGGCAGGTTGGCTGTCTGGCTGGGGGCATCTGCCTGTCTGTGTGCTGTTGGTGTGCCTATGCCTGGGGGAGGTCAGCAGGGGCCCCCTCCCCACGTGGCCCTCGCTCTGTCTATGCAGGAGCCCCAAAGCCCGCACTTTGTGTGTTCTAGCCCTGTGGTTTTGTCTCAGTGTGTGTGTGTGTGTTTCTTGGTGCTGTGGCCTGTGTGTCTCTGTGCCTATGTGGCTGTGCTATAGTCTCTCTGAGTCTGCACCATCCATGTGTCCTTTTGAGGGGAGTCTATCTGTCCATCCCTCTGTTGGTGCTGTGCCCTCGGCTAGAGAGGGAGGACTCCTCCGCAGCTCCACCAATAAACTTGTGTTCCCGGCAGCTTTCAGTCCCTGTACTGACTTGTCAGGAGGGGAAAGGAGGGTCATGCAGCCAGAGTGAACTTCCACAGCCCTCCTACCTCCTACCCAGCCCCTCCCCTCCCCTCAAATATCCATGCCCATGTGGGCCAAACCCCACGAGTCCCTTTATTACCTTCCCCTACTCCACACCCTGGGTCTCTGGCTCAGGGAGAGCCCCCACGTGCTCTGGGCTTGGCTGCAGGAGGAAGCTGGAAGACAAGGAGCCAACGGATCCTGGAGAGTCATTCCTAAAGACTCCTGCAGGCTGTCGTGGCCTCAGGCTTAGTCCCGTTGCGGGAGAGTGCTTGTACCACATGCTGACGTGGGCCTGGTTTCCAGGCTGTGTCAGGTGTCAGGGGGAGGGTCCTCCCACCCTGGCTGACAGCAGCAACCCCAAGGCCAGTTTTGGGCTGTGGACACCAAGGACCTCTTTTGCCACATTATTCCCCCTTTGCCTTTAAGAATCATCTATTTTGACAGATTTAGTCTTTATAAACCAGATTTAAGGGATTATTGTTATTATTCAGGAATCCCTTAAACTTAAGGAATTGTAGATTTTCTCTTTCAAGAAATCAGACTCTTTTTGATTTTAGAGCTAGTGCTTTGGATCAGCCGAGTTCACGGGCCTTACCATCCTAGACGGATATAATTCCAGACGGAAGCAAAGACATGAGCATATTCACTAGTCCGTGCACACTACTACAAGGCTTTCCTTTGCACGAGGGAAGAATCTTTATCATAAGATGATCTTTTAAAAATTATTATAAAAGCAATATATGCTTGCTTTAAGAGTCCAACAAAGGAAAAGTATATAAAGTAGAAAGTGAGTGTTTTGCCTATTCTACTGTCCCAGAAGTAACTGCTATTCATAGTTTGGAGTCTCTCTGCCCATGTTTTTATATATGTACAAACAGTTCTGTATAACATAAATGGGATCGCTTTATAGGTTGAGCTCATGTAACCTGCTTTTAGGATTCAAGCATGCATCCTGGATGCAGCTTCCCAGGTCAATTACACATAGATTTCATGGCTCTGTGTAAGGTGAAGCTGAAAATAAGCCTCCCTACTCTGGTCTCCAGCTGGTCTCCCCCACTCTGGTCTCCCCCTCCCCCCAAGGCTGGGTGAGTCTCGGCTGGCTGGCTGGCTGGCCGGCCAGCCAGCCTGAGTCAGGCGTGGGAGGCTGGGCTGAGGTGAAGGGCTGGCAGTCCATCAGAGTCGGTGTCGGTGCCGCTGAGGCTGCCCCAGCTGCTCTCCATGCTTTGCTAGTTCCTGATACTTTCTCATTTTACGACTCATTGATTATCGGCCCCAAGCAAAGACCAGTTGGGGGTTGGGAAGAGGGAGGAAGGGGAGGGTGGGGAAAATGAGGATGAGATTTCTCACCCTATGACCAGCCTGAAGCTGCAGCCCCCGCTCTTTATGGCAGCGCTGGGTCCCTTTGCAGGGGAGAGGAAAACGGGGTTCAGGGCGGAATGAGACTTCACAGAGGATGCCGTCCATCTCTGCCCCACACCCTGGCAAGATGAGGAAGCGGAAGCTAAAGTTCAGAGAAGGAAAAGGACTTCCCCAAGGTGACCCAGCAAAGGACAGGGGCAGGAGCAGAGCCACAGTTCTTACTCCCACTCAGGCCTCTTGGAAGCTCCTGCCCAGTTGAATTTCTCAGTAAACCTTTGCTCTGCTTTTTCAGCAACGTCGTCACTGGCATGGCAGGACCTGGGGCTCTGGACTCAGGCTTCTTGGTTCTGCCGTGGCCTTCTATTAATACACCGGTCACTTTAACCTTTCTGTTTTCCTAATTATAAAAAGAAGGATTACATAGCACTGTGGGTGTGAATGTGCCTGGTACATAGAGGGCATGCGGGAATAGGTTCTCTTGGGCAGAATCCAGGACGCAGGGGAGAGCTTTCAGGGGAACAGGGTGACCCAGCACCCAATAGGGACAGGGGTCCACATTTACTGAGCTTACACTGGTGCAAGGCGCCCTAGACGGTTTTACCTGCGCTTTACAGATGGAGAAACTGAGGCATGCCCAAGGTCATGCAGCTAATCACCGTCAGGGTTGAGATGCAGACTCCATTCTGGCTGCTCAAAACCCCCAGCCCGTGTACACACCACCCCCTCTTTCCACCCATCTCGCGCCTTCAGGCTTTGCTCAGTCAGGGACTGGGGAGGATGGAAGGTTCAGGAGCATTCGCCCTCATTCACAGAGCGCTCTCCCGGGAGTTCAGGAAATCCTTATCTGCTGGAGCGGCCGCTTCCCCCCCATTATCGCCCCAACCCACCACCACTTGCTTATCCAGAAGGTCCTTTCCTCTCGGTGCCCTTCCCAGATGATAAAATATGTGGTGGAGGGTGAGGTGAGGAAAAAGGGCTGGCGGGGAGGGGAAGGCAGGGAAGGCCGGAGCTGAGAGCAAAGCAGGGGACGGACCCATCCATCAGCCCAGTCCTGGCAGCTCCTTACACAGCTGGTTAACCAGGGGATGGGAGCGGGGAGGGCCGCCTGTGGGGCAGACAGGGACCAGAGAAAGATGGGGTGGACAGGGGGGAGGAGGGGACAGGCCGGTCACGCGGAGAGGGCAGTCGTCGGAGTGTTCGAGGGAGACGTGAGACAGGGAGCAGACGGAAAAGCCAGAAGCGGGGGGTGTGGCTACGGGGAGGGGGCGTGGGGACATCGGGGCAGAAGGGCAGGCCCCGCCCCGCCTCGCTGCGGGGCTCACCTGAGGCCGGCCGGCCGGGGCGGGGCTGCACCTCCGGGTCCAGGCGCGAGACTGCGGACTGGGGGAACAGCCTGTCTGGGGCCAGGAGGAAGCGTGATAAATTGGTGTCCTCCTCCCTCTGGTGACCCTGGGGACTTCTCAGGAACTTCAGTGGGCTGGGAGCCGGGCCCCGCCGGCGCATCCGAGGGGAAGCAGCGCCCCCTGAGGCCCACGCCGTGATAGCAGCAGAGGCGGCCGGAGGCTCCAGAGGATGGCTCAGGACCGAGGCTGGGTGGGAAGAGCCCTGGCCCTGTTCCAGACAAATTCCAACAACCCTGGGGAGAGCTGCATTTAGGGAGTTCCCTTTGTACCTGAAGGACTCTTTGTCCCCAACTTGGGCGTTCCCAGGGCCTCTCCGTCCCTGCTTTGAGCATCAGGGCCATCCCATCCCCACCTGGCCAGTACATTCCAAGGGGTGCTGGGCAGTGGGGCAGAGTCTGAGGCGCTCACAAATGGTCCTACAAAGTGGGCCCTGTAGCTAGGTCCAGTGGGAGAAAGTTGGCGGTGAGAAGGCGCAGGAAGAGGGGGCCCAGGGTGGCCAGAGCCTATGCCCCTCTCTCTCTCACCCCCCACTCCCCACCCACTCTCTGCCCCAGCCCCGCTCCCTGTTCTCTGGCTTACGGCATCCTGCAGCCCCAGGAAGCAGCCCTCTCTGGTCCTGGAGAAGCTCACTCAGAGGGTCGCCTCCTTGTCAGGGCTGACACTCTACCCTCGGCCCCAGTGTGGTGCCACCATGGTGGCACCTCAGGAAGGGCACATCTCAGGGCCACTCATGGGCTATTCCCCTCCTCCCCTCCTGCACCAGAACTTCCACTCCCTGTGGGAGACTTTCTGGTCAATTTCCAAGTGGGTGCCTCCGGATGGGAGAGAAGGAAAGTGCAGCCATCAGCGCCATCTCCCACCCTAGCTTTGTACTATGCTTCTAGGGGGAGCTGTAGGTTCCTTGTACAGGACGGTTTCCATTCTTAAAGGGAAACAAAAGCTTCCCAGAATAGAGCAGGAAAGTGCTGTGTAGGGGACCTCCAGGGGCACCCCTTCTGAGTTTTGCTCTCTGGTTTGGTGCTGTGCACCTGGTCCCAGGGATTACTGCCTGACTTTCTCTCTGACCCTAACAGTCTGAACATTCAATTCCACTCCCTTGTTCTCTTTGGCTCAATCAAGACAGACTATAAATTTTAAGAGGACTGAAGCCAAATACCTAAGGAGAAACAAAATGGAACCAAACCCAGGAACAAAAAGACAGAGCTCACCAAAACAAGCAGGTTTCAGGCCCTACACTAGCAAACTTGCTTTTCCTTGGCTCAGAGATTGCCTCCCTGTTCCCCTCTGCCCTGCCCACCTGCTGCACGGGAGGAGAGTTTGGTTCAGGACTCGGTCACACAGGACTTCTGGGAAGCACAGGGATGGGTGAGATTGCTCCGCAAATCACACGCTCCTGGAGGGAAGAAAGCACTGCTTTCCTCATGTTTGCCTGGCACTTAGCAGATGCTCAGTAATGACTATTGGTGAAGGAATGAATGGATGAAAAGATGGTAAAAGAATGGGAGTGGGGTCATGCAAAGCCTATAAAGTACCATTTTTTTAAAGATTTTATTTATTTATTTGTCAGAGAGAGAGAGCACAGGCAGGGGGAGCAGCAGGCAGAGGGAGAAGCAGGCTCCCCATGGAGCAAGGAGCCTGAAATGAGACTCGATCCCAGCACCATGGGATCATGACCTGAGCTGAAGACAGATGCCCAACTGAATGAGCCACCCAGGCTTCCCAAGTGCCATCTTTGTCTTTGCGATTTTAAGTGATCTCTACACCCAACATGGGGCTCGAACTTACAGTTCTGAGATCAAGAGTCGCATGCTCTACCAACTGAGCCAGCCAGGTACCCGAGTAAGGTGCCATCTTGGTCCCCAGGCTCCCGCCCGTAGGCCAAGGAGCCAGTGCTTCACAAGCTGACTCAGCAGGGCAAATCTGCAGCAGCATTTTGTGGTAACTAACCAGATGCTTCTCTAGGAGGAAGTAATTGATATTGCTGGAGTTCCGCATGATGGGTGACACGCCTATCCGCCTATCCCCTGGTCCTGCCCCGGGCATTGTTTGCCCACCCCTACCACAAGATCATGTTGTCTATCTCCCCATAGAGCCCCACTCGGTGACCCTTTTATTATTCTCCTGAGGATCCCTCACAGCTTTCCCAGCCTTTTCAGGACTCTCTCTGGTCTTAATGCCACACCCAATTTTTTCCTTGCCTCTTGGCAAATGACCTCAGCTTCTAGACCACCGGTCCCTCACGAAGCCCGTGAAATGTGGTGTCTACCTTATAGCCACAAAGCATCAGAGTAACTACCGTGACCAAGTCCCCGCCTCAGACTTCATTCTCTTTGACCTGCTGCAGGATCTCAGCTCCTGACACCTTGCCCCAGACCTCACACACCTACAACTCTGGGACCCCGGATGTCTTTCTTTGGAGCTCCCCTCCCCCGCCTTTCTGAGATTCTGCTCATTTCTCGTTGCTCTCATTCTCTTGGTGAACTGGTACAGAGGTACATGTTTGAAGAGTTTTGATTATCTTTATTTTTCATTGTTTTATTTATTATTTGTGAGAGCAAGGGAGAGAGAGCTCATGAGAGCACAAGAGCAGGGGGGAGGGGCAGAGAAGCAGACTCCCCGCTGAGCGGGATCTGGGCTCCGGACCCAAGCCAAAGGCAGACACTTAACCAACAGGGCCACCCAGGCACCTCCTTGTTATTTGATATTAATGATTCAGTTAACAATGTTTACTGAGCCCCTGCTATGGGCTCGATAATTTTCTTGGTGCTTAGGATGTATTAGTGAATAATGTCCCTTACATAATCACATATATATCTCGTTCCATGTTACCTAGCTCCATTATCTACATGACATCTCCATATATGTCCCCCGGCAGCTAAAAAGTATCATGCCCAAACACAATCCGTCCTTCTCTATCCCAGACAGACTCTCCCATCTTCCTCAGCCCTCATTCTCCCAAACTCAAGGTCCCATGCCATGGAGTCATTTTTTTTTAGACTTTTGTATTCTTAGTATTTTCCCATTTCCTAACATCCCTTCCTGCCTCATAGTCCAGACCTCTTTCATCCGTCATCTGCATTTAGTACAGCAACGTCCTAATTGGCTTCCCTGATGGTGTGATGGCTCCCATCCCCCATCTCTCCCAGATGCTGCTGTGCAGTTAGGCTTCCCCTGCCCCCTGCACTCCCTTCTCCTGGCGTTGGTTGTCTGCTCCACACCACCCCCAACTAAGGGAGGTCGTTACAGAGTTACAGACGCCTACCAGTGTTACACCGGGAACTCCCAATTCCACCCTTTCAGCTAAAGCCCAAAGCTGCCAGCTCATTACTGGTAACAGGTGGGAATAGGATGAAAGTAGCCGGGCTCCAAGGGGAATGCCTATTTTGAGATTTTCTTCTTCACAAGTGTAGACAGTGAAGAGTTGGGGAAAATGACTTTGCAATGGTAATAAGGGAACACATTAGGTCACACTTTTTTTTTTTTTTTTAAACAGAGGGTTTTATCTAAAAGGTTCATCCAAAAGTAAAAGTAAAAAAAGAACGTTAGTATTTGTAAAGTGCTAGAACGGGGCTTGGCACATACTTAGAGCAATGTGAACTTAAAAAAAAAATAGATCAAATTGCTTAAGTATCTCAGGAGGGAAGAATACCAGAAAACTATTTTTTTTTTTTACTTTTTATAGTTAATGACATGCATATGGAGCCTATGAGGTGGTTTCTCTCCATGGATATGGAACCTTAGACAAGGACATTTGGTTTAAAGTGCTGATAGCTTCATTTATTTCCCGAGGTAATAAGATCTCATTTCTGGTTGTAGGGGAAAGAAGTTTATTCAGCTTAGAGCTGTGTTATGATTAGGAGAGCCAAAGAAAGGAACACGGCAGAACACCTCCCACCACTTAGCAACTGAGTAGAACTGTGTGCGCTGCTTGGCAGCAAACCCCACTTCTACCTGAGGCCCAGGCTCTCGGAGTTCTGTAGGAATCTGTGTGAGACAGATTCCCAGGTACTTGGGAAAATAATCTCTCGACGTGTTTCAAAACCTTGGAAGGGGAAGTGAAGCTCTAGAAAGGAGAAGTGTTCTGTAAGTGACTCTCTTTTCCAACCAACAAAGTTCTCTGGGCTCCTGAGGGAGAACTTGTCAGGGTCAGGGTCCGGGAAGCCTGGAAGGGTTAACTAGCAGGGCAGGACCCAGGAGCAGATGGAGCTATACCTGGTCCCACCCTGCTTCCAGTGGTGCCTACGGCTATGAATTCCTGTTTCTGTTGGAACCAGACCTCTTGGTGTGGTCTGTCCCTCTCAGCCCCAACGCACCACGCAGGAGTGCCCTGCTGGGTCTGGGTGTGGAGCCCCCCAGTGCTGCAGACACAGGATTCCCCACTCCTGTGTTCAAGCTGTGCTGGCAGGAAGACTCTCCTCTCACCCCGCCGGCCTGAGCCTGCCCTCTCCTCAGGCAACAGCCCACACCCCATTCTGGGGACAGGAGTCCAGGTCGGTGCTGCTTTCTCTTCTGAAAACTGGCTTGCCGGACACCTCAGACTTGTACTCTGCTTGTCCAGACTGGTGTGGCTTTCCCCTCATCCTTGTTCTGGATGCCCCTTAAAGCCTGAAATGACGTTTTCCTTTTTGTTTTACTACAAAGATGGGTTTGAAGTCAAACGGTCCCGTATATGAATCTTAGCTAATGTGACTTTGGGTAAGCCACCCAGTGACTTTTCCAAGCCAGTGTCTGCATCTGTAAAATGGTTAGAAAGCGGATATGAGATTACATGAGACTACGTGGAAGTTTGTGCTCACATTGTTCTTCAGAAAAAGAGTTCCTTCTTTCCCATCCCCACAGCTCTGTGCACAGAGCGGCTTCTTCCAGAACGACGCTGGTGGGGTCTGGACCGTCCTGAGCCGGCATGTGGCTGTCCAATCTGTAGAAGTGACTGGACGCCTTACCAGTAAGAGGCCTCAGATGATCTTGTTCATTCTTGTGCTCCCAGTACACATGGTGCTCTGTACTGGGGGGTGGGGGGTGGTGAGGAAAGTCTGCTGATCAAGAAATTTCTTTAATGCTAATAAAGTTCACGGGATGGAATGGAATAGTTCACATACTTTGTATGATCCACGGAAACCCTGACCTGCAAAGACACATGAGCCACTCCACCCGTCTCCAATCCCAGGGTTGCCAAGCCAAGCGCTCTTCTAAAGTCCAGTGTCAGCCAGAGGCTCCCAGGGCCAGTAGGTGGGAGGAGCTCCTAACAGTGATGGCCGCTGAACTCCAAGGCCAGGTTTTGAGGACACAATGGCCACCTCAACCACTGAAAGAAGAGGGGAGAAGAGTAAAGGGCTCACCAGGCAGGACCCCGTCACTCACATCAGGATTTTGAGTGCAAACTGAGGAAAGGCGGCTGCACAGGGATCGGGGCAGCGCAGGACCCAGAGCACCCACAAAACAGCAAACCCCCCGGGCCCCAAAAAGCCCTGGCTCTGAATATGCAGCCAGAGTGAGAGCCTGCCCAGCAAGGCCGCCCTTGGATTTGGGAACTGTCCTCAATTTCCAGAAGAAAGCTGTGCCCATGACACTTAGCATCCTATGCCGAAGCGGGGATACGTGCAAGGAAGCAGGCCCTTACAAGCAGCTCAGCTGTTTATTTAGTCAGTAGAAAAATGACTTTACAGGTGTGCGGTGCGTAAAGGGAGACGGGGCCCCACCCCCACGCTAGAGCACTCCAGTCCAGTCCAGTGCCTGGTCTGCAGGGGTGCCCGTGAGCACGTGAGCTATCTGGACGCCCCAGAGCATCTCCTAAGTGTGCTGCCCCCGTAGGGGGCACCGATTTCATGCCCGGCGTCTGGGCCTGACAAGAAGGATCTGACGAGCCAAGTCCTAGAAGCGGCCCAGCACGGTGGCTAAGAGAGCCATGCGTATGTACATGCCGTTCTCGGCCTGGCGGAAGTAGGCTGCTCGGGGGTCCGAGTCCACCTCCACGCTGCAAGAGAAGGAAAAGGGTTGGCACACAGCCCACGATGGCCCGTTCGGGACCAGCCCCCCCCCCCCCCAGCCAGCCCCCATTCTGAAGCCGCGCCACCTTATCTCATTGACTCGAGGCATGGGATGCATCACAACCATCTTCTTCTTGGCCCGCGTCATGATGTGGGGGGTGAGGATGAACTGGCCAAAGCACTGTGAGACAGGGAACCCGTCAGCGCCTCAGGACTGGGCTGGCCATGCGGCCACGAGCCTGCGATCCTCCAGGTCCCCTCCACTCCAGCACTTAGTTCTCAGGAACGAGGGGCCCCGTCAAGCTCCCGGTGCCCTGCCTTCCCCGCCACCAGTCTGGACGCCGCGCAGCTCCAGGCCTCCCCAAACCGTGGCACTCACAGCTTCATACTCCTGGCTGGAGTCGAAGCGTTCTTTCTGGATTCGAGTCATGTAGAGCACGTCGGTGTCGGGCAGGGCTTCCTCAATGCTCTCGAACTCCTCCTGGAGGGCGAGGCCGAGCCAGAGTGAATGCAGCGCCGGGCTCTCGCTGCCCAGCCCGCGCGCCCCACGGCCTCCCGGGGCCTCACCTGCTTGGTGCCGCGGGCCGCCACAAAGGCCCGCACGTTGGCTGGCATGCGCAGGCTTGGGGGGGCCACGTAGCGCAGACTGACGCGGTACTGGGTGAGCAGGCAGGCCAGAGAGTGCACGGTGCGCCCATGCTTCAGGTCCCCCACCATCGTGATCTAGGGGAGGAGCCTAATCACCAGGAGGGCCCCCAGACCAAGCACCGGCACCCCCGTTTTCTAGCTTTTGCTCTCAGGACCAGGATGGAGGCCTCCCTGCTGCAGCATGTCCTGGTACAGAGAAGGTCCTTCCTACCGACAGACCCTGCTCCAGAGCTTCCCCAGGCGGGCCCCCAAGCCGTGCCACGACCCTCACCGTCATGCCGTTGACAGTCCCAAGCTCCTCCCGGATGGTGAAGATGTCCAGCAGAGCCTGGGTGGGATGCTCTCCGACCCCATCCCCCGCGTTGATCACTGGCCTCCGGCAGTGCTTGGCAGCCAGCTGGGAACACGGGAACAAGAACGGAGAGCCTTGGCTTCTGCAACTCGGTGGCTCCCACTCCCGGCCGAGTCCCACTCTTCCTGGGTCCCCGTCCCTGTCCGGCCCAAGCAGAGCCTCGCAGTCACGTCCCTGGACCCATCCTACCGACCCTGTCCCAGTGCACAGAGAGCCTCACCTCCACTGCTCCGGGCTGGGGATGCCGAAGCACGACCACGTCAGCGTAGCAGCTCATGGTCTGCACAGAGTCGGCCAGGGACTCGCCCTTCTGGACCGAAGATGTGGCTTCCGAGAAGCTGAGCACAGCACCCCCCAGCCGGGCCATGGCTGCGGCAAAGGAGCTGCTGGTCCGCGTGCTCACCTCGTAGAACATGGAGGCCATCACCTTCCCCTGGCGGGAACGCAAGATTTGATGTAAACACGGGTGCTCATCGTGGGGAAAGCACGGGCTGCGGCTTGCTTCCCCCACTGACATGGGAGGGGCACTGAGAGAACCCCTCCCTGCAAACCTCCTCGTGACCTGTCCTGACCTTGACTTTCCCCCGAGTGTCATACTGAGCTAAAGGCTCCGCTTCCAAAAAAACCACTGCTGAGTATCTGAACGAGATACTCATTATCTGGGGGAGAAGGAAATACCCAGTTCCATCCCATGAATCTGTCTGCATAGACCAAGTGCCCAGATTAGTAGGCTCATACAATGGTGCTCAGGACCCTGTCAGTCAGCTAACTACTGGTCAGAGGAGGGCAAATGTGGAGGTCTGGGGGCCTGGGGCAGCTAGAACTTACAGAGCAGAGAAGGCTGAGTAACTCATGGTGGAGGGTTTAGACTCATAGGAAGGGACCTATGGCAGGAGAGGGGGATCCTTCTAATCACCGCATAGCCCTGCTGATAGGGTCCTGGACCCACAGCCCACAGCCCTGACCCTGACCTTGAGTATGTCGAGGCTCCGCTCCTTCTGTACCATCATACGCAGCGTGTGTGCCACATTGAACAGGTGAGACATCTAAGAAAGACCCCCACGTCAGCTGGAAAGGCAGTGGTCCCCAGAGGTCCTAGCCCCAACTTCCCAGATTCTCAAAGCTCTGGATGTCCCCATCCTCCCTCCCCCAGGCACCTGATCCTTGGTGAATTGCTGGACAGACAGGATATGTTGACCCACTAATGAGTGCAGCAGGGGTGAGGTCTGGGGGTGCAGCAGGCCAGGGGTCCCCAGGTTCTGGGGTGACGCCTGTCTAGGTACTGGTGGTGGTGGGTAGCAGGTGCCATCAAGAGTTCCCATCAGCTCTGCAGTGAGGGACGGGGCAGAAGAGGGGGGTCAGAGGGCTCCTCCTACACAGGCCAGCTGAGAAAGGTCCCCGAGGTGAGCGTGTGTTCCGGGGGAGTCTCACCTGGCTCAGCTGTCTTCCGGGAGGACTTCTCCTTTGGCTCCTCAGCTACAAACAGGGCAACAGGACAGATGTAAGCCTGCAACCAGGGTTTGTGAAGATCCCCCATTTCCCCTGCACTCTGGACCACAGTGTCTGTGTTAAACCAACTCACACAACAGCAGCTGTAGCAGGTTAGGGGAAAACAAGAAGGACCGGCAGCCCGGGGGACACACAAGTGACTTCCCACGGGGGCTGCTGTGTGTGAGCAGTGGTGCCCTCCCAGGGCCCTCCCAGGCAGCGAAGGGATCCTAGGCAAGGGGAACGGCCAGGCTCACACCAACCAACAACCTGGATTTACCCCACGTTCTGCTGCCCCGTGGGATCCCAGCTCCCGGGCGGAGGAACACAGCTGCCCACAACAAGAAAGGGCTGTGAGAAGCTGCGGGGTGCCTACCTCATGCTGGTGAGGCTGATTCAGGCAGAGGAGGGTGGGTAGAGCAAGTCAGACTAGCATGAGGGGATGGCCAAAGGGACAGGGTTTAAGTGTCCACCAGGGACACTGTGGGGGAAGAGGAGCCTGTCCCTCCACATCTCTAAGTCCAGGTGGCCCCATCCTCCACATCACAGGACCTCCCTCTTACCTGGCAGACCTGGATCGGAGGCTCGGTGGATTCGGGGTGGCAGGTGGAAGCGGCCATCGGGAAGCCCTGGGACAGCCCGGCGGGGCCTTTCAGGTGTCTGGAGAGACACGGGCATTTTGCAAAGTACTGACCCAACTCCTCAAGTTCATTCCTCAAGAAAAGCCAAACCACTCACTGTCCACTGTGAAAATGGAATGGATCCCATTCTCCATCACCTCCCCTCAGATTTGTCCTTCTGCTATGCTGTGCTTGACAGAAAGAGACAGACTAACTAACCTTTTAGAAGCATGTGCTGGCCCCATGACAGGCCCCCAGATAAACCTTCAGCTGGGTTAATAAGAGGTTTATCTTTCCCCTAGGTAGGTAACCTCCTAAACTGAGAGTCGATTCCATCTTCTACAGTAAACAAAGAGGTAGGTGGTGGAAATCTTAAGTGTCGAGTACAGAGCCTTCTACCCTCAAACCACCCATGAAAACACCTGTGTTGCTTGCCCTGTCCCTGGCTGCACCCCCCAACAGACTCCCCCAGTGCCGGATACCGTGGTTATCTCACTGGTGGCAGGGGCTGGAGGCGCGAGCTGGGGAACAGCCCCCTGAGGCCACTTGCGTACATCCTGTCCATAGCCGGGGGGCACCAGGACCTGCGGACAGAAGGCAGGAGTGGGTGAATAAGCCAGGGGCAAAGAGCCGGACTGAGACCCTAAAAGAATGGAAGCTGGCAAAAAGAAAAATCGTCTCAGGGGACCTGCGCCCACCCCCGTCCACGGCAGCTCAGGGATGTCGTGGCACCACAGAGAGGTGCTGGGCTGGAGGACAGTGGGATAGAAGTCACTACTGAGGATGGGGCTCGAGCCATAAGCATACCTGCCCGTCGATATAGGCCACCTCCCCTCGTAGGACCACGCGGCGGACAGTGCCCTTCACCTTCTGCCCTTCGAAGGGCGTCCAGTGAGCCTTGGAGAAGGGCATGTGGCTGGGGATGGTCCACTCGTGCTCCAGATCCACCTGCCCAGAGTCACAGGTCAAGCGAGAGTCGCGCGCTGCAGAGCCCCCCACCCCCACCCCACCCGCCGGGCCTGGGCGCCCGCACCTCCACGTATGTGTCCTCCTGGGGGGGCAGGTGGAAGATGCGGCGGGGGTTGTGGTGCAGGCGCTGCAGCAGGTCGTCCAGACTGAGCCGGCCCTCGCTGACGGCCGTGAGCAGCAGGGGCAGCATGGTCTCCAGCCCCGGGAAGCCGGGGGGAGGCTGGGGCCCACACTTCTCCTCCAATGTGTGGGGGGCTGGGAGGGAAGAGAGCAGCACTGTCAGGCCCAACCACCTCCCTGTCTGGGGAGTCACACAGGCCACCGGGACCGCACTGCTGCCCTAGCCCCGACGCTCGTCTCTTTGGGTTGGTTATGTGGGAAACAAGTACATGGGGTGGCTGCCACCCTGGGGGACCGCACCTTCCGCCCACCTTCCCATATTTACGATTTTACTCATTTGCTCATCAGTTCCTTCAGGAAGGATTTATGGAGCACCCGTTACAGCCCAGGTGCTCTGCTACACGGGTCAAGGCCCAGTCCCCGCAGAGCCCAGAGGCCCTGAGCTGGGGCCCGAGCCCTGCTGGGCAGCGAGTCCACTGTGGGGCCTCTCACCATGGTCTGAGGCGAAGCAGTCGATGACAGCCATGTTCTCCCACAGGGCTTCCACGTCCTGGCGGGAGCCCAGCTCAGGCCGGACCTCCCCCTTCCCCGAGCCCAGGCGCTGCAGGTCATCGCGGCTCAGGAACAGATGGTGGGGGGCCACCTCACAGGTGACTGGCAGCCCCCGCGCCTTGGCAGCTTTAATCAGTAGGATCTGGGTGGGGGGAGAGTGGGGAGATCTAGCGGAGGCCTCCCTCACGCCCTGCCCAGCAAGGTCTCTGCTTCCAGCTTCCCCTCTAGGAAAGGGACGGGGCAGACAGGCCGAGTGGTGGCTCCACGCTCCCCGTGCCCTCTGACCCCCATCAGGAAGGGCCCTGGGACCTCCGGTGGACTCTCACCTCCTCCTTCCGGGCCACGTGACATATGTGCACTGAGCGCTGGGTAAGCTGGGCCACCATGAGGACGGCGGCCACACTCTGCCGCTCCGCGTGGGCCACAATGGGGAGGTGGGAGGGCCACGTCTCAAAGTGCTGGGGACAGAAAGAATGTAGCAAGGAGCGTGCAGAGCCTTTCCTGGTCTGAGCTCATCAGAGCCCAGAGCCCTCCTAGAGCTCTAGACACTTTACTGCTGTTAGCCCACTCTGTGGGGTCCTCAAGCTGGTAGGCACCAGCTGGCTGCCTCCTCCCATGGGCCCACTGCCTACCTCCATCCATTGGGCCACACTGTCCAGCCGAAGCTCAGAGAAGGTCTCGTTGAGGTAGAGCTTCAGCCCAGCGGCAGACCCGGCTACAGCACCCAGGGTTCCTGCATTTTCTGACGAGGCTCCGAGAAATAAGGCAAAGTCACAGCGGGCGCCAGCCTCTGCAAGCTGGAGAGGGTACACAGGAGATAAGGCCTACTGGCACCCATGCCAGCCTGGCACCAGTGGCCTGGGCCCCTAGGCTTCTGCGAGGGGCAGAAAGAGGGATCCAGGAGGCAGGCAGGGTCATCCGGGACACCAGGAAGCAGGAGTGCCAGGGCTCACCTTCTGGGCCAGGGCGAGGGCCGGCGCATCAATGATGGGGGGCCGGGTATTAGGCATGGCGCAGACCATGGTGACGCCCCCAGCCAGGGCAGCAGCGGTGCCTGAGGCAAAGTCCTCCTTGTGTGTTCCCCCCGGCTCCCGCAGGTGCACATGGATGTCAATCAATCCTGGGAGAACATGGACATGACAAGAGTAGACGGCAGTTCAGAGACATGAAGGACATCAAACATGTGAACTGGGGTGGCAGGAAAAGCAGCAGCAACTGATACGAGCGAGAGGTGGCACGGTGGGTCGTGGGAGCAAAGAGCTCAGAGAGAGATAAGCTGGCCCCCACGCTCTGTGCCATCCAGACAGGGTCCATACCGGCTGCTACCAGTGTGCAGAAGCCAGGTTCTGCCAAAAGATGCACTCACCAGGAAGCCGCACAAGCTTTTGGGAAGTCATACAGTCAACGTGCACCTTCAAAGGAGGGGCAGGCCCAATCTGGCCCAGGGCCTGCAGGTGAAAACTGCAGTCAGCTGATTTCAGGGAATCCCGGGAGTTGTAGGTAGGGACTGGGTTTCCCCCATAAACCAGGTTCTACTCCCCCTCTCTACCCACCTTCTCTCTCTGGGCAGCTGCAAAGGCTGGTTATTGGCCTACTTCATACTGAGATCTCCCAACCCCAAGACGCCTCACTTCTCCCTCCGGCCCCATTAACACTGATTGTTGCCCTCCCAGCACCCAGGCCCCAGTCACCTCCACAAACAGTTTGGTGCATTTGATATCGATGATGAGGGGCACGGAGAAGTCAGCGGCCAGGCGCCGGGTGCGGTAGCCCTTAGTGACAAAGGAAGAGAGACGCCGGCCCCCGGCCCCGCGCATTGACAGATTAATCACCAGCTCGAAGTGATTCTCAGCCAGCTGCTCCAAGATGCTTCGCTGCGGCGGGCACTCACCATCCACTGCCTCCTCAAAGTGCCAGTCCACAGCTGTTACCTGTGGCCCAGAGACAAGGCCAAGGGCTAACCTGAGCCTGGCGGGAGTCAGGAAAGACAGCCTGAAGGGAGGGGAGGCGGCCTAGGAACCCATGGGGAGACTGGGGGACCCACGGGGTGGAGACCGGGGCTGCTCTATTTGCTACTGGCAAAGTATGTTTCTTTTTTTTTTTTTTTTTTTTTTTTTAAAGATCTTATTTATTTATTAGTTAGAGAGAGAGAGAGAGAGCATGAGCACAGGCAGACAGAGTGGTAGGCAGAGGCAGAGGGAGAAGCAGGCTCCCCGCTGAGCAAGGAGCCGGATGTGGGACTCGATCCCAGGACGCTGGGATCATGACCTGAGCTGAAGGCAGCCGCTTAACCAACTGAGCCACCCAGGCGTCCCGCAAAGTATGTTTCTTGACAGGAAAGACATCTACTCTATAGTTACCAAGGCCTGTGTGGTATGAGCCCACACCTGCACGTACAGAAATAATATTCTGGAAGAAAATACACCAAAAAGGTTAATATGGCCAAAGAAACTGTAAGAAACCTTTTTCCTTGCTTTTCTGCATATTCTATTTGCTCTACGTGGAATACACAGGACTTGTACAATGACAGAAAAAGCAGGGGAAAAGAAGAATTCTCTGGTACGTGGGGTAGGCTGCGGGAGCTCCTGTACCTTGACGCCGTGCTCCGTGTAGAAATCGGCGGTGCCCAGACTGGCGTAGAGGCTGTAGCCCAGGCTCTCTAGCAGCCGCACGGTCGGGAGCAGCTCACTTTTGTTCTGCACCAAGCAGAAGCAGGAAGAGGATGCGGCTCTCCCTTCTTCCACTTCAAGTCAGCCCAGGCCCAGAAAGCCAAGGCCATCTGCCCCAACCTCTCTGGGCAGTGCCCCCAGGGTCTGTACCTTATAGCTGCCAATGGTCAGCAAGATGTTCTTCTTGGGGATCTTAAAGCCAGTGCTTAGCATGGCCTTGAGGTAGGCCTCGCAGCGGCTCTCCCCAAAGCCAGCCACCTCCCCAGTGCTGGTCATCTCCACGCCCAACACCACGTCGGCACCCGCCAGGCGTGAGAACGAGAACTGAGGGACCTGAGGGAGCAGAACGCGAGATGCCAAGGCAGAAGGGGCCCAACTCTCCTTACCAGGAGTGGCAGCCACGGCCCCTTCTCCTTGGCCTCATCCAAAAGGCAAGGTCAGCCTTCCCCGCTGCTGCTCCGCCTGTCAGTCCCCTGCTTCCCGAACACACTCTGGCTCTTCCCTCAGTTTCCACTCTGCTAGTCCTTTCTTCTTTTTTTTTTTTTTAATTTTTAAATTTTTAAAAAATAAACACATAATGTATTTTTATCCCCAGGAGTACAGGTCTGTGAATCGCCAGGTTTACACATTTCACAGCACTCACCATTCTGCTAGTCCTTTCTACAAGGCCTATTCCTTGGCCTTGGAACACTTCGTCAAGGTAAGCTCAGCAAATCAAACTTTCGGACTGTCCTTCAAGACCCAATTCAGATACCAACTCTCTTCCTAGGCCTTCCCAGGTCGCCCCTTTTGGAAGTGGCATCTCTTTTCTGAAAAATTCTCTGGCATCTTATTCTTATCTCTGCTACGTAGGTTATCATAGACTGTAACAGAAGTAGGTTTTCGGACCCAATTTCCCTCGCCTCCCGTCACTCAAATGTGAGCTCCTAAGGGACAGACACCATCCTATCACCCTTAACGGCCCAGTGGTGCCGTGCCCACGACAGCTGCTCGGGTTTATGTGCTGACTGACCTATCATGGGTGCGGTCAATGAACGCTCTCCCACTATGTGCCTCCTTGCTTCTGACTTCTAACCTCAAGGTTTCAATGCTCCATACCTTTACGCCCACGACTCCGGTGCCTGTCATGAGCCCCACAGGTTCCACTTCTTCCCCCATGATGACCCGTGTGGCCAATGCTACTAGGTCCACACCTAGTGTCTTGGAGACGAAAGGGAAGGAGCGAGAGACACGCACGTTGCATTCGATGACTTTCAGCTGGTCGTCCTGGGGCAGAGAGGGGATCGATCAGGCCTGCGGCACGCTGGGCTTGTTGATGCTACTCCACTGACCTTGACTCTCCCCCTAACTTACCACTCTGTGGGTAACCAGTCTGGAATAACTAACTGTCACAAACCCTGACTAGGACCCCCTCCCTCCAGCTTCTGAGACTACTCAGATGAGGGCAGAAGACAATGAGCCTTGCTGGCCCTGCGGCCCCACAGAATGAGGGGGTGCTAGTCCCTTCCTTCAGTCCACTCTTACTACCTTGGCAATGAGCTGCAGATTGAAGGGTCCCGTGACCTGCAGCTCCTGGCCCACAGCATGCACGATGGCTTTAATCCGCTCTAGGGTTTTGGCAGTGATGTCTTGTGGTGGGGTCACCAGCGTGGCATCACCCGAATGCACACCTGCATTCTCCACGTGCTCAGAGATGGCAATGGCTGCCACCACACCATCACGGGCCACAGCGTCCACGTCGATCTCCTAGTGGGGAGGCGAGGGCAAGGCAATATAGGGCAGTGGGCCATTTTCTTCTCCCACTTGCCTTAGGAGGCTCCCTTCCTTTAACAACCCTCCTTCCCGGTCCACCATTTGACTACAAAGTGTTGCAGGACCAGAGAGGGGAGTTTCCACCAAAGGCTGGAAACCTTATAGACTTGTCTGTGGCCCTACCTTGGCCTCCTGGATGAACTTGGAGATGACCACAGGGTGCTCCTTGGAGACGGCTGCCGCGCTGCTCAGGAAACGTTCCAGGTCTCCGTCAGTGTAGGCCACGTTCATAGCGGCGCCGCTCAACACGTAGGAGGGGCGCACCACACAGGGGTACCCCACTGTCTGGCAGAACTGGCGAGCAGACTAAGGGTACAGCTGGGTTGGTCACCCTCACCCCTGACCTCCTCCAGCTTCCAGCCCCCCACCAGGCCCCAGCCCACCTCTAGATCACTGAGCTCCCTCCACTGAGGCTGGCTGATACCGATGGTGTCGAGGAGCCGGGAGAACTTGAAACGGTTCTCAGCTGAGTCGATGGCTTCAGGGGATGTGCCCAGGACTCGGCACTGCTGCCGATGCAAGGCCATGGCCATGTTGTTGGGCAGCTGCCCGCCCATGGAGAGGATCACGCCTTCGGGGTTCTCTAGCTCATAGATGTCCATCACCACCTTGGTGTAAGAGGAGGAGCGAGTGGTCGGTGGTCAGGGGTCTGGGCCTTCCTGCTCACTGCTCCTCAATCTCTACCCACTTCCCCTCACACCCCACAAGTTCCAAGGAATCTTGGGTCAGCCAGACACTCCCACGTGACCTTGGCCCCGCAGGCTAATGAGCGGTCTTCATTCCTCTCACCTCAAAAGAGATCTCATCAAAGTACAGTCGGTCACACATGTCATAGTCTGTGCTGACGGTCTCTGGGTTGTAGTTCACCATGATGGTCTTATAGCCCATCTGTGACAGAGAGGGAAATGAGATTTAGCTAGGAAGTGGGAGGAAGAACAGAGAAAAACTAGGGCAAAACCCCCTCCTTCTTTTTTCTTTTTTTAAAGATTTTATTTATTTGACACAGAGGGGGAGAGAGAGAGAGAGCGATCTCAAGTAGGCAGAGAGGCAGGCAGAGAGAGAGAGGGGGAAGCAGGCTTCCTGCTAAGTGGAGAGTCTGATGTGGGGCTCAATCCCAGGACCCTGAGATCATGACCTGAGCCGAAGGCAGAGGCTTAACCCACTGAACCACCAGGCACCACAAAACCCCCTACTTCTAATAATACTTCAGCTTTCTCCGAAATGGCTGTGAGGGACACCTGCCTTGGGAGGGAAGCAAGGCCAGCACTGTTAGTATCAAAGAAGTATGTACGAAGTGTTGGAGAAAAGACACATGCCCTGTGAGGCCCAAGATGGCCTAAGGGGAGGGCTCCCTGTCACACCTAACCCTACTCCTCCCAAAGCCCTAAGACAGATGGAAGTGTAGCAGTCAACAAAAGTGCCAGGGTCAAGTGTGGGCAGGAGGCGACGGCTGGACCCGAACGGAGCAGTAAAGGGAACAGTATGAAAGACCAGCTCTCGGACCTTTCGGAGCTGCCGGATGCAGCCCACGGCACACCAGTCAAACTCAACGCTGGAGCCAATCCTGTAGACGCCAGAGCCAAGGACCAGGACATGAGGCGTTCGGAAGGTGAGGTCATGGGTGGTGCCCCAGTAGGTCAGGTACAAATAGTTGGTCTGGGCTGGCCACTCGGCCGCAACCGTGTCGATCTGTTTCACCGCCGGGCAGATCCTCTGTTCCTGCCGCAGCTTGCGAATGGCCAGCTCTGTGCTGAAGGAGAAGAAGGGTCAGAAACGGCCCTGGGGGGTGTGGCAGGGTGGACTATGTAGACGAGTGAAGTCCTGGGCAGCGAACGGAGAGGAAGACAGCCCAGGGACGAAGGTCAGCAGTCTCCAAAGCTCCGAGTGCCATGCACTATAGTGCAAAGACCCCACATCCTCCGCCCCATGCCCTCACCACCACCTCTGACCTCAGAACGGCAAGGGCAATCTGCTTGTCCGAGAAGCCAAGGCGCTTGGCTTGCTGCAGCAGGTCTGGGGGCAGAGGCCGTCCACGATGCTGTTCCAGCAGCTGCGCGTGTGCCACGATCCGCTTCATCCCGTGCAGGAACCAGCGGTCGATGCGTGTGAGCGCGTAGAGCCGCTCCACCGAGTAGCCGGCCCACAGAGCTGCCGCCACCACGAAGATGCGCTTGTCGGTTGGCGTCTCCAGCTCCTAACGGGGAGGGCGGACAGATGGATACGGCAGGACTGCGGAGAGGGACGTGTCCAAATGTTACTCATAACAGTCCCAATCCATCTGCAGCGCCTCAGAAAGCCTGAAAGCAGCAGCGCCACTGTTTTAGGAGAGGAAGCTGCAGAAAAGGAACAAGAGCCAAAGCTCTGTGATGGCAAAAACCTGTAGGCAAATCTTGGCTCTGCCTCCTTCTGGCTGAGCAGCCAGCGTTACCAGCAAGCTCCGCGAGCTCTCGAGGCCTCTCACTGTCCCTGGAAACGAGCTTAAGAATACATCCTCATGTAATGATAGAAGGGATGAACTGGGATGAACCGCAAATTCTCAGCCATGTGGAAACACAGCAACAGCAACGGCTGCTGCTCTTAGCGGTAACAAGCCTGTGGGCTGAGGGCAGAGGGGGTCCACTTCAGGGTGCTGCCAGGGGAAGGGAACCACTTACCATATCACTGACCGGCTTTACCGTGTGGTCAAAGCCCACACAGTTCTCATCTACCATCCGAAGAGCCTTCTGGAAGGCCTCCTCAAAAGAACGCCCAATGCCCATGACTTCACCTGGAGGAACAGGATGTAAGGACTGAGGGCCTGGAGGCAGGAGGTGCTGCCCAGAATTTCTACGATTTAGTCAGGTCTCTTGGGACAAGTCCCACGGTGGTAGTATGTACGGTGTCTCATTGTTGAGGAATCTTCCACGGAAGTTCCTTCCCTTAGCATTTTCATGACCTGTGTTTCTTAGTGACCCCGGAATCAAAATGTCTAAAATGGACATGGGGATACCGGAACACATCACAGTTTATCACAGTGACCCAACCCCCGACGGTTATCCACTTAATTTGCTTTATTCCAATGGTGATGACACTGTCTGGGATCTGTCCATCCTTTCAAACTTCTCGACAGTCTGGTAACAGGAAGATGACCCACTACTCTTTGGATCCATCCAGAGATAATCACGTTTACAACGCTTATTTTGAAGTATTTCTTCCTGGACTTTTTTTTCCAAATAGGTTTTATATATGGTTATAGAACATGTACAATTTCTAACCTGCTTTTTCTCTCATCATAAGCTTGTTCCCACATTGCTGTGTGATCTTATTACCAGCCGTTTAATTCCTGTATGATTTACCGTAACTGAACTGCTCACTTCTGGAAGGACACCTAGCTTTGAAGTGTTTATCCTTCTAAGTGAGGCTATGATGTCTTTAGGGCTTTGGATTATCTCCTTAGGATACATTTTCAGAAGTGCAGGGGCAATAGATAATGCCCTTAATAAATATTACTTGCTTCACAGAAGTTTGTGATTCATAATACACAGAGTAAGTCTACCACCTTCTAAGAAATATGTATAATTATTTTAAACAATCTTTGCTCACAAACAAAAATGTTACCTCATTTTAAATAGATTTTTATTTACTAATAAAAGGGAACTCCCGTCTCTACAAACCTTCCAGGTTTGCTTATTAATCTCCTCTTCCATTAAGTTTTTTAACGTCCTCTGACAATTTACCCTAGGATCTTCAAGTATTTCTTAACAATGATATTTTTCTAATTACAATCCTAATTGTTTCTTTAAAAGAATTTTAAAACACTAAAATGCTAATAGTAGTGTTAGGGAAGTGGATGATAAAGTGATTTTATTCAACTCCTTTATAATATGCTTATATTATAAAAGCGTTGATCTGGGGCAAAAGAGAAACCCTCCACATTCATACATGCATGCCTATGAAGACTCTGGAATCACTCATATATATACACATCTATCTCCAAATTAATCTGTGTGTGACATGATTATAGACAACTATTCTTTTGTGGTTCAACTACTTTGCTAATCTCTCAATGGTTCATATATCTTACTTATATAATAAATGTTATAAAAAGTTACCAAGATCACATTCTAAGGACACTTAAACAGACATAAAACATTTAAAGGTCTCATCTGGGAATCAATCTTTTTCCTATTTTCAGCCCACTTCTCTTTACCAACAACTTAATTATGGCTTCAATCCGATGTTTATTATAATTTTCATGTAACAGAAAATTCATCTCCAGAAGGAACAACTTGGCAGTCTTGTATGATTTCTAAAAATTCCAAAATAATATCTGAGCTTCCTTAGACTTGCCTGTTTAAAGGCTACTATTGCTCTTAATGGAAATTTGGAACATAATGAAATGCTCTTATCCTTAGCTGGAAGCACTGTGGTATGTGAAATGCTTGCTTTGGTTGAAATGTTTCAGAACAGTCTAGAGTGACTTAAAGGGACACCACAGGGAAGCATGGTGACTCAATTCCAACACATTCGACCACCGCTTGGATGTTGACTATTACACCCAGTTGTTCGCTGCTACGTTTCCTCGTTTTTATGAAAAAGTTCTCGGATGTCCTACTCTGATCTTAAACGTTGTGTTAAAACAAAACCAAAACCAAAACCAACGTGGTGACCATGGCAGAAAGCACCTGGAGGAGGAGATGGGCGGACACCAGCTGCCACGGCAGTTCTCAGAACAGCAGACCTCACTTCCCTGAAGCATCAGTACTCAAATTCGCACAGAGAACAAACTGTCACTGGTATTAAAAGCCTAGTGATGAGGCCGTGGGCAAAATGCAACGCAAGGCCGTGGGTAGAGATTCACGAAGCCGCTCTCACCGCCGACAGGAAACAAGAGTGTGACAGAGGTTCGTGTAACTAGCAACTGGATCTAGCTTTCCATTCCTGGCTCTACCCTCTCCTCAGCCATGTCACTTTCCTTCTGTTGGCACCTGTTTACTCATTTGTCAAGCGGGAGAGAGGAGCTAGTCTGATGGCTAACACACCCTCCCAGAGATTCTGACATGCCCACCATCCGGGGAGTGGAGGTGGCATGTGTTTTCTGGCACAGAATTCCAGATGCCTCTGAGTCCCACTCTTGACGAGGACTACCAAGTTTGAAACGTCCCTGTGAGCTCTCAGAAACCATGTTCTTAAGCTGCTGCTAGCACTGGATCTGAAAGGCTATGCCAGAGAACTAACTCTATGACATTCTAGATTCTTAGGGCTGCTTGGACCCCAAAGGGTGACCTGAGGAAGGGTCTCCTGGGGTATGTCTCTCTCACCAACGCTCTTCATGCAGCTCCCGATCTTTGTGCTGACGCGGAGGAACTTGCTGAGGTCCCACCGAGGGATCTTGACCACACAGTAATCCAGGCTGGGTTCAAAGGCTGCTGTTCCCCCTGTCACGGAGTTCCTGGGAGCCACCAGGTGAAGGTGCCAGGACAGAGCGGGAGATGTAAACAGTGAGCTGCCAGACAGCTTGCTCTGTCCCCACACATTCAGACCAATGTCCTTTCCATAATCCATGCCCCGTGAATGTTTTCTTCAGCTCCCCTCCCTGTCTGATCTTTCCCCACCCTCGTACCTGAGCTCAGGCAGAGGGATGCCCAAAGCTAGTTTGGCTGCCACATAGGCCAGTGGATAGCCTGTGGCCTTACTGGCCAGGGCAGAGCTGCGAGACAGCCTGGCATTCACTTCAATGATGTAATACTGCAAAAAGAGAGAGAGAGAGAGAGTGTCACCAGATAACTGGCCCAGAAGGCCTACCTAAGAGAGCTATCAGGAGGGCCAGAAAACAAAGCCCTCTCTGAAGGGAGAGATAGCAAAAACACCACCCCCAACCCAGTCCAACCCTACCAGGCAATCCTGACTTCTACTCCAAGGTCTGCAGGGTCAAAAGTCCTCAAAATTACGGACGGGGGTCTACCAGCTAGAACATCATCTCCAGGGCCTAGAGTCTTACCTGCTCAGACTCGGGGTTCAAGGCGTACTGCACATTGCACTCCCCAACAATTCCAAGGTGCTGGGTCACCTTGATGGCTGTCTGCCGTAGTAGCTGGTATTCCCGGTCATTCAGCGTCTGGCTTGGAGCCACCACTATGGACTCACCAGTATGGATGCCCAGTGGGTCCAAATTCTCCATGTTACACACCTGTGAAAGAAGGTCCCATGGAGGGCACTGCCAAAGGGAGTCAAGAGAGACAGGAGACTGCATCCCACGGCCTGTTGCTTCTGGTGAGAGCCCACTGTGGGTCTCAGGGACACTGAATCCTCACAGATCGGAGCACCAGGCACTGCTCTTACCAGACCTCATACTGCCGACAGTACCCCCGCCCCACCCCACCGTTACTCACCGTGACACAGTTGCCATAGGCGTCTCTCACCACCTCGTACTCAATCTCCTTCCATCCCTTCAGGGACTTATCGACCAGCACTTGGCTTGTATGGGCAAAAGCTGGGGCCACAAGGGCAAACAGCTCCTCCCTGTTGGAGGCAAAGCCAGAGCCCAGGCCACCGAGGGCAAAGGCAGCACGCACCAACACGGGATACCCCAGCCGCTCGGCGGCTGCCTGGGCCTGTAAGGAGCAGAAGAGATGAACAAACAGATCAGGCCTCGACTGCTGGCTGCACAGAGGGTGCCTGGCCCCAGAGAAAATAAGATACAAGGACAATGACATCCTTCCACTGTGCTACAGCCAGCCTCGAACCTGTTCAAGAGAATTTGCCGCCTCACTGGGGGCCACGTGCTCGCCGATCTCTGCCATCCTGGAGGCAAAGGCACGCCGGTCTTCTGTCAGTTCGATGGTCTCCACAGGTGTGCCCAGGACACGGACCCCATACCGAGCTAACACTCCGGCCTTTGTCAGCTCCACCCCACAGTTCAGAGCTGTCTGGCCCCCAAAAGTCAGTAAGATGCCATCTGGGCGCTCATTACGGATCACCTGAGGGAGGAGAGGAATAATAAGCATTAGGACCTTGGGGGTCCATAGGAGAGGATCAAAGGAGTTTAGGACCCAAAAAGACCACAGGATCCCCCTACCCACGTGGGTCCCCTCCTCAGACCAGCCTTACCCCAGTCATACCTGGGTTACGTAGTGAGGTGTTATGGGAAGGAAATAGACCTTGTCAGCCAGCCCCTGGGAAGTCTGCACTGTGGCGATGTTGGGGTTGATCAGCAAAGTCTGGATGTTTTCCTCCTTCAGGGCCTTAATCGCCTAGAGGGACAAAAATGGCCTATCAGCCTCGCCCACAAAAACAAGACTATCAACGGTCTTAGACCCCCTCTTCTTCTCTCCCTCCCTCTGCTCTCAGTCCCTAATAACCAATTCCTTTTCCTCAGCACCTCACCTTTCCACACATTCCCCAGATCTCCTGGTTCATTCCCTCCCTACAACCAACGTTCACGCCTCGGCCCTCTCAAGACTACCCATTCCTGAGGATCACACACCCAGAGGGACAGGGACAGACACGCTTTACCTGAGAGCCTGAGTAGTCAAACTCTCCAGCTTGGCCAATGGAGAGGCCCCCAGAGCCCAGGATCAGAACCTTCCGTGGTGGTGGAAGTCCAGAGCCTGGGCTGGGAATTCCAGGTGGACAGAGGCGCTCAACCAGCCGCTCTCGAACTGTGGAGGCCAAGAAAGTCATAGAACGTTCAAGCTGAATGAGAGCTGAGAAATCATCTACATCAACCCCCTCGCTTTACAGCAGAATCCAGAACAAGTCATCCCTCTAATGAGTAGCAGAGGCAGGACAAGAACCTAGGACTCAAGATCCTGAGTTTGTTTTCCCGGAAGAGGCATAAATAATCGTCGTGGCTTGGTTGCTTTCCCATCCTATCCCCTTCACCTACCAAGCATACCTCCCTTTCCTGGGGGCATGTCCATCTTATGCCCGTCCCAGAGCCAACCCTGTTCTTAGTTCTCCACAACCTGGATCTACTCAGGTGCTTACCTGTCTGGCCCCCAGGGTTCCCAGCTGTGGCTTCTTTCACAGTTTCCAGAAAGATATCAAAAAGTAACTCCATGTCTGAAGGACCAGCTTGGTGCTCTGGGTGAAACTGAACACTGTTGAAGAGAGGACACGTGTTGAAGAGATGGGGTCACGGAACCCGCCATCATCCCTGGCTTGGAATTGGCAGTCTTGGGGGCAGGTAACAGGATAGATGATGGGGCCCAGTGCCGTGCTTTACTTTTTTCTCTTCAAGACCCTGGGGCTTCCACGCTGTAGATAGTCAGTCACCCTGCTGGAATCGCCCAGACTCACCTGAAGAACGGCAGGCTGTCGTGTACGATGCCTTCGTTGGAACGATCATTGGCGTTGGTAAAGAGAGGAAGCCAGCCTGCTGGCAGTGAGTCTGTTTCCACAGCAAACCCGTGGTTCTGGGATGTCAGAAAGCAGCGCCCAGACCCCACCAGCAAGCATGGCTGATTATGGCCTCGGTTCCCATATCTGGAGATGGAAGCACACTGAGTCACTGGCCCTTTTCAACCCCCGCCCCCCACCCTTCACCACTCTACCGAACCCAGCTTCTGTTATACTCAGCACCCTCAACCGACCCCTGCTCCTGTTTCAACACTAACCAACACCAACTCTATTCCCATCCCCAGACTCCCACCGCTCACGTCAGTAGTGCGGGCCTTCCTCTTCCCACAAGTCCCACCTCATCTTGTATGTCTTGGCCCCAATGGCTAAGGCCAACAGCTGGTGTCCCAGACAGATCCCGAAGACAGGTCGGGGATTAGGCTCAGATAAGACACGGCTTAGTGTGGATACCACACTGGGATAGGAGGCGGGGTCACCAGGGCCATTACTCAGGAAGACACCCTTATACTCTGGAGGGGGGCAGAAAAGATGATGTCAAAACCAGTCGTCCAACCAGAGAGACACACTCGCAGCCCTTACCATCAGAGCAAAAGCCCTGATCTCTGTCTCCTTCCCTGCAACTTAGAGCAACTAGACCAAGGGACAGATCTTCCACCCATGCTGCCTGCCTGAAGCCCTGTACACACTCCAGCTACTCACCCTGGTTGTCTAAGGCGTGGTCCCACGGTACCACCGTGACCTCAGCACCACGCTGACAGAGACATCGGATCTGATTATACTTGAGGCCACAATCCAAAGCAAGGATCCGAGGGGTGCCCCCTGCATTGAACACCCGTGGAGCCTGAGGAATAAAGGGCAACAGTTGGCAGCTGCGGTCAGTAAGGACAGACACACACACACGAACCCCTGCCTGAGGCCTCAGCTCATCTGCCCTCAAGCGATCACCCCAGTTATGGTGATAATAAAACTACCCAAGCTTGCACCACTCTCCCACTCTACCTCAGTACCTTAATTGAGACCTCTGGCACCAGGGGGCGGGCATTTGGGTCCAAGAATGGCAGTGCTGAAGGCTCTGTCCCATCCTGGACCAGCTTCCCCAGCAGAGACCCTTGCTCTCGCAACTTCTTAGTCAGCTCCCGAGTATCCACTCCTGTCAAAAGAGCACACTCTCAGAGATCACACTCCCCCAACTCAGTCATGCGAGCGGTTAGACTTTCAGAAGCACTGCATTCCAGAACCCTGAGTCATACACAGCTGTTCTAGGGGCATCAAGATCCTGGGCCATCCTGATGGAAGTACACTACCATGAAGTGTTCTTGCTAAAAATATCACATCTGAATTGAACCACGGCTTCTAGATTTGTTTACAGAAAATAATACTGGGAGACAAAGAATATGCTAAACAACACTACACGAGCGTAATCAACAAAACGCGGATTATGGGATGCTCTAAAGGAAAACGCACTTATTTTTGTCAAATGGGTTATAAGGTTCCGTTGATCAAAGGGACATATCAACTGAACGTAATACACAGATCTTACTGAGATCTAGATTCAAATAAGCGGTAAAAATCATTTCGATAATAGAGAAATTATAAATGTTGCCTAGATTTTTGATATTAAGAAATTACTGTTACTTTTTTTAAAGATACAATGTTATTGTGATTTTGTTTTAAAAAGGATTCCTGATTGCTTTTTTCACAGACACTGAATTATTTGTGGATGAGATGATACAATGTTTGAGATCCGCTTCGAAAAAATGAGGGGGTTCTAGTCGTAGTGGTGAAATAAATTTAGTACTGAGTTAATGATTACAGAGGCTGGGGGTTCATTATATTATCCTCCTTTTGTATGTCTGAAATTTTCCATTGGAGCAAGAGCTCAGTTCCTTCTCCAACCCCCAAACCCCAATGTAAACCTTCCAAATCTGATACATTCTATCACAACCTCGGACTCAAGGCCCAAAAGTGCGTAAGACCTCTCTTCTTCCCATGTAGGTACCTGGGCTCTGCCCAGAAATGACCATGCATGCGCCATACCTTGCAGGCCAGGGATCCCGTGCTGCTGTAGCCACTGGTGTAGGGTGCGGGTGGCACTCCAGTGGCTGGGCGTGGGGCAGCACTCTCCCACCACCAGTCCTGCCACATGGATCCCCGAGGATTCAAACCACTGTCAACCGAAGTAAGAGACTGTGAGGAGCCCAGGGCCACATATCTTCCTATCTTCTTTTCCCATCGTACAACAGGGGCCCTACACTTCAGCCACACTGAAAGGACTGGTCAGTCCTTTAACACAACAAGCAACTCATGCTTTTGTCTTTCCCCATATGAAACGCTGAACACCAGGCCCCCATTAATAACTGAGAATGAGCTTTTCCTTTCCTTCCTTTTCTTTTATCCAAAACAGAGATTACAAATCCCATTTCTGTGCAGATATCCAGGGCAGTCTGTGCCTCCTTAGGATTCACCTAGACTCACTTTACTTCTTGCTATTTACATTGTATATAAATGTGTTTCTGGATCTCTCTACCACAGGAACTATGAAGGCCTCAGGAACAAGGAGCCTGACACATAGTAGCAGTAAACAAACATTTACTGAGTGCCCACTTAGTGCCAGGCATTGTAACAGACGTTGGGGGAGGAGCAGTGAGTGTGCAAAAAGACAAGGTCCTGTCTTCACCATGTTAATTTGCTACTTAAGGAGCCTGAAAATTGGGGCGCCTGGGTGGCTCAGTGGGTTAAGCCTCTGCCTTCGGCTCAGGTCATGATCTCAGGGTCCTGGGATTGAGCCCCGCATCGGGCTCTCTGCTCAGCAGAGCCTGCTTTCCCCTCTCTCTCTGCCTACTGCTCTGCCAACTTGTGACTTCTTTCTCTGTCAAATAAATAAATTAAAAAAAAAAAAGAGCCTGAAAATTAACAAAGCAACAAGCAAGTAAATAAGATTATAATTACAGAGTATGAGAAAAGCAGAATGTAAGATAGATGCAAATGCTTTATTAAATAAAAGTTCAAGGTAGGACAGTAAGCATGATTATGCCCCTCCCCCCTTAGTAGGGGATTATCATTAAAAAAAAAGTTAATGCAAATTCGCTACTCAGTATATAAACATTTAATAACTAAACAGAGAACTGGGTCAACTATGAGGGAGGGGATGGCATACTGAAGTCACGTATGTTTAGTGGTAGAAGGTTTAAAAGACGATGGCTGTTGAGTGTTCCTCAGGCATCTGAGGACAGTGTGGCAGAACCCACCAACTCATCTGTATACGGATGGGTGCCTTCATAGCACATGTGTCACAGAAGCATCCACGGGGGACTTTCATCCTGGTCCTGTTAACTGTCTCGGTTTTGCAGGTTTGTAAATGCTTATTTTGTCAGTGTGTCTACAGCTGACAAAGCTGAAGACGGACCATATGTTAACCACCACACTGCATTATAAACAAGAAAGTAGTCTATTTATAGGTTGGTGATGAGGAATGGCCCCTTCCAGGACCTAGCGTTCCTCTCCTAAGAGTTAGGGTGAATTAAAGAATTAAAGGCTCACTAAGCCTGGAAAACCAGGACAAAATGCACTTCAAGGAATACTGCACCTAGGCTGGGGTGGTTTCCACTAATAATCTGTCAATTTTTTCATTAGTTGAACTCTTGGTGCAACTTAGTTTCCAAATTCCAGAGAATAGGTAGAACCTCACTGTGGGAGGAAACTGAGTTTTCTTATCTAGAGATAAGAACTCTACTGAAAAGTGGCAAAAATGAGTCAAGGTCAGGAAAATAGGTTTAAAAAGAGTATCAGCAGGGTCCCTGGGTGGCTCAATCTGTTGGACATCTACCTTCGGCTCAGGTCATGATCCTAGGGTCCTGGGATGGAACCTCATGTCTGGTACCCTGCTCCCGGGAAACCTGCTTCTCCCTTACCCTCTGCCTGCTGCTCCCCTGGCTTGTGCTGTTAAATAAATAAAATCTTAAAAAAAAAAAAAAAAAGAAAGGAAGTATCAGCCTGACTGTGTGGTAGATGAACTGGGACCCACCCTCGCTGGGAAGGGTGTGACCCTAGCTTCCAGTCCCTTTCCCACTATGTAATCTTTTTTTTTTTTTTTTTAAAGATTTTATTTATTTATTTGAAAGAGAAGGACAGTGGAGAGGGAACACAAGCAGGGGGAGTGGGAGAGGGAGAAGCAGGCCTCCTGCTGAGCAGGGAGCCCAATGCAGGGCTAGATTCCAGGACCCCGGATCATGACCTAAGCTGAAGGCAGCTGCTTAATGCCTGGGCCAGCCAGGTGCCCCTCTTTCCCACTATGTAATCTTAAAGCACTGCCCCCATCACACCACTCTGCTGCTAAAAAATCTTCACCGGTTCCTTACCAATGCCCAGACTCTTTGGCTTGGCATCCAGCGAGTGTTCTGTGCCTCTCAAGATACTTCAAGCCCCGGGTAGGATTTGTCTTATCACTTCAAGTGTGTGTGTGTATCTTTGTTCTCTCCAGGATGCCTAACTTAATGTGAATGTCTTCACTTGACTAATAGTTAACGATCATTGGTTTGAAAAGGAAAGTAGAGAAAGCATTTGGGTGTGGCTACCTTACTGAGACCGAACTCATCCACTTCATCTGTGGGGATGCCATAGTTGCCGATCAGAGGATATGTCAGCACTAAGATTTGTGCTTTGTAGGAAGGGTCAGTGAGGGCCTCGGGGTAGCCGACCATGCCGGTTTGAAACACTGCAAGAAAAAGGCAGGGCTGAGGCTCGGGCAGGGCTGGGGCTGGGGCTCGGGCAGGACATCCTTCACAACACTGCCCTGCGCGATGACAATGCCCCAGCGGTGGCTGCCTTGACCTTGAGGGATGAAAGGAGCTGGGATGGGGACAGGGGCACCAAATGGGGGTGGGAGGAGGGTATGCAGGCGGGAAAATGGCGGGTTTGGGCAGGGCAAGCTGGGCAGAGAGGGGCAGCAGAGAGTGGGATGAGGTCGGCAACCGGCTCGAGCTTGCTTACCCACTTCCCCGGCAGTCGACACAGTGGCCCCAAAGGGCTGGCCCCGCAGGACCGACCCATCCTCCAACATCAGGGCCGCCATGGGAACGGAGCTCAGAGGCGGGGGCGAGCACAGAGAAGCGGCAAGCGCAGCAAGCCCCAGCCGGTGCTGGAACCACGTGAGGTCGGCGCGCCAGGAGTCGGTCCACGTGGCTAACCGCGCCGGTGGCTGGAGCGCGGGCCGCGGAAGGCGCAGGAGCTCCAGGCGCGCTGGGCGGAGGCGGACTGCGGCGGCGCGAGCTGCCGGCAGCGTGAGGGGCGGGGCCCGGCACGCAAGGGGCGGGGCCAAGCTAGCAACAGCGTGTCGGGCGTCTCCTTTACCCTCCCTCCCCACCAACTCCGCCCCACTGCAAAGTCCTGGGAAAACTAGAAAAGAAAACCCGACTACCCAAAAGCGCTCTCTCCCACTTTAACCAAAGATTACACAAAGCCAGGTCGCCTCTCTATAAAAATAAACAATAAAGAACGACAAGAAAAGGTGTTTATTATAGTCAAGCACAAATGGGGCACCGTCCCCGTCCATTCCTGGACTGCAGTGCCCACAACACCCCAAGGCTATGCCAACTTTCCATCTTCCTGCCAAAGATGGCTTTAGTCTTGAGGAGGATCTGCTAGTCAATCATCCTATCTAGGAAGAAAATCTCCCTGGCTGGGCTCAGCTAGATCAAGAAGATTTTTAGGTCAGTAGGAAGACCTATGAGGTTCATGAAGTCTTAGCTTTCCGGCGTTGGGTCCCCCAAAGCAGAATGGAGATGGATAATGTGGTAGATCCCAGAATACCGAAGAACATAAGCAGTGAGAAGGAACCCTGTGAATGACCAAAAATAAAACCAAAAAAAAAACCCCTCCTCATATATGATGACACCAAGAACTACATCCTAACACCTAGTTCTTTCCTAGTATACCTATCCTCTTACCCAGGGCAATTCTCTTATAGTTTCCTTCTTTACATAATGTGCATCAGCTCTGGTCTTAGGGATCTTCTTTCAGAGAGGTTCTTCCTTATGCATTTCTCTTATCCCTAATTAGAAGGGCTAATTCCTCACCTGGCGCATACACTTGTAGCCATGGAAGCCATCAGCACAGACACATTCCAAGAGACCTGGACCATCAGGTACACAGGACCCATTCTCAGGACACATTTCTGTGAACCAGAGAAAAACAGGAGACATCACTGAATCTCATTATGTAGGTTTCTCAAATATCTGCTTCAACTTAGCTTATCTTAATTATTTCTAGGTCAAAAGCAGAGAAGATTTCAGACAATCAGAACACAACAAAGTCAAAGTGAGAAAGACAATTATCCTATGGTTTCACTCATATGTGGAATATAAGAAACAGTGCAGAGGATCATGGGGGAAGGGAGGGAAAACCGAATGGGAAGTCATCAGAGGGGGAAAAAAAAAAAACTATGAAAGAATTTTATTATATTCAATTTTTATATTGGCCAACATATAGTACATCACTGGTTTCTGATGTAGTAGTCAACGATTCATTAATTGTGTAGAAAGATTCTTAACTATAGGAAACAAACTGAGGGTTGCTGGAGGGGAGGTGGGTGGAGGGTGGGGTAACTGGGTGAGGGCATTAAGTAAGGCACATTGATGTGATAAGCACTGGGTGTTATATACAACTGATAAATTATTGAACACTACATCTGAAACTAATGATGTACTACTATATGTTGGCTAACTGAATTTTTAAAATTTTTTAAAAAGAACATAACCACAACAATACATCTTACGACCTTTTCTTTCAAGGGATTAGAAGTTCGGAAACTTGAACAAGAGGGACTTAACCAACTTTACTGCCAGATCTAAAACGGAGAATACAAGGGAGGAAAGGCAGTTCCTGAAAGAGTGGAGATGAGACAGCATACCTTGGTCCCACGTGCTGTTGCAAAAGTTCCTTTGCCCTTGGCAGGTTTGATTTTTTGTGTAAAAGGTGACAGTATTCCAGGCATTAATACCTCCAGGACAGCTGACATTTTGGGGCAGTATCCTGAAAACAACACAGGCAGTCATAATGCACAGCCCCAAGTTGCTGAGCTCACAGCACTGACCCTCTTTGGTCCTCTCCCCAACCCTATGCCCTTACTCACAGAGTCTGGAGCTGGGTAAAGCCACGGAAGGTGTTGGCCAAGTCATCTTTGAGGGGGTTTGCTTGCAGGTCTCTGCAAAGCACACACGGTTAGTGCTGTGCTCTAGGAAAACACTGTACTTCCATTCCCACATCTTCCTGGGCTGATAATCCAGTTCTCATTCTGAGTTGTCCAAGTTTGGACATTCATATTTAAACATCTTTTTAGGAGTCCATCCTCAAAGACTTGCCCATCAACCCTTCACCACAGTTGCCGTCGGGGAGGATAACTAACCACTTACATGATGACAGCAGTATGTGCCTGAGGAAAGTTTGGACCAGGGTCCCTTAGAGAACAGTTCTGGAGATCCAGCCTGAGGAAACAACAGTAATCGTTGTAATTATAGGTCTCTCTCCACCTAATATAACCCTCTTTTCAGCTAATATTAATTAAACACAGCTGTGTTCACGGCCACACACTAGATGCTGTGGTGGATGTTTCAATTCTGCCCTGTCCAGTTCAGTCACCACTAGTTATGTGTAGCTAATTAGGTAAAAAAAATAAAAAAATACAGTTTTTCATTTGCACTAGCCACATTTCAAATATTCAGTAACCACTCACCATGTGATTAGTAGCTACTATGTTGGAGAGTACAGATGGAACATTTCCATCATAGCAGGAAATGCTATCAGATAGTATCGCTCTACTCAGTAGTATCTATGCATCTGTGCATCTATTGGAAGAAATTTGTTCCTTGTCTAGGTTAGTGAATCTCACACTGTATTGTTATGATTCTCAGATCCACAAATGGCCTTCAAATGGGAAAAAAACTCAAGTCACATAAATGAAATTTTTTCCCAAGTGCCTTTTCTGTCACAGACTGGAGACAAATTACTGGATATTAAGGACCATGCCGCATTATTTTTTCTTCACTATATATTGCTAACTGTTCCTTTATTCTTCAAATATTTACTGAGTGTCTACTTTTTTTTTTAAGATTTTATTTATTTGACAGAGTGAAAGAGCACAAGCAGGGGAGTGGCAGAGGGAGAGGGAGAAGCAGACTCTCCACTGAGCAGGGGACCCAATGCAGGGCTTGATCCCACAACCCTAAGATCATGACCTGAGCCAAAGGCAGCCGTTTAACGGACTGAGCTGCCTAGGCACCCCTACTGAATGCCTATTAACTGCAAAAATTGGAAGAAAAAGAAAACCCTCAGTATCTTAGCTTTCAAGTACCTTACAATGTAGTAGAGGAAAACCATCGCCAAATATAAAAACAACATAAACATTAAATTATAATTTAAAAGAAATCACAGGACAGTATATGAATAATTTTGAATTGTATAGACACTAAGGATTAAAAGTAAAAAAAAAAAAAAGATATTATTCTAGCATTGAGTAGACCATTCACAGAAGATGCTGGAATTAAAGGATGGCTATGTTTTAATTTGGTGGAGGAACGAAATTTCAGGTAAGGAAAAAGGCCTGAATGAACAAAGAAACAAAAGCGGAATGCTTTCGGAAGTAGGCCAGTTTGGCTCAAGCCAGACCCTCATGAAAGCTTTTAGTGGACAAATAATTGGAAAAAATTATTGAAAGTGGATTGAGACCAATCTGTCATGGTTTCTGATTTGAACTTTATCCTGAAGGCAACAGACCATTCTAATTTTAAAACCAGATGATGGGGAAAAAAAAATTTGGTTTTCAGACAGTTTCATATAGAGAAGTATTGAAGTAATCAGGGAGAGAGGAGAATGGGAGCCAGACAGATGACATTTAGGATTCTGAAATGAGTGTGCACTCAAGAGGAAATGTTTAATAGGAAGAAAAAGTACTCACGTGTACCTGCAGGTTGGAGGGGGTCGAGGATACTAAAAGAGATCTAGTTTGGGGAACACCTGCATGGTGGTTATAACTGAAGCCCTAAGAGTGAATCCTCAGAGTGTAAAGGGAGAAAATGCAGGGACTAACCTTCATTAAGGGGACAGAATTTACAGAAGAGGAATTTGCCTCGAGACAACCATGAACTCATAGGAAGGGAAGAATACCCTATAAACAAAGCGCTTTGGAGGCTAAGGGAGCCGTTTCCCGGAAACACACACTAACCAAAGTTGAAAATAAACAAAAGAACAAAACTTCTTTTAAGAGGAAGCCGTATATGGGGCACCTGGGTGGCTCAGTTGGTTAAGCATTTGCCTTAGGCTCAGGTCATGACCCTGGCATCCTGAAACAGAGCCCAGCATCCGGCTCCCTGCTCAGTGGGGGAGTCCGCATCTCCCTCTCCCTCTGCCCCTGCTCCCGTACTCTCTTGCTCACTCTGCATCTCAAATAAATAAATGATGTATTTTTAAAAATAAGAGGAAGCCATAAGGGTTTTTTTTTTAATGGGCAAAAAGTATGACTTCTAGGTAGTTCCAACCAGGAAGATCGCAGGGTTCTTTACCTAGCTAAAAATGCTGTAACACATTTAAATGTATGAGAATCATGATTTAGATGCCCCCCAAAACAGGCACCAGTATTTATTCCAAAAGCCAATCAGGCAAGCCTTCAAGAATCTGGGGCAGGGGCATGTGGGTGCCTGGGTGGCTCAGTGGGTTCAGTGTTGGACTCTTGATTTCAGCCCAAGTCTTGAACTCAGGGTCCTAAGTTCAAACCCCACATTGGGCACAAAGTCTACTTTAAAAAAAGAAAAAAAAGCAATCCAGCTTGGGAATTCTTCCAGTATCCGCAGTTGTCTTTTCCTCCCTCACCCCACGATGGTGCCCTCCTGATTCAGGCAGCAGCGGGAGTGCAGCATTAGCTCTGGTGTCTGCTTACAATAAAGAGCCACTTCAGACAAATCTTGTACACTCCCTGGACACAGCATGCATATCTGCAGAAAAGAGGAAGGTATTAGGATTCCAGAAAGAAAAGCCAAGAAAAGAACAAATAGGTAGCAAAAGTTAACTGCCAGTACACTCTTCCGAATTCCTTTAATACTGGTCTGGTAAAGTGTCCTATCTTTGTATCAAGTTTGACTCGGGGACTCATTTCTTCGCCTAGAGTCAGAAGCCAAATCAGCACACTAGAGACTTGCTGCACCAAACCTTGTCCAGGAAAGGACATCTTCGAAGATCACTGTTCGAACATATTTATTACGCTCTCTCCAGTGACTTCTCAATCTAACAGACCCGGTTTGGCCAGGTATAAAGCACTGCAGGTACACAAAGAACTCATCAAGCTTTACAGAAGGTACAGTACTGCCCCAGCACGATATACGGCATTTGCGCATGATGAGCTTGAAGAGCCAGAGAACTCGACCGTAGCCGAAAATGTTAAAGTTACTCAGATTAAGGAACAAGGAGATCAAATTTTAAAGGTCTACGTCAGCAGGGCGAGGGCACCGGGAGACCTGAGCAGCGTGAGTACTCGGGAGCCGGGGCCGGCTGGGCTACAGCTAGGGAAGCCTCGGGGACCAAATCCGAGCCACGGGCGGGCTAGGGAGAGGGGAGATCCGAGGGCGGGAGAGCGCGAGATAAGGTTGCCCAGCAGCTCTGCTTCAGCCCGACCTCTAACTTGCTTCTGTACCTCGGGTAGCGCCAGAGCCCTTTCCGCGCCCAGAGCGAGGAGCAGGGTCGCTGCCCAAGGGACCAGGAATGAAGGACACCCCTGCCCGCGAAGAGCCATTTTTCGCTCCCTCCGTCCTTTTCAGCGCCTCGCGAGACTTGCGCGTGTGGCTCCGCCCTCCCCGGGCGTGGTCTAGTTGCCCCGCACAAGTTGGGGCTTGCCGCTGCTTGAAGAGGTCAGAGCTCTTCTCTGCGCTCTAATCCCCGTTACGGCCGACTGCCCTACTTCCTCTCGTTTTCCCCTGCTAGAGAAGGCCACCGCGCCGCCGCTCTTTCAGCTGCGCACTCCTCGCTTCCGGACGCCGAGGTTGCGTCATCGCCGTGCCCCGGGGCCTTCTCCGTTCGCCCTCAGTAAACATGGCGGCGCCACGTGAGGCGGCCAGGGGGCGGGCCCCCGCTGTCACTCAGCCGGCATGTGGCAGGCCCGGCTCGGCCGCCCCGCTGCACCCAAAGGTGGAGACCCGGCAAATGGGCCGCACCCGGGCGGGCCAGCGTATGGGGACCCGTGCCAGGAGGCTCCCGAGAGTGGTGCGGTGGCGGGGAGGGGCGGGGCGAGCTGGTTCCCCGCGTGGAGGCGCGGGAAGACCTGAGTTGAGACCGCGTGGTGTAGTGGTTAAGCTACCTCACGTGTGGAGGGAAGGCGGGAAGCCAGCAAATAAAGAGGGTAAGGGTGCTAGATGAGCGAAGAGTGAAGGGCAAAGCCCGGCGGGAGGAGACGAGCCTGGGTAGGCTCCGGGCACCCTGGCGCCTTCATCTCAGTCCGGAGACCGCGTGGCGGCCGGATCCTTGGTGAGGAGGGAGGAGCGGGATAGGCGCTTGCCGGCGCCTTATCTCCTTTTCCTTCCCAGAGAAGCGGAGCGATGCTGATCTCAGGGAACACGACTGGACCTTCTTAGCCCTGGCTGAGCCGCCGAGGTAAGGGAAGGGCGAGCGCTGCCCCCGGCTGGCCCTGGGGAGCCCCGCGCGCGCAGGGGACTGCGTGTTGCCTTTGATTAGCGCCAGGCAAAAGCTCATCAGAGCTGACTCATCTTGAGTGCGTGGCCGGCCCGGCTTCTCTTCCCCATACCCGCAGGTTATGTAGACTCTCCTTGAAAGGATTTACCGGCCGCTGGCTGGCGCGTCCTCTGGGGCATAGGTGTAGTTCTTAGCATTTTAATGAGGGTACCTGAGCTTTCAGACCTCCAGGAATTCTAGGCACAAGGGCAGATTTTGAAGGAATCGCTCTCGGGACAGTGGGTCCTGCAGTGGTCCCCTTTGCCTTTTGTAGGAGTCAAGGTAATTCAGAGCAGGCGGGCAAAGCGGGGCGGGGCGGGGGGGGGGGCGGGTATGGTGATGTAGAAGATCCTCTTCCGTTTCTGTGTGTGTTGTACTTTTAGAAAGGGGTCTCACAGCTCACTACCGAGCGTTAGTTTCAGTGAAACCACTGTGCTCTTTTGGCTCCCCCTCTGAGAGAGATGCAAGTCCATGGGGTTTAGAGCCATAGAATTTTTAGAAAGCCAGTAACTATCCTGTTCTTAGAATCTTGTCTAAGGAACACTTTGTTACGGGGTCAGGTTTTTCCTGTCTTACCTGGCTCTCTGTTCAGCCCTCCAGGAAGGTTCTCTGCATCTCATGCAAATAGAATTCTATCTAGAAGCTCCACCAATTTACCCCAGCGGGAGAGTCTCCAGTCCTGTATGCCTGTGTTCTAGTCTACACTGAGACCCATTTTTGCTTTCTAACCACTGTAGCATTAGCGCTAACTCTTTACAGCTGTACATTCTTACGGGCACACAGCAGACACCTTCGCATATTCTCCAGTATTTTCCATCACCTCTGTCACAGTACAATTTGCCAAAAAGGAGTGAGAACTAAAGATGTTGCAATGTACAGAAGCCCGGGGCATCTTTAGGTTAAACCAGAGTGGTCTGTTGGGAACGCTATTCTGGGTACTAACATTTTGTGACTCATAGAGCATGTGATCCAAGAGTTGCCGCCTCCGATTTCCTCTCTTTGTTGGCCCCACGAGGTTCAGAGTTCAGGTTTGGTCCGTGTAAGACCCTATCTTGATGGCCAGGTGACATCTGCCCGAGAACACAGTGTGAGTGAACCAGAAGACAGACAGGCTGATCTTTCTCCTAGTGGGCAAGAACAGAAGACGCAGGTTATATTAATGTGTGTCTAGACTAGTTGGAATCTAAACTTTGTTCAGTGAATGACTGATTACAGTTAACATTCTGCTCCCGCCCTGGTTCTAGGAATAGTAAGGATGGGCCCCTTGGTAAATCACCTGTCCTAGCTGCAGATAACATTCTTTCTTTGTCTCTTGTTTTGTGTCGTGCCCTGTAACCTTAAGGAAGTTCTTTAACTTTTCTGACTCTATTTCCTTGAGAACTAGACAGTGTTCACTTAAAGTTCATAAACCAGAGAGGTGGTGTGTTAAAAGTGATAGCGAAGGGTGCTTTTTTATTATCATTTTTAAAGTTCATAAAGTTCATGGCACACTTCTGGGTTACAAGAAGTTAAGAGCTGAGTTGCTTCACTAAAAAAAAAGAAAGAAAATGGGGGTATTTAGAAAGTGTTAACTGATCATTTAGGCTGTCTGAAAACCTGACATGCCTTGGTATTTTTTCCTCCATGTCATGTATATCGTGGATATCCTCTAAAGACATCATGGTATAAATGAATTGTGGATGGATGGGGAATCAGGAGACCCGAGCTCTAATCTAGACTGACAATAATCGGCTCTGTGGTTCTGGAAAGATCACTTGAGTCATCTGGACCTCAGTATTTTTGTTGGTAACTGAGGGGGTCATGATAGTGATCTCTTAATGTTTCCTTAAGTTTTCAAGTAGTATAATCCTGTCCTTGTTCTGAGGATAATGCTGTATTCTTTGAGGATTAGTATTTTTGGTGGAAGAGTCAGAAAAGCAACTTTCCCATTTCCCGGGGCTCCTACTTTCTAATTCCCTCTAGCACACAGTGCCAAGTGTGACTTAAAGTGAAAAGCCTAATCCAGCTAAGAATGCTGTTGAATGTGAGCTCCCTGTTCCCCACTCTGGAGCCTCTAGGACTGAGCTGGAGTTTGGGGGCCATAGGGTGATAGGGCCATTTGGATCACACTGATTGGTTCCCTGAAGGGCCCAGGGCAAATAGCTGCTGAGCTTCACTCCGCCCCTCACTGACCATCTCACCCCGGCTACTGATAGAGCCAGACCCTCAGCTTCTGCCCAGCTCCAGACACCGCTTCTCCGGGCAGCGCTGCCTCCCAACAGAGATTACCTCTCTAGGTAGGTTCCTGCTACAGGAGGAGAGGAGGAGCACTTTCCCTGGCTGTTCCCTTGCCCCAGCTCCCTGGCTGGTTTGCTTCTCCGTCATCGTAACTCGGAACTCCTGGCTCCAGCACATTGCCTCTCACTTTCGCATCCCAGCCCTGTTCCCAGGTCTGCTGTTGACTGGAGTGTTAACAGGCAGAGGACCTGAGAAGTGGGTGGCAGGGCTTCTCTAGTAGTGTCGGGGAGAAGGAAGTGGTTGGCCTGGGGATATGTGGAATGGAGTTTGGGGCTGCTATGTGGGTCATCTCACTGGGGATCAGTGTTGAGAAGGGGTCCTGTTAAGAAGGTGACACTGGGAATATGGGAGGTCGGGGCTGAGGCCAGGGGAAAGAGAGGAAGCCAAGCTGTGATTAGTCTCGCTTTCTTCTCCCCTGCAAGGCTGTGGTGTCAGGCTGGGGTCTGCTGGTTTAGTGCACTGTAGTGACTCGGTCTGTGCCTGCAGGTGGGGGCAGAGAAGTCTTTGAAAAGAAATATGGGCCAGAGTTGATTTTTCTTTTGTGATTGGGGTGGAGACCTAAGAAGGTTTGTGTTTTTTTGTTTTGTTTTGTTTTGTTTTTTAAGATTTAATTTATTTTAGTGAGGAGGGTGAGGGGCGGAGGGAGAGAGTATCCCAAGCAGATTCCACACCAAGTGGTGTAGCGGTGTACTTGAGTGCACACTGAGTGCAGACCCTGACACAGGGTTCGAGCTCACGATCTGATTGCACCACCCGCCCCAGGCGCCCCAAGAAGGTTCTTATATTTCACTGCTATGGATGCCCAAAATGATCTCCTGCCTGTCTTACTCTGCTGCTTCCTTTCTCCCCTATCAAATCCATACTAGGGCCTCCAGACCTACAGGGTTGTGCAGAGCTGGCTGGTCCAGGTTTGATGGGTGTGGAATACACAGGTCTTGGGATGGGTGCCCATAAAGGCAGGGTAAGCCTGACGAGGAGCTGATTTCCTTTGCAGCTCACCTTGGACAATGTCACTTGGTGGAGAAGGACTGTGAGATCGTGGCTGGAAGCCAGGCTGTAGCCACCTGCGTGCCACTGCCCAGCTGAGTGGCAGCCCAGAGAGCACAGGAGCAGCAAGTGGCTGTAGGCCACAGACACAATCAAGATATGAGTGTGGGGGTGAGCACCTCGGCTCCCCTGCTCCCAACCTCAGACACAGACACGGTCACATCTACTTTCTCCCTCACGGACTATGTAGTGTTTGTGCTGCTGCTGGTTCTCTCCCTTGCTATCGGGCTCTACCATGCCTGTCGTGGCTGGGGCCGGCATACTGTTGGCCAGCTGCTCATGGCAGACCGAGAAATGAGCTGTCTTCCTGTGGCTCTGTCTCTGCTGGCCACCTTCCAATCAGCCGTGGCCATCTTGGGTGTTCCGTCCGAGATCTACCGATTTGGGACCCAGTATTGGTTCCTGGGCTGCTGCTATTTTCTGGGCCTGCTGATCCCAGCACACGTCTTCATCCCTGTCTTCTACCGCCTACATCTCACCAGTGCCTATGAGGTGAGCAGGGAGGAGGAAGAACACACAGGACCATCAGGGTCGGGGATAGAGAGAAGGAAGAGCGCATGTATGAAGGATCTGGGTCCCTGGACCTCCTCTGCCTCATGAGAGTGACGGGACACACTGTGTGATTTTAGATTCTTTCGGGGTGAGGTCACGTGGGAAGAGAAGGAAGGGGCTGTGCCGAGAGGCCCAGAGCAGATAGGAGTTGAATATTCCTTCATGTTCCTGGGTTTCTTGAGGGAGGTTGAATTGTGGGGTTAGAATGGGGAGGAATACCTTTGTTTTTTCTTTTTTTCTTTATATGTGTACGTGTGTATATATTCCTATCTAGTACCTGGAGCTCCGATTCAATAAAGCTGTGCGGGTTTGTGGGACTGTGACCTTCATCTTTCAGATGGTAAGTAGAAATGAGGGTCGAATTTGAGCCTGCGATATGATAGAGGGACCCAAACCCCGTTATACTGAAGCATTGTGAGCTTCTCCTGCTTTCAAACTGGCAAGATTGAAGGTCCCACTAGGGGTCAGTGTCCCTGAAGCCACCAGAGGCATCCTGCTTCCTATTCCTTCGGTTGCAGCACCGTCACTATGGTGGCGGCAAGCCAAGATTTGGAGGAGGGGAAAGGGAAGTGAGCCTAGGTGAAGGGAGGCCATTAGGATATTGGAGCTGAGGTCCAGCTTTTTTCTCTGCTCACCCTCATTTCCCCTCCCGTTCACATTCCCTTTTCCATATCCAACAGGTGATCTACATGGGAGTTGTGCTCTATGCACCATCACTGGCCCTCAATGCAGGTGAGGAGTCACAGCCCTTGGCTCTCAGCCACAGCAGACTGGGAAAATACCTCTGGGAGGGGCGGGTAGAGGAGACTGTGCAGAAAAGAATCTGACCTTGGCCAAGGAGTTACTTCACTGCATGGGCCCTTGGCTGGTCTCTGCTGGAGGTGGAAGTACCTTGGTTCACCTCACCCGAAGCTAATCACACATTACTCTGTCTCATCTCAGCTGGTTAATCAACACCTTTTGGTGGGATTCACACATTTTTTTCCCTTTGTGGTGAATGATTTATTTCATCCTCGATGGCCAAATACTTCATGTCTTACTGGGGTTTTTCTGGTTTCTCTGTTGGGAAACCCTCTTCCAGAGACAGGAATGTGGTTTTTATCTGTTTGCAGTGACTGGCTTTGATCTGTGGCTGTCGGTGCTGACCCTAGGCATTGTTTGTACCATCTATACTGCTCTGGTAAGTGTAGTAAGTCTTAGGAGAGGGAGGGGAGATGGGAGGAAAAAAAAAGGGATAAGGTAAAAATGTAGGTGAGATGGGATGGAGTTCTGGAGTGGGGTGAGACAGGATGTAGGAGATGGGATGGGAAGGATGTCAACAGAGTCTCCACAGTTATGCCCCTGGGGGCAGTATAGTCCTTTGCTGCTGGGAGGCATGGTTCTTCACTTGTGGGTGGTTTTAAAGACATCTGTGGCAGGCATGCTTTCTTTGCGCTGCAGGGTGGGCTGAAGGCAGTCATCTGGACAGACGTGTTCCAGACGCTGGTCATGTTCATAGGGCAGCTGGTGGTTATCATTGTGGGGTCTGCCAAGGTGGGCGGCTTGGGGCATGTGTGGGAAGTGGCTTCCCAGCATGGCCTCATCTCTGGGATCGTGTAAGTACACCCCTTCCCCTGGCTGGGGTCTGTAGGACCTGGGGGCTGAGCCCGTCCTAGAGCCTGAACTCAGGGCTGCAGTAAACAGAGGGCAAGCTGTGGAAGCCTTAGGGGCGGCACTGAGACGGGTGGGGAGCTGGCCCTGCAGAGACGGAGGGTGACCACGGGGTTCTGGTGGGTAAGGAGGGTCAAGATAGTTTTAGTACCTGGCATGCGGCTGTGGGTTGAAGGGGTGGAACCCTTCCTCCATCGTGCTGCACTGCTTCTTGAGTCCCCCCGGTTCTTGCCTTCAGTAGCTCCTTTGCCCTGCAGCAGTGTCTCTGCTCAGCCCCCCGTTGTAGGAGTGCGAGGAAGGCTGCGTCCGTCTGGGGCTATGCCGCAGTGTCCAGTTGGTGTCTGTTGTAGGCTGGATCCAGATCCTTTTGTTCGGCACACTTTCTGGACATTGGCTTTTGGGGGTGTCTTCATGATGCTGTCCTTGTATGGGGTGAACCAGGCTCAGGTGCAGCGCTACCTCAGTTCCCGCACGGAGAAGGCTGCTGTGCTGTGAGTACAGGGACAGGAATACCAGGGAGGAGCAGAGAAGAGTGGGCCCCATTTTGGGGTTGGGGCAGGATGCCAGAGCATACACGCACACCCATCGGGGCCGGGATATGGGTCTGCTTTCCGGAGCTCGGGGACGTGCCTGAGGGTGTGTAGGCAGAGCCTTGGCGCCGGTCTCTCCGCAGCTCCTGCTATGCCGTCTTCCCCTGCCAGCAGTTGGTCCTCTGCATGAGCTGCCTCATTGGCCTGGTCATGTTTGTCTACTACCAGGAGTATGCTATGAGCGCCCAGCAGGCTCAGGCAGCCCCTGACCAGGTGAGAAGTCCTCCCTGGCACCCTTCTCTGCCCATGAAGGCCAGCCTGGCCCCCCAACAGGAGTGTCTGGTTGGCTGCAGAAAGGACTCTCACCTTGGGTAGGAAATGGACGTAAGTCGTTTTCCACTGTGGGATTCTACAGGCTGGCACAGGAGGGGCCCAGCCCCTGGCCAGCATCGCCGCATCCTGGTGCTCACCCTGCTGGTGGGGGGAGGGTCCTGCCTGTATTACCGGCTCACCACTGTGCACCGTGCCCTGCGCTCTGCTGGGAGCTCTCCCCCACCTGGTGCCTTCCGTTCGTTACAACAGCCTCATTGGACAGAAAAGAAAAAAGCCTCATGGAGGTGGTCAGAATCCTCGCCACACTGCTAGTCAGGGGCAGGGTTGGGGCGTGAACTGCGTTATTCTCTGGAGCCCGTTTTCTCTGTATTAACTGGGTCACCCTCAGTGCTGAGCTCCCTTTGCAATCACTCACTCTCCATAGACTGGTAGCGGCGCGTGCAGGGGGCTTGTCGCACGCCACACCCCAGGGCAGGGCTCTCCTCTCAGCGGGGCTGTGCACTTCTGCTCTGCCTGCAGTTCGTTCTCTACTTTGTGATGGACCTCCTGAAAGACCTGCCGGGCCTGCCTGGCCTCTTTGTCGCCTGCCTCTTCAGTGGCTCCCTCAGGTACCCTCCTTGACCGTTTCCCTTGGGCTTGTGCAGCTGATCCCCACGTGGCCCCAGGTGGAGGGGTCTCTCTCAGTTTCTCAATGTGCGCATCCGTCTGCGGATGACGAGGGACAGCTCGTCTGTGTAGAAGGGAGCATATCCTCTCCCAGAAGATGCCCCCTTACTGGGGAAGGAGTCTTTTACAACACCGAGAATTGATTCTACTTGATCAAAACCTGTATCCCATTCAGCAAAGGGCAAGTGTCCTTGCCTTCTGGGCCTCTTGCTCAGCTGCCAGCCGTGAAGATGGCTTCTGGCTGCACATGTCCTCTCCTGCCTTTAGGGCGCTCTTCCCTCAGCAGGCCCCCTGTGGGTTTTGCCTTTCAGCCCCCAGACTCAGCATGGCTCATCTTTGTCTTCCCCCTTTCAGCACCATATCTTCTGCTTTTAATTCATTGGCAACTGTTACGATGGAAGATCTGATCCGACCCTGGTTCCCTCCGTTCTCTGAAGTCCAGGCCATCATGCTTTCCAGAATCCTTGGTGCGATTATGCTTCGTCATCTTTTCAGTCGTATTCTTTCTAAGACACACCCTAAGCGCCTTATCAGTCTGCTTCACAGCACCAGGTTTAGCCTGGGCTCAGCGCTTGCCAAACGAAGTACACACAACCTTGTTGACATCTCAGGGCATTTCCTGGGAAGGCCTCTGAATCACATAGGTGGGAAAACCAGGTGGGAGGGACCTGGAGCTGGGGCAGGAGGGAATATGCCATTTCCAGGGACACAGAGGTAATGGTTTGGCTGAGGAAGGAGCTTTGCTCTACTTTTCCCCCTTTTAAATGTGTTAACTTCTCTTGGCCTGTTTTCCTCCCTTCTTTTTTTCCCAGCCTTTGGCTATGGGCTACTTTGTCTGGGAATGGCGTATGTTTCTTCCCAGATGGGACCTGTGCTACAGGTAAGGATTATGCAGAGAAGAAAGCAGTTTTTAGGGGAGAAAGGAGCTGATCGAAACAGGAAGTTGAGGGAGACAGCCGATGTGAAGGGAATGGTATAGGAATGGGTATTGAAACTTCGCCTTTGATGGACCACCTTTAGCTGTGAGTAGCCTTCCCTAGAGTCATTCCTAGGATGTTGTCGGCTCAGAGCCATCTAGGGAACAGCCTCAGAGGACAACCCAAAGTACATTCCTGTAACATTCCCAGGATTCGCCCCCTAGAATTCTGCATTATGATATTTCCAGGTAGAAGATACCAACAGATCTGACAAGTGGGGTGCTGAGGCATTGGCAGGTGGCTGTGCTCTGCTCTGCACTGGTGAGGCTGGGGCTCTCTGAGCCTGAATGTTCTCTCCCCCCCCCCCCCCGCCAACCCTGTCCTCCACAGGCAGCACTCAGCATCTTTGGCATGGTTGGGGGGCCGCTGCTTGGACTCTTCTGTCTTGGGATGTTCTTTCCTTGTGCCAACCCTCCTGTGAGTAATCCATCTGGTTCCACCGTCATGTACAGGGGTGGACCTAAGAAATGGTTTGGCAGGTCTCTCCCCATGAGTTCTGGGAACTGTTGTGAAGATTTATTGGGGCTCGCATCATGACAGGAGAATGTGTTGTTTCTCTGGCCAGGGTGCCATTGTGGGCCTGTTGGCTGGACTCATCATGGCCTTCTGGATCGGCATCGGAAGCATAGTGTCCAACATGGCCTCCGGCATGGCACCTTCTCCCCCTAATATATCCAGCTTTTCCCTGCCTAGTAACCTGACCACCGTCACCATGACCACACTGATGCCCTCAACCACCCTCTCCAAGTGAGTTGGGGCTCACTCTCTCCTTGGGGAAAATAACTCATTTTTGAGGGGTTTCCCAGGGGTCTTGGTAAGGGATGAGCCACTAGATTCCTCAGGGAGATATTGAGTCCCAAGATCCTAGGACTGTGTCTCTGAGGAATGCCCTGTCAGTGAATTGCTAACTGTCCTTACTCCGGTTCTCCGCAGGCCTACAGGGCTGCAGCATTTCTACTCCTTGTCGTATTTATGGTACAGCGCTCACAACTCAACCACAGTCATTGTGGTGGGCCTGATTGTCAGTCTGCTCACTGGTGAGGGCGTGCGGAATGGGGTCCTGGAGAAGCAAGGGAGGCCACTCAGGGAATCTGGACTCCGGGAGAACTGACCCTGCCCTCTGGGGTCCTTGGGCTTCTTGGCTGAGCTCAGGGAGGTGGGCAGGGGCTGGGGACTTAGAGCCCTGAGACCAGGTGGCTTGCTGGGTGTGCACCGGTTACACAGTAGGAGACTCAGAAGTGCCTTTGCCTTCAGGGGGAATGCGGGGCCGGACCCTGAATCCTCGGACCATTTACCCAGTGTTGCCAAAGCTCCGTGCCCTCCTGCCCCTGTCCTGTCAGAAGCGATTTCACTGCACCAGCTACAGCCAGGTAGCAGCTGTATTGTCCAGATCATACCCTCCCTTCCCTCTCTTAATACCAGACCTTCCAAATTCCCTTCTGCCCCTTTCCTTTCTCCTCCCCAGCAACTCAGATTATTTGTCTGAACCTGGACAGTCCCGCAGTAACTGCCCCCAGCTTCTGCCCTCAGAGGAGTGCTGGCTTGGTAGCTCAGCCCAGAGAGGTGCCTGGTGTGCTGGCCTTTCCTCTCCCTCCCGTGCCCCCTGCCTACCACCTTGTGCTTAACCTTAATCTTAACCTTGTGCTTTGCTCCTCCTTTTCTTCCTGACTGCCCTTTGCTGATCTCCCTTCCAGCAGGGATCAAAGCAGTGTCTACCAGCTTTTCTGCCTGAGTTCCTTCACTCCTTTGTCTCGTCCTGTCTATCTCTTTGCTCTGTGTTCTCCAGGACCTCTCCGTGGACACTGCTACATTTCCAGAAAAGATGAGTAATGGGATGTTGAAGAACGGCAGAGACAAGGAGGCCATGGCAGTGCCTGAGGAAGGCTCAGCCCACCAAGGGAACAGCCCCACCTTCATCCTCCAGGAGACCTCACTGTGATCTGGGCTTAGGTCCCAGTGCCAGAGGCCATCTTCTAGTATAGCAATCAGTTAGGTGATACCCAACAGGGACAATCAAAGACTGGATTATCTAGCCCACCAAAGGACCTTGTTTCTAGGTGTTTGGGCTGCAATAGAAGCTGTTGTGTCATGAGAAGTGTGAGTGTAGGACAGGGTTTTTACCTGTCCCTTGACAGTCTGTTCTCTAGAGGACCAGGCTTGCCAGGGAAAGGATTTTGCTAGGAAAGGGGATCAAAGCAAATCCTCTGGGAAACGGAAAATGGCTCCTGATTAACCACCATCAGGCTTCTTTGAAGTGAACAGAAACAGTAGTGCTAGTTATCACTGTTCTGAGGCCCGACTTGACAAGGTTGGCCATGTTTACCGTGAAACACAAAGCTGTCTTAGCCAGCTGTTGCTTCTCTTGTGGTACTGTTTTAAACATAAATTTCTGTTAGCCACAAAGGGTCCGTGACTACTTTCTAATTATCTGTGACGCCCAGGCCCCTCTCATTCTTGCCTGTCTACCTCCGTTCTTGAGGGGGAGGGTTTGGTGTCCCTGAAAGACCTCAGAAGAGACTGGTACATTCGTCTCCCTTGCATAGAGTAGCGAAGCTTTCCTCCTCACTGCCCCCACCCTCCAACTATGTCATGGGCACTTGGGGACGGGGCACATGTTGATCCGAGAAACCAGGGCAAGACCAGGTCCACTGTGGAGTGTGCCATCCACCTGGCACGGCACCCTAGTGTCATTTTGTTGTTCATGTTCATGTTTCCTTTTCGGAGTTTCGTTCCCACAGATCTTTGTTCCAAGGGAATAAAAACTGTTATTGGACCTAGCATCTGGGCTCCTGTACTGTTCACAACTGTCTGGTCCACCCCCGTCCCATCCGTGGCAGGAGTAAAGCACTCCCTCCTCCCCTGCACACGTCTTCCTCTGCTGAGGAGAGGGGGAGGGGAACCAGCACTGGCTGGTGGAGGTTTGGGGACTGGCTGGCATGTCTTCAGGGGGCGGCACTGTGCTCATCTCCCTCTGCCGCTTTTCATCCCCAGTGGCTCATTCTATCTCCTGTCCCACCTCCACCTTGTCCTTTATCAGAGCAATCATTGCTGCTCCAATTTTCACTTTGGGGGCTGGAGGAAGAATGCTGTTACTTGGCTTTAAAAATAGAACATTTGAGCGGGACTCTGGTGATGGTGAAGAGCATGGTGCTCAAACCCACCCAGCCCTGGGCCCCGCCCTGCCCTGGCCTCCTCCAGCTGCTCAGAAGGAGCTCTCTGCAGGCTCTCCGGGCCCCTCAGCAGGGGCCTGATCCCAGGCAGATCTGTGGAGTTTCAGAAAATGCCAAGTGGACTCTGCCTTGAGGTCTGCCCTCTTGACAGTCCTTCAACCTGGGGGCTGAGGGGCATTGCTCTTGGCTAACTATCCCACCCTACCGTGCTGCCAGAGTTCCAGAACTAACCAGGCTCCCATTTGTTCATTCTTCGACAGATTATCCACCTACATGTAAGGGCCTTAAACTTGGCCACTATTTTGCATCTAAGGAAATGACGGCCTCCCCAGGACCCTGTACAAGTACCACCATCATTCCAGAATGGCCTCATTTAGTCTCACATCCCTGCCTGTTACCTATATTTGTATAGAAAAGATGGAAGTAGGGCGCCTGGGTGGCTCAGTGGGTTAAAGACTGCCTTCGGCTCAGGACATGATCTTAGGGTCTTGAGATCGAGCCCCGATTCGGCCTCTCTACTCAGCAGGGAACCTGCTTCCCCCCCTCTCTGTGCCTACTTGTGATCTCTCTTTCAAATAAAATCTTAGAAAAGGTGAAAGTCCACAGGATTCAAAAATTTCAAGAATTCTGGTGTTTAAGGGAAAATGGTAAATATATTCGTTTTTCCATTTCTATATAAAAACTAAACAGAACAAAGACGCTTTGGTTGTAACAAAGTAAGCTTATGTATGATGAAAGAACCACTTAATGGGCGCCTGGCTGGCTCAGTCAGAAGAGCAGGCGACTTGATCTTGGGGTTGTGAGTTTGAGCCCACGTTGGGTGTAGAGATTACTTAAAAATAAAATCTTTAAAAGTATCACTTAATCACTTTGGCTCAGGTCACCTGGGATCAAGCCCCACATAGTGCGGATCCTGCTGCTTTTGCTTGCTGCCCCCCGGCCCACTTGTGTGCTCACTCGTGTTCTCTCTCTCTCTCAAAAAAAAAAAAAAAAAAAAAAAAAAAAAACAATGATTAGGAGGGTGAAGTTGTATGCACAGACCCGTTATCTCCTTAAGCTTTAGTTTCCTCATCTGTTAAATGTGAATTTCACAGAGTTCTTCAAAGATTCAGTTACATCACATGTAAAGGACTTAAACATTCATTAAATGTCAGTTATTGTGATCATATTTACGTAGTTTTCAAAGCACTTTTCATGTACTACCTGATTTTATGCCTTGGGAGGGAGGTATGTCACATAACTGCATTTTTAATGTATAAGATAACTAGGTTGCTTGGCTAGTGAGAAGTTGAGGGGCAGAACTAGAGCCCAGGTCTGTGACTTCCAGTAGCCTACCAAAGTTGCCAGGGGAGAGAGTCAGTTTGGATGGGGTGTCTCACCGGTGGCAGGGAATCTTGAGACAGTAGTCCAGAAAATTAGAATGCACCAAATGGGGTACTACTATACCATCACTCCAAAACCTTTCTAGGTCAGTGGCTTTCAAACCTCTGGCAGACCCACAGTTAAGAATATGATCATGTTGGGGCGCCTGGGTGGCTCAGATGGTTGGCCGTCTGCCTCCTGCTCAGGTAATGATCTCCAGGTCCTGGGATGGGGCTCTTTGTAGGGCTCCCAGCTCAGCAGGGAGCCTGCTTCTCCCTCTCCCTCAGCCTCTCCCCTGCTCATGCTTGCTTGCTCTCTCTCTGTCTCAAACGAATAAATAAAATCTTAAAAAAAAAGAGGGTTGGAGGTTGGGTGAGCCTGGTGGTGGGCATTATGGAGGGCACATATTGCATGGAACACTGGGTGTGGTACATAAACAAGGAATTCTGGAACACTGAAAAGAAATTAAAAAAATAAAAAGAATATGTTCATGTTATGATCCAGTACACTCATATATTGCATCATGTTACTAAAACATTTCATGAAAAAATACCTCTGGGATAGTTAATATTTTCTGAGCTCTTCTCTTCCCTTCTCTTCCTGCATAATTCAGTCCTAAAGCCACTAGTCGGAGCAGGGTAAGGTAGCATTGGTGCTGGGGGCTGTCTGGGGCACATATCAGAGCTCAAATGAAATGGGGGAGACCACACATGGGAGTAGCCCAGCTCAGACGTCATAGCCTGAGCACAGGGAGGGGCGCCACCACATGGAAGGTGGCCTGATGGGGGTTGTCAGAGCCAGTGTGTATGTGTGTGTGTCCTACATGTCCCACCTGGAGGATCAGAACTCAAAACAATGAACAGGGCATTCGCACATGGGAGCAGCCCAGCCTGGGCTGTTGGAACCTGAGGGCACCTGTATGGAAGAAAGACCTGTGATCAGATGAGAGCCCACGTAGGTTGAGGCAGTCTGGGGTATGGTGTCAGCCTAAGCAGGGTGATGGACACCCGCATAGGGGCCAGCCCAGTGCAAGGAGAGTTGGATTAGAGCCAAGCAGAGCAGTGAATAAATCTCTGGAAAATCACAAATCAGCTCCCCTGTGGATTTGCAGTCCAATTTCACATTGCTCAACAAGTCACAATGGGGGACTTTGAAAGAATAATAAAACCAACTGGCAAAAATTATCAAGAGAAAAGAGAAGACACAAATAATTCCAGAAATAACAAGGGTATCTAATTACAAATATCTAGATATTAACAGATAATCAGATTATGAACTACTTTAGGCCAAAAAATTTGAAACTTTAGATAAAACTGAAGAAATTAACTGGAAAAATATCACTAAAACAGACTCCAGAAACAATAGGATATCTGAATAGTCCTATTCCCGTTCAAGATGTAGAAACAGTATTAAATAAAACCATCTAATCATGAAGAAAACCCCAGGCCCACATGGCTTCACTGTTGAGTTCTAATCTTTGAAGGAATAAATAATTCTAAATTTACGTAAATGATTCTAGAGTATAAGTGAAGAGGGAAACTTCCTTTTAAAAAAGAAAAGATTTTATTTATTTGAGAGAGAGCGAGAGAGAGAACAAGTGGGGGAGGGGCGAAAGAAGAGGGAGAGAAGCAGACTCCCTGCCAAGCAGGAAACCCAATGTGGGGCTTGAAGACCCAAACCAAAGGCAGATGCTTACCCAACTGAGCCACGCAGGCACCCCAAGAGGGAGCCTTCCTGAATGTTTTTTCTATTTTCCAGCAACACTTAAAGCATGAAATTTTTAATGTCTTATTTTTTAAGATTTTATTTATTTATTTGACAGAGAGAGAACACAAGTAGGCAGAGAGGCAGGCAGAGAGAGGGGAAAGCAGGCTCCCTGCTGAGCAGAAAGAGCCCGATATGGGGGTCGATCCCAAAACCCTGAGACCATGACCTGAGCTGAAGGCAGAGGCTTACCCCACTGAGCTACCCAGGTGTCCCTAAATGTCTTATCGTAGCATCAATCCAGTACCAAAACCAGACAGAGATAGCATTAGAAGAAAGGAAAAGTACAGGTTAATATTATGAACATAGCTGCAAAATCACAAAATATTAGTGAACTGGATTCAGCAATATATATAAAAAAGATATCATCATTGAGTTTATTTCAGAAATGAGAAGTTGTTTTAACAATAGAAACTCAAATAATATGATTCTTAACATTAACAGATGAGAGCAAAAATCTCACCATCATCTCATAAGATACAGAAACAGAGTTTCATGAAGTTCAACATTCATTTAGGAGAAAAGCTACCACTAGAAGGACTTCCCTAACCTGATTAAGGGTATTTGTGAAAACAATCTACAACAAAGCTTTTAAAACTATAGCCAAAATTAAAGGTAAAAAAATTTAATTCTTTTAATTCTAATCAAAGTTGTTCTTTTTTTTTTTTTAAAGATTTATTTATTTATTTGATAGAGAGATCACAAGCAGGCAGAGAGGCAGGCAGAGAGAGAGGAGGAAGCAGGCTCCCTGCTGAGCAGAGAGCCCGATGCGGGGCTCGATCCCAGGACTCCGAGATCATGACCTGAGCCAAAGGCATCGGCTTAACCCACTGAGCCACCCAGGTGCCCCTCAAAGTTGTTCTTAAAAAGGGAAACGGTCGTTGCAGAGGGGTGGGGGGGATTAATGGTGAGGTGTTGAGAGTTTTCTCTTAAAAATCAGGAACAATGGGGCACCCGGATGGCTCAGTGCGTTAAGCCTCTGCCTCAGGCTCAGGCCATGATCCCAGGGTCCTGGGATCGAGTTCGGCATCGGGCTCCTCGCTTGTCAGGGAGCCTGCTTCTCTCTCTGCCTCTGCTTGCCACTCTGCCTGCTTGTGCATGCTCTTTCCTTCTGACAAATAAATAAACAAATAAAATCTTAAAAAAAATCAGGAACAAGATAAAGATGCTTGCTATTATGATTTCATTTCACCTTTGTACTTGATATTCTAGTGAGGAGTCACACAAAAGCTCAAAACAAAGGAAAAGTGATGAATTTGACATGTGAAAACTTCTTTTCAGTGAAAAGCATCATTAAAAGTGAAAACCTCAACATAGAAAAAGGGAAAATAAAGTTGCAACATATATATCTCTGACTTAAAGAACACGTGACATAAAGAACTAAGAATCAACATGAAAAAGACAACTGAAAAATGGGGAAAAGATTTGAATGGATATTTTACCAATGCGGAATCCAAATGATCTATGAATATGATGAAAAGAATTCTTAGTAACCAGGAATATGACAATTAAAACCAAAATAACGTGCAATTACGTACTTAACCACACTGGCAAAAAATGACTCCAAATCAACTTGATTTGTGCTAATTAACTGACTGCAATTAGTACAAATGTTTACAGAGTGAAAAGGGCAAATTACATCTTAGTATTAGCATGAAAGAAAATAGTTTTGGAGTGCCTGGGTGGCTCAGTGGGTTAAAGCCTCTGCCTTCGGCTCAGGTATTGATCTCGGGGTCCTGAGATCGAGCCCCGCATCAGGCTCTCTGCTCAGCAGGGAGCTTGCTTCCCTTCCTCTCTCTGCCTACCTCTCTGCCTACTTGTGATCTCTGTCTGTCAAATGAATAAATAAAATCTTAAAAAAAAAATAAAGAAAGAAAATAGTTTTAACGCCAGTGACTCCTTGGTAAGGTCCCAGAGATCCCTAGAGGTTCATGGACCACACTAGGAATTGTTACCCTAAGCAAGGAGATGTACAAGAACTTTCTTAGCAACATAATAGCCGCCAAACTGGAGACAACCCCAAGGTCCTTAAAAATAAGTGTTACATTCTTACAGGAATGCTATATAGCAGTGACCAAAAAAACCTCAACCACACACATCAACAAGGAAAGTTGATCAAAAGAAACCAAGTCATGAAAGAAAACACTGTGATTCCATTTGTTCAAGTTCAAAACACAAAAAAACTATGCTTTATTGTTTATGGACCCATACAAAGGTGGTAAAACCAATTTTTTTTTTTTTTTTTTTAAGCAAGGGATTGATGAACCTAAAGCCAGGAGAGTGGTGACCTCAAGTGAAGAGGGTGGGTAATGTGACCAGGAAGGGATTTTGCAGGCGCCTGCAATATTCTAGTTCTTCACTGAATGGGAATATCATAAAGGTTCACTTTAAATACTGCAAGGACATCTTACAGGCTACATGTACATTTTTCAGTAGAAAAATTTAATCTACTAATATCATTCACTTACATAGCTGTCTCTCCTAACATTGTTAAGAGCAACATATGTCACCGCAGTAAAAATGAAAAGGCCACATGAATATTTGTTTGTACCTGTGCAAAACGTCTCTAGAAGGATACAGAAGAGACTTACAATGATGAAGAGGGGAGTCTCCCAGCCTGTGAAACGGGATGAGGTGACAGGAAGACCGAGGTGACAGAGGAACACCTTGGCTCTCATCTCTCTACACTTACACAATTTTTTTAAAGATTTTATATATTTATTTGACAGCTAGCGAGAGAGAAAACACAAACAGGGGGAACCGGAGAGAGGGAAGCAGGCTCCCCACTGAGCAGGGAGCCTGATGCTCGAATGGATCCCAGAACCCTGGGATCATGACCTGAGCCAAAGGCAGAGGGCTGAGCCACCCAGCTGCTGCACACTCAAACATTTTTGATGTTGAACAATTCATGTATTGCCGGTACTAAAATACTTTTAAAGCTCTATAATATTGAAGTTTACAAAATACTTCTAAGTAAACCTGTATCAAAGATAAAACTGGAAATTTTAAACCATTAAAACTGGAAATTATAGGGGCGCCTGGGTGGCTCAGTGGGTTAAGCCTCTGCCTTTGGCTCAGGTCATGGTCTCAGGGTCCTGGGATCAAGCCCTGAATTGGGCTCCCTGCTCCGCCAGAAGCCTGCTTCTCCCTCTCCCACTCCCCCTATCACTGTGTTTTTCTCTGTCATATAAATAAATAAAATCTTAAAAAAAACCACACCTGGAAATTATAAATTATTTCAGAATTATATTGCTACTAGAGCATTACAGAGCAATTAGACAAGCAATCTTTTAAATGTCGAACAATCTGATGGGCAAAAAAAAAAAAATGTATCTCATTTAATTTACTTTTCTTGATTACTATTGAATTTGAGCACCTTTTCTTTTTCTCTTTCTTTTTTTCTCTTCCTCCTTCTCCTCCTCCCCTAGGTTCCCCTCTTCTCCACCTCTTTTTTTTCCTCCTCTACCTCCTTCTTTTTTGGTTTGGATTTTTCTGTTTCCTGATCCTGTCACCTGTTGATTTGAATAATTGTTTTCAGAATTTTGTATATTCTAGATATTAATTCCATGCAATAATTTGCCCCCATGCTTTCCATTTTTTTCCCTTTCCCTTTTCTTAGAACATCTGTTATAGTATTTCTTTTAACAGAAGTCTTGAATTTTGAGAACAAATCAGTTTTTTATGGCTTCTGGGTTTTGTGTCTTATTTAAGAAGGCATTCTCCATCTCAATATTATTTAAAATATAGTTTAAAAACCTTTAAAATAGGGGTGCCTGGGTGGCTCAGTGGTTTAAAGCCTCTGCCTTAGGCTCCAGTCATGATTCCAGGGTTGTGGGATGGAGCCCCATATCAGGCTCTCTGCTCAGCAGGGAACCTGCTTCCCCCTCTCTCTGTGCCTGCCTCTCTGCCTACTTGTGATCTCTCTCTCTCTCTCTCTCTGTCAAATAAATAAATAAAATCTAAAAAATAATAATGAATAAAATAATATAAATGTGTAAAGAAGCTTTGCAAAACAGAATGGCATTTTATCTTTTTTTTTAACTGTTGCATAAGGTAGAACTTGCGCTGTCATAAAAACAGAATGCTGTGTATACGTTCCAGATTACCACCAAAATATTTCTGGGTTTCTAACTGACATGACTACTCAAATTGGTGTTTTAAATGATCTCTTTCCTTCAGTGATTGGTTAAAACTCCTAAACTGGAGGAAAATTATCAAAGGTCAAATGTCAAAAGCTCTTTTATTCAGACTTCTCTTGCTCATTACAATATTAACCTTATTTTTGTCATTTCCGGTGTCTCCCTGCCTAGTTTCAGGACTCCTTCATTGCCATAACTTCCAGCTGACCCGTGATCCCTTCTGCTCAAGGAGTTCATATATATTGCCCACATAGGATTAGTCTGTCTCCCCTTTCAAAACTCCCCTATATGTTTCCCAACTGCTATGTTGACCCATCGGTAGGGACATCTCTATGCCCCCATTCAGCAGGAAGACATTAGAAGATGAGACCTTCCACCTTCAACAACTTTAAAGATTTAAGGGTCAAAATTGTTGGGGGGGAAATGGTGAGGGAAGAGAAAGCAAGTTTAGGACAAAGCATAAACTGACACCCTACAACCTCTCCCATCTTCCCCCTTGTCCCCTCCGGGTGGGACATGTGTGACTTTTTCCAGAGACTGCCCAACTAAATGTTAGTATCTGGCTAGAGGGGGAATCAACCTTAACTTGACAACCACAAGACCTCGGGTATCTTGTAGGTATCTCGTAGGTCGGTCCTCTTTAGCATATGAAAGTTCTTTTGAAACCTCCCTTTTTCTTACTTGCCCCAACTCCCAATTATATACTCACCACTCCTTGAGACCCTGGTGCTGCGGTTCTTTCTGGCCATGGGTTCTGTCTCTGAGCTTTAAGAAACCACCATTTTGTAACCTCCCCCCCCCCAAAAAAAAAATATATATATATATATAAAATAAAAACCTTAAAATATTTTAACTTTTTCCCCTCTAAATGTTTATTTAATTGTACCAGTTGTGTTTGATGGGACAGGAGTTTCCATCTAATTGATGTGGGAGGGCGCCTGGGTGGCTCAGTGGGTTAAGCCGCTGCCTTCGGCTCAGGTCATGATCTCAGGGTCCTGGGATGGAGTCCCGCATCGGGCTCTCTGCTCAGCAGGGAGCCTGCTTCCCTTCCTCTCTCTCTGCCTGCCTCTCTACCTACTTGTGATCTCTGTCTGTCAAATAAATAAATAAAATCTATAAAAAAAAAAATTGATGTGGGAAACAAAGACAGAAGAAAAATTACTAAATTTCCTTACTACCTACAGCCTGTTGACAAGTCCTTGAGACAGGCAGAGCGACATTCCTCTAGGGACTCAATCACCTCAATGTTAATACTTTGCCCTTAGGGACTCAACGGCCTCAATGTTAATACTTTGTTTAGGGCAAACGGCAATCCTAGCCTGAGCCTCCCCTCCCCCAGAATCCCCTAAGTCTATTTTAATGTATAAAAATCCCTTTGGAAACTTCCTTTGTCTCTAAACCCCCTACCCATATGGCCCACTGATATACACCAGAAGGGTCTCATAACTAAGGTTTTATTAGATGATAATAAATGACATTTCCCCAACAACAGCTAGCCCCCTCAAGGTCCTGGAAACCTTGCTTCCAAAAGTCCTTAGAGCCTTAACGCTGTCCTTAACCCCCTCCCAACTTGAAAGTATGTGATGGGCCACTCCTCTTGACCCCACTGTAGCTCTTTCTGCCCATGGGTCCTGTCCTTGTACTTTAATAAAATCACCTTTTGCACCAAAGACATCTCAAGAATCCTTTCTTGGCTGTCAGCTTCAAACCGTAAAATACTCTTTCCTACATCACTGATGTTATTTTTCCTTCAGTAGATAGCCAATTATCTCACACAATCTATTGAAAAAGCCACCCTTCCTTCATAGATTTTAAATGTTGCTGCTAATGAAATTAACTAACTAAATAAATAAGCATCGCTTCTAATTGTAAACATTTGCACAGATACATGGATGTTTTGCACTTTACTCTATCCCACTGATCTATTTTTATCCCTTTATTGTAGGTTGCTAAATCTGTTATGTTTACATGCCTTTATATATTTTTATATTTTCATATATACTGTAGGGTAAATTCCCACTCAATATTCTTTTTCAGATTTGGGGGGCTATTATTGAACATTTTCACTTTCAGAAAAGAATCACAATTTTATTAAAAAAATGTTTTTTCTCCTTGCTGTTTTAATTTGCATTTCCTTGACTACAGACATTGTAGGACATCTTTCCATATGCTTACTTACCATCTATGCATCTTCTTTGGTGAAATGTCTGGTAAGATCTTTTGCCCATTTTTTAACTGGATTGTTGTCTTGCTGTTGAGATTTTTTTTTAAGATTTTATTTATTTATTTGACAGAGAGAGAGATCATAAGGAGGCAGAGAGGCAGGCAGAAAGAGAGGGGGAAGCAGGCTCCCTGCTGAGCAGAGAGCCCGATGGGGGGCTCGATTCCAGGACCCTGCGACCATGACCCGAGCCGAGGGCAGAGGCCTAACCCACTGAGCCACCCAGACGCCCCTTGCTGTTGAGTTTTAAGAGTTCTTTGTATATTTTGGATGCTACTCCTTTATCACATGTGTTCTGCAAATGTCCTTTCGGAGCATTTCCATTTTTAGGACTTTATGCCACAGATTCACTTGCATACAGGTACAAAGATGTATATGCAAGGATAATATAAATAACAAATTAGGTGATAAAATTACAAATTAGAGGGAAGCAAAACGTTTGTCTCAGACTGGGCTCTTGGTTGCAAGCAGGAGAAGTGACTGGCTGATGCTCAGAAAGTCGTTTGTTATAAAGAACAATGCTGGGAGGACTACAGAATGGGCTTGATGATAATCCTCAAGAATTAAAGCCACAAACCACATACATAAATAGCCTGATGTGTAAAAGATCCAGAAGAATTCTGCCACCAAAAACCAGACGTTGAATTTGTACTGCCACCAAGAACCTGATGGCAATTGCAACTGTCACTCACACCAGTGCCACGAATATCTCTTCTGCATCAGGAACTTGCTTTGCAATCCATGCTGCCTCCAAGGCCATAAGGCTCTGGGGCACTCTTGCCAAGATATGATCAGTGTCCTACTCAAAGCCCATTTCCTCCTGAGGTCCACCTCTGATTTGGAGATTGGCACGGGTGCATCTGGTTGGTGGAGTCTCAAAGGGGACAGGGGAGCGAATATTTCCACGAACATGAAAAATGTTCCAAAGGAGTTGGCCAGTCAGAAACATGACAAATGTCCATTGAAGTGTCTATTAATTGGAGATAGCTAATACATTATGGCACAACCATGCATTAGAATACAATATGGCTTTTTTTTTTAAAGATTTTATTTATTTATTTGACAGACAGAGATCACAAGGAGGCAGAGAGGCAGGCAGAGAGAGAGGAGGAAGCAGGCTCCCTGCTGAGCAGAGAGCCTGATGCGGGGCTCGATCCCAGGACTCTGGGATCATGACCTGAGCAGAGGCTTAACCCACTAAGCCACCCAGGCGCCCCTATAATACAGCTCTTGAACACAGTAAGGTATTTAAAAAATAAGGATGTGGGAGACTCCAAGATATAGTTAATGTGTATCATATTCTATCATTTGTATCTTAAAAAGAGCTACATATTTGTATATTTGTCCATGTATACAAAAGTCTGGAAGGATACACAAGACACTGGTAACAATGGCTCCTTCTAGGGAAAGGAAAAAGGTTAGGGGGACCCACTGGTCTGAATTCTATATATGTCATATGCATGCATAATCTGTTAAAATTGTAAGAAGTAAAAATGTTTGTCACGTATACAAATTATAGCCAGGAAACATCTGATAAATTTAATTCATTTTAGAATGTTTGGAAATAAAACCAATGGGTATTGGGTGTTATCTATGCTGGGATTAAAAGTGACAGCACACAGTGGGTTAAAGCCTCTGCCTTCGGCTCCGGTCATGATCTTGGGGATCTGGGATTGAGCCCCTCATCAGGCTCTCTGCTCAGCAGGAAGCCTGCTTCCCCCCTCTCTCTGCCTGCCTCTCTGCCTACTTGTGATCTCTGTCTGTCAAATAAATAAAATCTTAAAAAAAAAAAAGTGACAGCACGGATGCCGCTGATGCTAATGGTATCTCAGATCAACAACCTCAACTACCTCTGAGCTAAAGGTTGCCCATCTCAAACCCAGAATTGTGCAACAGCATCCACCTGTCCCACGAAATTACCCTGCCTGGCTAGCACTCCCCAAGCACCCAGTTCAGATGTCCCAAACTGTCTGTGACATGGAGGACACAGAGAACTGTTAATAATTATTCGACCCTAAGAAGCAAGAAATGGTCTCCCGCCCACCCCAAAGTCTGTGGGACGAGGCCAGGAGACGTTCTAACAAAATAGTTTTGTTTATCTGGGTAGGAGGTTGGGTCTATGAACCACAGCCACTTCACACCCACTGACTGAGACTCAAAATACTTTCAGCTGAATCACTGAAGGTGCTTCCAGCAGCATAAACAGAGCGCCCAACTAAAAGGCTCCAACAGTGAGGATATTCATTATTTCACATAACAAGAAGTCTGGTGAAGAGAATTCCAGAGCTGCTTCATTCAGGAGTTCAACAAAGGCAGGGTTCTGGCTCAGTCTCTCTTGACTTCCTTATGACTTTTCCTTCATGGCGGCAAAATGACTGTTGCTGTTCCCACCACACATCTTCATAAGAGATAAGGATTTCCACACCGCTTGCTCTTGTGCTTTCTCTCACTTGCTCGAGTTTTTAATCAGAGAGGAAAATCTTGCCCAGAAGCTTCCAGAAGATTTCTCCACCCCTCCCAGTTGGTTGGAAGTATGTGATAGGCCCACCTTTGAACCAGTCTTTAGCAAGGGGTAATGAGATGGCCACGCTTGTCTTGAGCAATCACAGTTCATCCCTGGAGGAGGGTCGGGGTGGGGATGGGGAGGAACTTGTTTGTCTGAAATTCAGTTTTCACTGGATGTCCTACATTTTTATTTGAGACTGTGGCAACGCTGCTGGGTGACACCCTTGTCTTTCCTGAGTCTGTTGCCAGACCGTACTTAACAAAATCAGTGTGGCATTGGCAAGAATAAGACAGGAGTGCCTAAAAGTAGCAATCAACCATCTGCCTCTTTGCTTTACAAGATTTCCTTCAACTTCTGTTCAAGAAAATCCTGGCTCCCTTTGGCTCTCTACCCCCTCCCTATTTGACAACAGCTGTATCCCTGAGACATGATGGTGAAGGGACAACGGAGTGGCTTTGGGTACGCTGGGTACCTGCCTGGTCACCAAGGCTACTTTTAACTCTGGCAAAATGAATACTGTCTCCATCAATAACACCTTCACTCACTTCAATATACGGTCTACATGGCCCAGTATGATTCCACCCATGACAAGTTCAAGGGCACAGTCCAGGTAGAGAATGGGAAGTTTGTCATTAATGGAAAGCTCATCTCTAACTTTCTGGAGCGAGATCTCACTAACATCAACTGGGGTGAGGTTGGTGCTGAATTTATTGTGAAATCCACTGGTATCTTCACGATCCTGAAGAAGGTTGGTGCCTGCTTGAAGGGTAGAGCCAGAAAGGTCATCCTCTTTGCCTCTTCTGCTTGTGATGGGTATGAACCATGAAAAAGAAGTATGACAACTTTCTCAAGATTGTCAGCAATGAATTTTTGACCACCAACTGCTTGGCCCCCTGGCCAAAGCTGTCCATAACAATTTTGGCATCATAGAGGGACTCATGATCACAGTACACATTCCATCACTGCCTCCCAGAGAACTGTAAAAGGCCCTTCTGAGAAGGTAAGTGGTGATGGCTGAGGATCTGTCCAGAACATTGTCCCTGCTTCTACCAGTATGGTCAAGTTCCTGGGCAAGTCATCCCCGAGCTCAAATGGGAAGATCACTGGCATGGCCTTCCATGTCCTCATCCACAATGTGTTGGTCATGGACTTGACCTGCCATTTAGAGAAAGCTGCCAAAAGGACAACATCAAGAAGGTGGTGAAGTGGGCATCACAGGGCCCTCTCAGGGGCATCCGGGGCTATGCTGGGGACCAGGTTGTCTCCTGAAGCATTAACAGAGACACATACTCTCCCACCTTTGATGCTAGGGCTGACTCTGGCTTCCATGACCACTTTGTCAAGCTCGTTTCCTGTGATGAAAATAAATTTGTCAGGGGCGCCTGGGTGGTTCAGTTGTTAAGCATCTGCCTTCCTCATAGGTCATGATCTCAGGGTCCTGGGATTGAGCCCTACATCCAGCTCCCTGCTCGTCGGGGAGCCTGCTTCTCCCTCTCCCACTCCCCCTGCTTGTGTTCCTCTTCACTGTCTCTCTGTCAAATAAATAAATAAAATCTTTTAAAAAAAAAAGTAAGTTATGTATAGAGCATGTTACAACCTGCAATTTTTATTTGTGTGAGCCAATGTTTTTAAAGCCACTACCTAGTGTTCTTTAGCTTTGCTGTGCGGCCTCTGAACAAGAGGGAAACAACTGCCCAGCTGCTTCCTGAGACCTTGGATTTTTCCTGATGTGGAAGATTTTGAGTAATCCTGCCTGTTCAAAGATCACTTGGGATTGAAGATCACAGTGCCATATAAATGATGAGAGAGAACAGGAATGTTTCCTATGGGAGTCAGTGCTATTTCAACACTATTTTTATGCATTTATGTAAGGAGATAATTATGACGTAAGTGATGAGGAGGCATTTCTGGGTCCTGATTATAAGTGGGACGGCCAGGGTGTTACTCATAGACATACACAGACCTACCAATCCTTTGCTGAGTCACCCACTTACCACTGTTAGGGGGCCACTCCAGTTCCCAGCCCCAAGGAAAACCATCGGTTTGTCAGACTCTCATGAACTCTGGTCCATAGCCTAGGCAGCTGCTGGAAATTCTCACTCTCAGACTAGGCAACTCTTTTAAGTGTGTCCCCTCTGGGAGACAAAAATCAGAAGGCTTGTGGGGCTATACTTACTGGGATCATGTCAGACAAACACCTATATTTTCCAAGGCTGGCCAGCGATAAACTTTATATATATTCATGAGAAAATAGTATCCATTTCCTAAACTATATTAATGTTGTAGACTTGATTAAAGAAGAGCTGTGTCAGTTTACATGAAAGATTGAACAGATATTTATCTCTTCCCTCCCAAATCCCCACTATAATAACAGTAAAAAAAAAAATAAATAAATAAATAAGATGATAAACCCATAAGGTTAAAGAGAAGAGAGAAGATGACAGGAGTTAAGAAATGTCAACACAGGGCACCTGAGTGGCTCAGTTGGTTAAGCGTCTGCTTCTGCTTGGGTCATGAACCCCGGGTTGAGTCAGCTTCTCCCTCTCTCTCTGGCTGCCACTCCTCCTGCTTGTGATCTCTCTCTCTCTCCCTCTGTCAGATAAATAAACAAAATCTTAAAAAAAAAAAAAAAAAGGTCAACACAATTCTGGAAAATGACAGCAGTGGGAGGAGTAATAAAACTGAATCAGCAGAACGGAGAAGCTTAAGCCTAAGGGCGCTTGCGGTAGGGGTGCGGCAGGTAGAGGTGGGGAGTGGAGGGCATGCCAATAAAGAAAAAGCTGATCGGCCCAGCAGAACACAGCAAAAGGTCGGGAGCAGAAGGCGCGGTGTAGGGGCGCCTGGGTGGCTCAGTGGGTTAGGGCTTCTGCCTTCGGCTCGGGTCATGGTCCCGGGGTCCTGGGATCGAGGCCCGCATCGGGTTCTCTGCTCCGCAGGGAGCCTGCTTCCTCCTCTCTCTCTGCCTGCCTCTCTGCCTACTTGCGATCTCTGTCAAATAAATAAATAAAATCTTAAAAAAAAAAAAGAAGAAGAAGAAGGCGCGGTGTAGCTCTGGCAACCACTGATTGGTTCTTTGTCCCCGCACTTTTGCCTTTCAGGGATGTTACATAAATGCAATCATGGGTCTGTAAGTCTTTACATTCTGGCTTCTTTCATTTGGCTTAATGCGTTTGAGTTGTTCGTGCCTTTGTAGTAGCAATACTTTTTTTTTTTTTTCCCTTTAAATGGCCAACTAGCCATCGGTTTTATAGGTGTGCAAGAGTTTTTTGGATTGTTTCCAGGTTTTGGTGATTACAAACAACGCTAATGTAAACATTTTGTAGTGGTGTCTCGGTTATTCTGTAAACAGGTGTTTGTTGCACTTGGGCAAATGACATGGGGTGAGATTCCTGGCTGGTGCTGTATGTGTATGTTTAAGTTTGTCCAAACTGTTTTCCAGAGTGGCTGCTCTGTGTTGCGCCCTCAGCTGCAACACACCAGACTTCTGGTTACTCCACATTCCTGGCAGAACTTCATAGGGCATTTGTGTGTGTATTTTTTTTTTTTTTAGCCATTCTAACAGATGTGTGGTGGTGTCTTGCTGTATGTGTGTGTGTGTGTTTTTTAGGTATACAGTTCAGTGGTGGTTTTTTTTTTTTTTTTTTTGAATACTGTGTATTTGATGGAGAGAAAGAGATACCACAAGTAGCAGAGCTGCAGGCTGAAGGAGAAGGAGAAGCAGGCTCCCTGCTGAGCTGGGAGCCCATCTTGGGCCTCGATCCCAGGACCCTGGGATCATGACCTGAGCTGAAGGTGGATGCTTAACTGACTAAGCCACCCAGGTGCCCCTAATTCAGTGGTTTTCTGTATATTCACAAAGTTGTACAACCACGACCACGATCTCATTCCAGAACATTTCCATCAGTCTCCACTTGCACTGAATTGCCCCCCCCCAAATTCATGTCGAAGTCCTACCCCCCAATTTGAAGGTATTTGGAGATAGGGTCTTTGGGAGGTAATTTGAGTTAGATGACGTGATGAGAGTGGGGGATTGGTGATGGGTTTAGTGCAGTTATTAGAAGAGGAGGAGGGGTGCCTGGGTGGCTCAGTGGGTTAAAGCCTCTGCCTTCAGCTCAGGTCATGATCTCAGGGTCCTGGGATCCAGCCCTGCATCAGGCTCTCTGCTCAGCGGGGAGCCTGCTTCCCCTCCTCTCTCTGCCTACTTGTGATCTCTGTGAAATAAATAAATAAAATCTTAAAAAAAAAGAAGAAGAGGAGGAGAGATCTCTCTGCACACACGCGCGCACGCACACACACCAAGAAAAGGTCATGTGAGCACATGCCAAGAGAAAAGCTTCAAAATAAAACCTATTTTGCCAACACCTTGACCTCAGACTCCTCAGCCTCCAGAAGTGTGAAAAATAAATTTCTGTTGTTTATTTTATTTTTTAAAAGATTTTATTGATTTATTTGTCAGCGAGAGAGATCATAAGCAGGAGGAAGGACAGGCAGAGGGAGAAGCACTCTCCCCGCTGAGCAGGAAGCCCAACATGGGACTCAGTCCCAGGCCCCCAGGATCCTGACCTGAGCTGAAGGCAGATGCTTAACTGACTGAGCCACCCAGGCGTCCCTGTACCACATCTTCTTAATCCATTCATCTATGGAGCGACACTTGGGCTGCTTCCATAATATGGCAGTTGTAAATAATGCAGTAAACATAGGGGTACATGTGTTCTTTCAAATTAATGTTTTTGTATTCTACAGGTAAATACTCAGTAGTAGAATTACTGGATCATATATAATTCTATTTTTAATTTTTTGAGGAACCTCCATACTGTTTTCGGCAGTGGCTGCACCAATTCTCATTCCCACCAACAGTGCACAAGGGTTCCTTTTTCTCCACATCTTCACCAACGCTTGTTTCCTGTGGTTTTTATGTTAGTCATTCTGATCGGTGTGAGGTGATATCATTGTGGTTTTGATTTGCATTTCCCTGATGATAAGTGATGTTGAGCATCTTTTTATATGTCTATTGGCTATCTGTATGTCTTTTTTTTTTTTGAGATTTTATTTATTTATTTGATAGAGGGAGAGAGACAGCGAGAGAGGGAGCACAAGGAGAGGGAGTGGGAGAGGAAGAAGCAGGCTTCCCCCCAGAGCAGGGAGCCCGATACACAACTCAATCCCAGGACCCCGGGATCATGACCTGAGCTGAAGGCAGATGCTTAACAACCGAGCCACCCAGGCACCCCCATTAGTATGTCTTCTTTGGAGAAATGTCTATCTATGACTTCTGCCTTTTTTTTTTTAAAGTAGGATCCAGAGTCAGTGTGGAGTCCAATGCAGGGCTTGAACTCACAACCCTGAGATCAAGTCCTGAGCTGAGATCAAGAGTCAGATTTTTTTTTTTTTAAGATTTTATTTATTTATTTGACAGGCAGAGATCACAAGTAGGCAGAGAGGCAGGCAGATAGAGAGAGAGGTGGAAGCAGGCTCCCTGCTGAGCAGAGAGCCCGATGTGGGGCTCGATCCCAGGACCCTGAGATCATGACCTGAGCCGAAGGCATAGGCTTCAACCCACTGAGCCACCCAGGCGCCCCAAGAGTCAGATGTTTATCTGACTGCTGAGTCACCCAGGTTCTGCCCATTTTTAATTGGATTATTTGGGTTTTGGGTTTTTTTTTTTTTTTTTTTCATGTTGAGTTGTGTAAGTTCTTTCTGTATTTTGGATACTAACCCTTTATTGGATATGTCATTTGCAAATGTATTTTCCTATTCGGTAGGTTGTCTTTTAGTTTTGTTGATGGTTTCCTTTGCTCTGCAGAAGCTTTTTATCTTGATGTAGTTCCAGTAGTTTATTTTTGCTTTTGTTTCCCTTGTCTCGGGAGACATATCTAGAAAAATGTGGTTACAGCCAATGTCAGAGAATTTACTGACCATGCTCTCTTCTAGCATTTTTAGATGCACAAATCTTTGTGCATTTTTAGATGCACAAATCTTTGTGCATTTAAAAAAAAATTGGTTTCCTTTCATTTCATTCTAAGAGTTCTTTGTGTATCTTGAACACAAGTCCTTTGTCTGATACGTGATTTGTAAATATTTTGTTCCCATCTATGAATGTCTTTTGATTCTCTTAAGAGTATTCTTCAGGGGCGCCTGGGTGGCTCAGTGGGTTAAGCCTCTGCCTTCGGCTCAAGTTATGATCCCAGGGTCCTGGGATCGAGTCCCGCATCGGGCTCTCTGCTCAGTGGGGAGCCTGCTTCTCCATGCCTCTCCCTGCCTCTCTGCCTACTTGTGATCTCTGTCTGTCAGATAAATAAATAAATCTTAAAAAAAAAAAAAAGAAAAAGTATTCTTCAGAGTTAGTTTTAAGTCTTGATGAAATCCCATTTGTCAAGTTTTTATTTCTTTTTTTAAGAATTATTTATTTATTTATTTGACAGACGGCGAGAGAAGGAGCATAAGCAGAGGGAGTAGGAGAGGGAGAGCAGGCTTCCTGCAGAGCAGGGAACCCAGTTCGGGGCTCGATCCCAGGACCCTGGGATCATGATCTGAGCTGAAGACAGACACTTAACAACTGAGCCACCCAGGCACCCCAAGTTTTTCTTTTATGGGTCGTACTTTTGGTGTCATTTCTTAGAATCTCTGCCTAACTCCAAGTTACAAAGATTCCGTCCTGTGCTTTCTTCTTAAAGTTTTTATACTTTTAGACTTTATATTTAAATTCATGATCCATTTTAAGTTAAATTTGTATACAATGTGAAGTATTGGGTTGTGGCTCATTTTGCTTTGCAGAGGGATTTCAAGTTATCCACCACCATTTGTTCAAAAGACAATCACTTTTCCATTGAATTGCCATTGCACTTTTGTGAAAAATCAATTGTGTAGGGGTGCCTGGGTGGCTTGGTCCATTAAGTATCTGACTCTTGATGTCAGCTCAGGTCTTGATCTCAGGGTTCTTGAGTTCAAGCCCCTTGTTAAGCTCCACACTGGGCATGAAGCCTACTTAAAAAAAAAAAAAATCAATTGTGTGGGTCTATTTTTGGACTCTGTGTTCTGTTCCATCTGTGCCTATCTTTTAACCTAATGTCACACTGGTTCTGGTTTCGATATTAAGATAATTGCACTTGGTTTTTGTTTGTTGCACTTGGAGTTTGTTTCCCTCCAAATTCATATGTTGAAATATTAACCCCCAATGTGGTGGTATTAGGAAGTACGTTCTTTGGGAGTTAACTAATCATGAAGGTGATTGATATTAGGGCCCTTATGAAAGGGATCCCAAAGAGCTCTCTTGCACTGTGTCTATCATATGAGGATACAATGAGAAGACAGCAGTCTGTAACCCAGAAGAGGGCCTTCATCAGAATTCTAACCATGCTGGTACCCTAATCTTGGACTTCCAGCCTCAGTAACTGTGAGAAATAAACTTCTCTTGTTTATAAGCCACACAGTTTATTGCTGCTTCATGATAGCAGCCTGACCTAAGACAGAAATGTTGGTCTCATAAATGACTTGGGATGTGTTTGTCTTTTATTTTCTGGAGGAGATTATGTCAAATTGGTATTAGTTCTTACTTCACTATTTAGTAGAATGTGCTGTTTAAACCATCTGAGCCTGGAGTTTTTTTTTGTTGAAAGACTTTTCACAATGAATTCAATTTCTTTGATAGGTATGGGACTGTTCAGCTTATCTATTTCTTCTTGAATGGGTTTTGGTAATTTGTATCTTTTTTTTTTTTAAAGATCTTATTTATTTATTTGACAGAGATCACAAGTAGGCAGAGAGGCAGGCAGAAAGAGAGGGGGAAGCAGGTCTCTGGCTGAGCCAGGAGCCTGATAAGGGCCTCAATCCCAGGACCCTGGGATCATGACCTGAGCCGAAGGCAGAGGCTTTAACCCACTGAGCCACCCAGGTGCCCCAGTATTTGTCTTTTTGTGTCCAGCTTATTTCACTAAGCCTTTTTTTTTTCCAAAGGATTTTATTTATTTATTTGACAGAGATAGAGCACATACAAGCAGGGGGAATGGCAGGCAGAGGAAGAAGGCACCCTGCTGAGGAGGGAGCCAGATGTGGGGCTGGATCTCAGGACCCTGGGATCATGACCTGAGCAGAAGGCAGATGCTTAACTGACTGAGCCACGAAGAAGCCCCTCATTTCACTAAGCTTAACATCTTCAAGTTTCATCCATGTTGCAGAATTTCCCTTTTTTAAAGGCCGAATAATATTCTGTTATATGTACATATGCCATATTTTGCTTATCAATTCATTTGTGAATGAACACTCAGGTTGCTTCCATGTTTTATCTTTATAAAATTTTTTAATTCAATGTCTTTAAACTAAAAAATAAAAATAAAAAAAATTTACCTGTTGCTCCCACCCTACTCCCTGCCCTTTGCAATCACCAATCTGTTCTCTCTATTTGTGGGTTTGTTTTTTTGTTTGTTTGTTTGTTTGTTTGTTTAGACTCCACATATAAGGGAAATCATATGGTCTTGGTCTTTTTATTTTATTTTTAAGATTTATTTATTTATTTATTTATTTGACAGAGAGAGATCACAAGAGGGCAGAGAGGCAGGCAGAAAGAGAGAGAGGGGGAAATAGGCTCCCCACTGAGCAGAGAGCCCGATGTGGGGCTCATGACCTGAGCTGAAGGCAAAGGCTTTAACCCACTGAGCCACCCAGGCGCCCCCTTATTTTTAAGATTTTATTTATATATTTGACAGAGATAGAGAGAGAGATCACAAGTAGGCAGAGAGGCAAACGGAGAGTCGGGGGTGGGGGGAAGCAGGCTCCCCGCTGAGCAGAGAGCCCGATGCGGGGCTTGATCCCAGGACCCTGAGTTCATGACCTGAGCTGAAGGCAGAGGCTTGACCCACTGGGTCACCCAGGCCCTCTGGTATTGGTCTTTTTAAATCTGCTGATTGTGTGGCTTCTCTCACCCAATCAGAACATATTTTGAAAGCTGGAAAGGATGCCAGATTCTGATGCTGTAAAGGTTCAGTGACAGTATTTCACTTGACTGCCCATTTCCTGCTCTGCCTCTCACATTATTCATAACTCCCGTATTGACACATTTCATATGAAATAAGCTCATTGTCATTCTGTGTTGCCAGGAGGATTCCTATTAACAGAATGTTTGGGAAATGTGTTGTAACATCCTGTTCCAGGGCTGCCAAGAAGCCATTGCACCACATTATTTTTTCTGGCATTTTAGATACCCTTTAATCACCCTTTTGATGTAAAAAAATTTTAAAAAGTTCTCTGTCAATTAGTTTTCTCTGAAATAAGCAGTCATGCCATGATCCAGACACACACAGAAAATATTTTTGCAATTGTACATATAGGAGTCATAGCCATAAGGGTACATTTCAGAACTTTTTTTTTTTTTTTCGGATACTTTTTTTTTTTAACAGTATTCTGTTTTTATCACACATGATGATTTGCCTTTTAGGAAATTCTTTGGACCATAGTTCTTTGTTTCTTTTGTTAAAAGGTGTACACTTAAGGGGTGCCTGGGTGACTCAATAGTTAGGCATCTGCCTTCAGCTCAGGTCATGATCCCAGAGTCCTGGGATCAAGCTCTGCATTGGGCTCCCTGCTCAGTAGGAAGCCTGCTTCTCTCTCTCCCACTCCCCCTTCTTGTGTTTCCTCTCTTGCTGTCTCACTCTGTCAAATAAATAAATAAAATCTTAAAAAAAAAAAAGGTGTACACTTAAAAAACTCAGTTTCACATTTTCCTCCATCCACTACTGTTCCCACTACAATTAACAGCTTTTCACTGTTGTGTGTATGTGTGTTCGTGTGTGTCTTTATGCAAATAAAACTGGAAATCATATATGTTTTGGGAGCATAATGTACAGGCTTTTTTGTCCTTTTCCTTTTATCCATTTAAACATCTGTCTCAGAGGGCGCCTGGGTGGCTCAGCGGGTTAAGCCTCTGCCTTCAGCTTGGGTCATGATCCCAGAGTCCTGGAATTGAGTCCCACATCGGGCTCTCTGCTCAGCGGGGAGCCTGCTTCCCCTCCCCTCTCTGTCTCTGCCTACTTGTGATCTCTCTGTCAAATAAATAAGTAAATAAAATCTTTAGAAAAAACAAACAAACAAACAAAAACCAAAAAAACAAAAAAAAATCTGTCTCAGAGATCTTTTCATTTTAATTTCACAGCAATATATGAGACCTGTTTTCCCATAGGGCATGCTGTCAAACTTTTGGATTTTTGTCATTATGATAATTGAAAATGATATTTTGATATGACTTTCATCCTTATTTCTCTTTATCAATAATGAGTTTGTCTATATCTTTGTATTTTTACTTTTTTTTTAAAGATTTTATTTATTTATTTGACAGAGGGCGAGAGATCACAAGTAGGCAGTAAGGCAGGCAGAAGAGGAGGGGGAAGCAGGCTCCCTGCTGAGCAGAGAGCCCGAGGCAGGGCACCATCGGAGCCCCCAGGACCCTGGGATCATGACCTGAGCCAAAGGCAGAGGTTTTAACCCACTGAGCCACCTAGGCACCCCTATATCTATGTATTTTAAAGGGTATTTGTATCCCTTTCCTGAGATCTATCTGAGATCTATACTCTTTCTCCATTTTAATGAGAATTAATGAGTTTGTCTATATCTTTTTATTTTCAAGGGTATTTGTATCCCTTTCCTGAGATCTATCTGAAATATATACTCTTTCTCCATTTTTCTGTTGGGTGATTTGTCTCTTTTCTATTGATTTCTAGGATAAAGAGAATTCTATTGATATATTAGGGATATTATCACTATGTCCATGATCTGAACTATAAATACTGTTATGAGATAATAGAAAAAATGCGTATGTTGGCCTCTGCCCCCAGTTCCTGGCACAGAGCTCCTAAAACCCTTGTAATTTTCTAAATGGTAAGAGCACCAGGAGCATCTCTGACACTGGGCTCTTAAAACCCTCATAAGCTTCTTTTTTCTTTTCTTTTAAAGATTTTATTTATTTATTTGACGCAGAGAGAGAGATCACAAGTAGGCAGAGTTGGGGGAAGCTAGCAGAAAAAACTAGTTTTTTTCCATTACAGTTGTCCATTTTGTCATCCGCCTTTTGACTTTGTTTATAGTGATTTTTATCTTGCTAATTTTCTCCATGGTATTTTGACATTTAGAAATAGAACAGAGAAGGAGGGGCCGGGAAAAGGAACAGTGGGTTAGGGAACCTAAAGAAGAAAAGTGTTTCAAGAAGGGACAGAGTTGGGGGCTCCTGAGTGGCTCAGTGGCTTAAGGGTCCTGCTCTTGATTTTGGCTCAGGGCATGATCTCAGGGTCCTGGGATCCAGCCCCATGTTAGGCTCTGTGCTCAGTGGGGAGTCTGCTTCAGGATTCCTCCTACTCTCCCTCTGCTACTCCCCCAACTTGTGCATATGTACTCTCTTGCTTTCTAATAAATAAATCAGTCTTTAAAAAAAAAAGATTATTTATTTGACACAGAGAGAGATCACAAGTAGGCAGAGAGGCAGGCAGAAAGAGAGGGGGAAGCAGGCTCCCTGCCAAGTAGAGAACCCAATTCAGGGGCTCGATCCCACGACTCTGAGAGCATGACCTGAGCGGAAGGCAGAGGCTTAACCCACTGAGCCATCCAGGCACCCCTAAATAAATCAGTCTTAAAAAAAGAAGAAGAAGAGGAGGAGGAGAAGGGGAAGGGGGAGGGGGGGAGGAGGAAGAAGAAGGGACAGAATTGGGTACCTGCCTGGCTCAGCCAGTAGATGGAGCAACTCTTGATCTTGGGGTCGTGAGTTCAGACCCCACATTGTACGTAAGCCCACTTAAAAAGAAAATAAAAAGTAAGGGACGCCTGGGTAGCTCAGTTGGTTGGTTAAGGGTCTGCCTTTGACTCAGATCATGGTCCCAGGGTCCTGGGATTGAGCCCTATGTCAGGCTTCCTGCTCCATGGGGACTCTGCTTCTCTCTCTCCCTCTCCCTCTGCCCTTCTCCCTCCACTTGTCTTCTTGCTGTGTCTCAAATAAATAAATAAATAAATAAAATCTTTTTTCAGAAGTAGGGAAAAAAAAGACAGGGTTTTCAGAAGAGTCAAATGATGCTCAAAACAAAACACTAAGATGAGGCCCTTGAGGGCAAAAGGGAGGCCATCAATGAATGACTTTACCAGCATAGTTTAAGAGGTAAGATGGAGATAGACGGATGCCTGGTTGGAGTGAGTGAATGAGGAAAGACAACAGAGAGGTTTTTTTTTTTTAAGTTTTGCTATGCAGGGGTGCCTGGGTAGCCCAGTCAGTTAAGCATCCGACTCTTGATTTTGTCTCAAGTCATGATCTCAAGGTTGAGGGATCAAGCCTCATATTGGGCTCTGCGCTGAGCATGGAGTCTGCTTGGATTTCTCTCTCCCTCCTCGTCTGCTCCTCCCCCATCCTCTCTTTCTCTCTCTTAAATAAATAAATGACTCTTTAAAAAAGTTTTGCTATGCAGTGGGACAGAGAAGTGTGGTGAGGGGCACCTGGGTGGCTCAGTCGTTAAGCGTCTGCCTTCAGCTCAGGTCATGATCCCAAGATCCTGGGATCGAGCCCTGCACTGGGTTCCCTGCTCTGTGGGAAGCCTGCTTCTCCCTCTGCCACTCCCGCTGCTTGTGTTACCTCTCTTTGCTGTGTCTCTTTCCATCAAATAAATAAAATCTTAAAAAAAAAAAAAGAACAGATAGAACAGTAGAACAAATAAAAAATATAGACCAAATAGAAAAAAATAGAAACAATAGAACAAATAGAAAAAAAAATAGAACAAATAGAACAGAGTTCTATTTAAAAAATAAAAAAGAAGTGTGGTGGTAGTGAGATGGGACTATGGGATCAAGGAAGTTTTTATTTATTTATTTATTTATTTATTTATTTATTTATTTAAGATTTTATTTATTTATTTGACAGACAGAGATCACAAGTAGGCAGAGAAGCAGGCAGAGAGAGAGAGGAGGAAGCAGGCTCCCTGCTGAGCAGAGAGCCCAAAGCGGGACTCGATTCCAAGACCCTGAGATCATGATCTGAGCCAAAGGCAGAGGCTTAACCTACTGAGCCACACAGGCACCCCTCCAGGAAGTTTTTTAAAATGGGAGATATTGTACTAGGGAGTGTCTATATGCTGATATAAATGACCCAAGGGTGGAAAAAGCTAAGGATACAGAAGGAGGCAGAGGGCATATTTCTAGAAGGGAAGCCCTTCTAAAGGGCAAGAGAAGGGGGGATCTTGCTTCACACAGAAGGCAGGCTTTGTCCATTTTGAGCGTGGGCGCACCGCTGGGAAACTGGTAGGTGTGGCTGTTGGTATGATGACGGAGGGGTTCCTGCCTGATGGCTCTTGTTTTCTCCATGAAGCTGTGGTGATTCAAGTTGGGGGGTCTGAGTGGAGAAAAGGAACGGGAAATAAATGTGTTAGAATGTAGTAGGGAAACGCACCAGGGAAAGTTGCCAGAGTTCTGAGTGCCCATTTGAGATTCACGGTGAATCACTGAGCAAGTCGTGTGTTCATCTCCAGCCGAGTTCAGGCAAGGCCTGGAGTGGAAAATACTACAGGGTCGGGATGTTGCCAAGCAGAAACAGTGGTGAGGAGGCAAGGGATAGGGGTATTTGCAAGGCAGCAATTATAATGATGAATGTGGAATCTAACATGAATGAAGAGGAAATGAGGACATGAGGCAAGATGGTTAGTGTGAGTCACAGGTTTTAGTCTGAGTGAAGAAATTCTGGAAGGCGTGCGTAGTCTACAGGAGAAGGAATACAGGCGATAAGGAACAAGTCCGACTTGTTGAAGTAGAGATTTTGGAGACAGTGCAGGTATTGGTGATAATAAGGTAAAGGTCATGACCGTAGGAGTCGGTCGCTGAAGTGAAGCAATAGGAAATTGCATTTGAGGAGGAGAGGAGGTGAGATTCTAAGGGTTATGCCTCTGGACAGAACCAAAAGATTGCACAATCTAGAATTTATACCTTAGGAAAATCTTTTTTTTTTTTAACGATTTTTTAAAAAGATTTTATTTATTTATTTGATAGAGATCACAAGTAGGCAGAGAGGCAGGCAGAGAGAGAGGAGGAAGCAGGTTCCCTGCTGAGCAGAGAGCCAGATGCAGGGCTCCATCCCAGGACCCTGAGATCATGACCTGAGCTGAAGGCAGAGGCTTAACCCACTGAACCACCCAGGTGCCCCACCATAGGAAAATCTTATGAGAATATTCTGGCTTAACATGTCAATAAAAAATTAAAAAAAAAATAATGGCTTGTATCCTGCCTTATTTAGACACACATTTAAATGGTGGGAACTATGGAGGGATGTACCTGAGTTAGGAAAATTATATACCATGAGGGATTTTGGGGGGTAGGAAGGGTGGTCTGGGTTTATAATGATTCCTAATGGTCCGTACAGCCTCCTGAGGGAAGAACACTGAAAAATCATGGCCCATCAAGGTCTTAGCTCACGTTGTTTTGCTTACAAATTGCATAACCTTCTTGTTCTTTTGCTGGGCAACCTCTGCACACATGTTTACAATCTGGTTAAAGAATCAGCCCTTACAATGACGTCATTAAACACATACGTACACAATGGTGGTCATAGCAACAGCAGAGTTAGACGTTAGACTTTCTCAAATTCAGTTTCCTCAACAACCTGTTGAGGAGGGACACACAGACTTTGGGAAAGATGCCATTTTCCCGTGCACATTCACAGAAGGAAAAGAAGGTCCAGCTAGGGAGTGTTCATAAGGATCGGTGTGAGCCTGAGTGTCCTCCTGGCCGGCAGTCACCGCAGTAGACACCCAGGATGCTCTGCTCTCTTGGGCTCTGATTGGTTTCTGTAACCAGGTCAAGACGCCATCATCCACAATCAACCCAGGGAGGCCATGAGGATCTGTGAAACTTGTCACAGCCCTCAGGTTCCCTATTTAAAAGGGGAGTGTGTGCATTCCTGGTCGGGAGGCAGGCCAGATGCCAAAAGACTCAAACCTTGCCTGTCCTGTCACGCAGGGACCAGTCAGGTACACAGACCAGTTAATTTAACAGGAAATTTATTATAAAGACACCAAAAGCCAAAGGGAAATGCCAAGGAAACACAGAGGTGGCAACAGAAGGAAGCCCCTGGAGAGGCAGTCGTTAACAAAGGGAAAAGGTACAAGTTTACTGGAACCCAGAAGCTTAGAGTTGGTGCTGGTACCTTTAAAGGGGACCATTAAGGCTGGTTCCAAGAAGAGGAAAAGGTGGAAACTCGAATGTAGTGCAGCCCCTGCGGCAGCGGGAGGGGCGGGGCGGGGTGGGGGGTTAAGGGTGAGGGTGGAGTTTGGCTGCGGGGAGCTCTTGCCACCGTAGCTCTCAGATGCGGGAAGCGAGTCCCCTCCCTCTCCTCCCACTTCGCAGGCTTCCTCTAGCACCCCCTATTGGCGGAGTTTAGCAAGGGGCCAGCAGGCAAAAAGAACGGTAGTTTCAAGAAGGCCCGCCCCAGCCGCCCAATGAATACAAGGTTTTCGGCTGTTACAGAGAACGCTACTATGAGCATTCTTGTACACATCTTTCCATGCATTTGGGGCGTAGACACCTAGGAGTGTACTTGCTAGATTTAATAGATGCAGACAATAACCGTTCTGGTGAATGTGAATTGTGATTTTAATATGCGTATTTCTAATCACTGTCGAAGTTGGCCATCTTGACCACTGGGATATCCTCCTTAAAAAAGATTCCTCATTCGGACGCCTGGCTGGCTCAGGTGGTGGAACTTGGAACTCTTGATCTTGGGGTTGTGAGTTCAGGTCCCACATTGTGTGTAGAGTTTACTTAAAAAAAAGGTGCCTCCTTAAGTCTCTAGCCCATTTACAGTTGAATGGTCAGCCTTTTTCTTATTGCTCTGTAGGGATTTTTTTTAAAGGATTTATTTATTTGACAGAGAGAGAGAGAGAGATCACAAGTAGGCAGAGAGGTGGGGGCAGGCTCCCTGCTGAGCAGAGAGCCCCATGCAGGGCTCCATTCCAGGACCCTGAGATCATGACCTGAGCCAAAGGCAGTGGCTTAACCAACTGAGCCACACAGACACCCCATACTGTATTTTCCTTAAGCAATATTTCCTTATTCTGGATTCATGAACATATTCTCCTGTATTCTTCTTTTCCTATTTTTCCCTCTCTTTTCCTTGTCCACAGGTATTGAATTCTGAGTCATTTCTTCAGATGTTTTCCAATTTACTCGTTCTGTTTTTAGCAGTTTCTAATCCTCCTCTGGGTTCCTAATTAAAATATTACATATACATATATTTAAAGATTTTATTTATTTATTTGGCAGACAGAGATCACAAGCAGGCAGAGAGGCAGGCAGAGAGAGAGCGAGAGAGAGAGAGCAGGAAGCAGGCTCCCTGCTGAGTAGAGAGCCTGATGTGGGCTCCATCCAGGGCCCTGGGATCATGACCTGAGCCCAAGGCAGACACTTAACCCACTGAGCCACCAAAGCGCCCCAAAATATTATATTTTCAATTTCTATAAGTTATTGTTTTTCCCCTCAATTTTGCCTGGTCATTTTTAGCCTCTTGGTCCTGCATTATCTTTTCAAAATCCTTGTTATTTCTTTAAACATATGAAACATGTTTAATGAGTATCATGTACGTAAATATTACTGTATCTGCAGTCAGTGCCAGTGGGATTCTACAGTTCAGTGTTTCTGCTATCCTTTGCTTATGGTGGCTTACATTTCCTTGAGATTTTTATGAGTTTGCTCTGAGCTCAAGTTTGTTAGAATTTTATCTTTCAAAGCCTAGGTTTAAAGTATATTGTCCCAGAGAGGAATTGTACTTGCTTGTGCTTAGAAACACTACTAAATTGAGACTGGTCGAAATTTTTAGCTTTTTTGGCCTCCAAAGGTTTGAGGTCTTAGAAATCTCTGGGAAACTCCCCCCACATCCTCCTAGCCAAGGTCTGTTTGGGCAAGGGTTGCCAACTCTCTTTCACACACTGAGGGTATCGCTTTTTGGTGACCCCAGCTTTAGGATACGGTCGCTGACTCGATTTCCCTTTTTTGGATGGGTCTCAGCCTTTGTCTCTTGTACCCAAATTTGGTCTGTTAAAACCCTGGCCTGGGGCACCAGCAATCCACAGATATTGCCAAGGTAGTACTGGCCTCAGTGCTGGCTTACCATTTTGGTTTTATGGTTTCCTATCTCTTCTCTTATTCCTTTCCCCTTTTTTTCTACCGGCGCAACAATGCATTTGAAAATATGTTTTTTGGGGGGCGCCCAGGTGGCTCAGTCGGCTAAGCGTCTGCCTGTGACTCGGGTCATGATCCCAGGATCCTGGGATCGAGCCCCCATCGAGCTCCTTGCTCAGCAGGGAGACTGCTTCTCCCTCTCTCTCTGCCTGCCATTCCCCCTGCTTGTGCTCTCTCTGTCAAATAAATAAATAAAATCTTTTTTAAAAATGTGTTTAGGGACGCCTGGGTGGCTCAGTCGGTTAAGCGTCTGCCTTCAGTTCAGTTCGTGATCCCAGGGTCCTGGGATCGAATCTCACATGGGGCTCCTTGCTCAGCGGGGAACCTGCTTCTCCCTCTGACTGCTGCTCTCACTACTTGTACTCTTGCTCTCTGACAAATAAATAAATAAAATCTAAAAAAATAAAAAAAATGTTTAAAGATTTTCAAAGATTCTATTTATTTATTTGGGAGGACAGGAGCAGAGGGGAAGGGAAAAAAATCTCAAGGAGACTCCTACCGAGCACGGAGCTTGATCCCACAACCCCAAGATTACAACCTGAGCCAAAACCAAGAGTCAGATGTTTAACCTATGGAGCCACCCAGGTGCCCCTAAAAATATGTTTTTAACATTTTATCCATCATCTTGAGTGTTTTGTACCAAGAGGATTTCCCTGCACATCTAGTCCACCATATTGTCAGAATTAGAAATCCAGTGGTTTTTCTTAGAAAACATGCCACTCACGCAGGAGTCCTACAAGCAGGTAATTTCTACTTCAGAGTCAAGTATGTCTTACAAATCCAAGATTTCTCTTTCCTGCTGTTTCTTTATGTTTGTTTAGAGTGTCTCTGGAGAAACAGAGTTGCATCGTTGCCATAACTGAGCACAAATTGAATGAAAGCCCTGTGAGAGCAGCTATTACTGTACTAGCTAATGAGATGATCATCCAGGATCGCATCAAGTTGGGGCAAAATAAAGACTATGAGAAAACTGATCAGTTTCTTTAGATACCCTGCTGTCAAGATCAGAGTCACTTTCCTCCACAATTTTGCAATTTGGGAGGAGGTATTTCAAAATAACTGATTGTCCCTGCCTTGGGATGTAAATTTAAGAGAAGGTTCTGGCAAAGCCAGAGGACATAATTTCAACCTAGATGCTTTGTCACTTTAGGGCTTTGTGGGAGGCAACTTGACAGACGTCTTCTGACCTTGTACAAAGTCATCCTTGTAATATGGTAATGAAAAAAAAAAAACAACCCTCCAGTATAGGGAGTGAGGCAGAAAGCCCCATCAACCTCTGCGTCATCTTGAGCCGGAAGAACGCTTTTCTTCTTAAAAAGGCTTTAGGAGGACGGGCATGGAACAATTAGTTTAGGATTTGTACGGTTTGGGGAGGCTGCAGAAGGCTCTGGCTTCTTTTAATACGCATGAGACCAGCCCCTTCCCGTTCTAGGTCTTAAATAAGCCTGGCATTAATAACACACACACCACTTCACTGACATTTCTAACAGCTGGTTTCTTGGAGCAATGTGCAACATCACGATCTCTTCCACAAAGTGACATTGCCTTTCAAGAAGGGCTATCCATTTCTCCTTCCTCCACTACCTCCATAGCTTGCACAGAACAAGAACCCCAGGAAAATCTATTAACCCTGCACACTGTGCTCAGCCTGGGATTTCAAAAACAGCCTAGGATTTCATTATTTATTTATTTATTTATTTTTAAATGGTCATTTATTTATTTATTTATTTATTTTTAAAGATTATTTATTTATTTATTTGACAGACAGGGATCACAGGTAGGCAGAGAGAGAGGAAAGGAAGCAGGTTCCCTGCTGAGCAGAGAGCCCAATTCGGGGCTTGATCCCAGGACCCTGGGATCATGACCTGAGCCGAAGGCAGGGGCTTTAACCCACTGAGCCACTCAGGCACCCCTCATAATTGTTTTAGTAACACCATTTTTCCCCATGCAGAGTTCCACCTTTCTTTTCTAAAAGATTTTATTTATGTATGTATGTTTGTATGTATTTATTTCAGAAAGAGAGAGAGAGAGAAGAAAGCGCAAGCATGAGCGGGGTGAGGGGCCGAGGGAGAAGCAGACTCCCCACTGAGCAGGAAGCCGGATGCGGATGCGCGGGCTCAATTCAGGGGCTCCGGGATCATGACCTAAGTTGGAGGCAGACGGTTAACTAGCTGAGCCACCCAGGCGCCCTCAGTGGCATATGTTTATTACAAAGCTTCCAAAAGAAGAAAAAAAAAATCTGTCCTGGTCTGGTCTGCCTTCATGTCCAGGGGAATAATGGTGGTGGCAAGTTTGCTGCTAAGGTTGGTGAGACTGATGTGGAAAGGACTCTCATGTCCTTGGCCAGTTGGTGGAGTTGTCTAACTGCGATAGCGAGGCTCATTCACTCAGCCTGGCCTGTGAAGGAGGAGTTTTGCTGATGGGCATATCCCATATCTGGCCATCTTCCCGGCACCAGGGCTCATGGCTTCTTTCGATGATGCGATGGAGCCCTACCCAGCAGGCTTGGCACTGGCCCTCACTTCCATGGTTATAGCCGAGCTTTGCTTCAACTTCTGGTTTATGCTACTGCACTTCTCAGAGCATATCAGACCTTGAAAGTTTTCTGTTTACCAGACAGTGATGGCTGGCTTCCTCCCCATGCCCTATTTAAAATTTGCACCTTGGGGGAACCTGCGTGGTTCAGTCATTAAGCATCTGCTTTTGGCTCAGGTCATGATCTCAGGGTCCTGGGATCAAGCCCCGCATCCAGCTCCCTGCTCAACAGGAAGCCTCCTCCTCCCTTTCCCCTGCTTGTATTCCCCCTCTCACTCTCTCTCTCTCTCTGTCAAATAAATAAAATCTTAAAAAAAAATTTTTTTTGCACCCTTATGGGGAGTGTACCTGTGTTTGCACCAGGAGATCCAAGGGCTCTGCTGCCCAGCGTGTGGTTAGCTGGGGTTTCTGGGATGTGGGACAGGGAATCTGCTTTCATCCAACTTGGCCCTGTCCAGCCATTCCAGCCTACTGGAGCAGGAGGTAACTGATGGGATTTCGGCCTGATTTACTGAGGTGTTTTTCTCCTTCCAGCACCCTTACTGTGGAGGGCTGTTCTTATTCTGATCTCTGGATCATAATTTTTTGTAAGTTTTTTCAGGTTTAAAAAAAACCCCTCTTCTCCTGGTCATTACTTCTTGGTTTATTCAGTGCATGATCGGCTTCTTCAGCTACCTTCTGTAGGTGACACACAGGAGGCAGCTCCCTCCCTAGGCAGCTGAGATGGTCCCTTGTCCTTTGTGTTGCTCCTCAACAGCTGACACCTTACTGTTATTTAAAAATTACATAAATAGGAGCACCTGTGTGACTCAGTGGGTTAAGCCTCTGCCCTCCGCTCGGGTCCTGGTCTCAGGGTCCTGGGATGGAGTCCCGCATTGGGGGTCTCTGCTCTGCAGGGCGCCTGCTTCCCCCCCCCCCCGCCCCCACCCCACTCTCTGTCTGCCTCTCTGCCTACTTGTGATCTCTCTCTCTGTCAGATAAATAAAAATTTTAAAAAGATCTTTAAAAATTACACAAATAGGGATGCCTGGGTGGCTCAGTGGGTTAAGCCTCTGGCCTTCAGCTCAGGTTATGATCCCAGGGTCCTGGGATGGAGTTCTGCATCGGGCTCCTTGCTCAGCAAGGAGCCTGCTTCTCTCTCCGCCTCTGCCTGCTTCTCTGCCTGCTTGTGTGCTCTCTTACTCTCTCTCCTTCTCTCTGACAAATAAATAAAATCTTTAAAAATAAAATTACATAAATAGGGGCACCTGGGTGGCTCAGTATTCTGGACTTTGCAGTCGGAGGGAGTCTGCTTCTCTCCCTCTCCCCTCCTCCTCTGTCCTCCCCCTCCATGTATATGCATGCTCCCTCTCTCTCAAATAAATAAAGAAAAATCTTTTAAAACATTACATTAGTTGGGGCGCCTGGGTGGTTCGGTGGTTAGGTGTCTGCCTTCGGCTTGGATTGTGATCTCAGGGTTTTGGGATTGAGCCCCGAATTGGGCTCCCTCCTTGGCGGAAAGTCCGCTTCTCCCTCTCCCACTCCCCATCCCACACTGACTTGTGTTCCTGCTCTTGCTGTCTCTTTCTCTGGCAAATACATAAATAAAATCTTTAAAAAATTACATTAGTTCGCCCACTGTATGTGAATATGTAACATTTTTATGAAAAATAATTATTTTCCATATTGGAAAATGTTTAGTGAGAAGAATGGCCTTGCTTTATATTTTTTTGCAGATATCTTTAAAGATTTTATTTATTTATTTATTTGACAGAGAGAGAGAGAGGCAGGCAGATAGAGAGAGAGAGAAGGAAGCAGGCTCCCCACTAAGCAGAGAGCCCGACACAGGGTTCGATCCCAGGACCCTGGGATCACGACCCGAGCCGAAGGCAGAGGCTTTAACCCACGGAGCCACCCAGGCGCCCTTTGCAGATATCTTTAATGTCTGTCGCAGTAGACAGTTGGATTCTCCTGTCTGCTGCTGCCTCTCATCTGTTGCGATATCACATGTTGTATGGCTTCTGGAAAATTCCACGATGCATGAGAGACGTGTTAAGAAAAAGCAAATAGCATATTGTATTATGAAAATGGTTTGGGCCACTTAGAAAGGGCCTCAGGGACACTCGGCACCCAACAGAGTCCCCAGACCACATTCTGAATGCCGGTGATCTAGAGTGAGGGTCAGGATACTTTTTCTTAAAGGCCATATTGGAAATACTTTGGGCTTAATCTGTTGCAGCTATTCAGTTCTGCCTGGTATCAGGAAAGCAGCTACAGGTTAACATTGCAAACAAATGGGTGTGGCCATACCCCCCACCCCCACCGCAAAAACTTCCTTATCAAAACCTGCAGGGGTGGGAGGAGGTGGGCTGGATTTGGTACCCTGTGCCCAATGAGCCAGCTCCTGGTCGGCAACAAGGCACCTGCAGGGGCCCTGAGTTTAGGGCTTGTGCCACAAAAGTGGGACAGTGCCATCGGATTCATTCTAGTCAGGCCTCTTCCAGAGGAGGAGAAAAGGAATTTCTCAGAGAAGACTAGATCTTGTATTTTAATTACCCTTCCCTGTTGGTAAAATCCACAGTTTCCACCTTCTACTTAGACATCCCTCAGCCGGCTCTGCTTCTCCCATGGCCCAGGCCTTTGCCCTGCGGCTCATCGGGAAGCAGACACACATCCCACTCTGGGGAACTGTGCTGGCCATCACTGCCTCTCCCGCCACCTCGGGTCACGGGCACCTGGGCAGGCAGTGCAAGCTGGCCAAGTGGGCTCCCCATCCCTCTGACTCTTGAGCTAGGCCACCTTAGTGACATTTGTCAGCTGGGCTTCTGTTTCCTTTTGGAGCTTCTTGCCCACAGTCCCCTGTTCCCAAGGGGACCAAAGCTGTCTTTGGACTTGAGTCTTAACCTGCCTCTGACCCCTCTTGCCTGCCCCTTGCCCCTAGACCCGGTGGGAATAAAAAGTCTTCAGCGAGCAGGTGTTTTTCTTCCTCTGCTGCAGAGGCAAAGAACTCCTGGTTCCCATTCCTTGGTGGATGCAGGTCTCTGACCTGACCTTTCCTCTGGTTATTCCCATCTGTCCCCTGGTCCTTCCTTTGACTCCACCTGCCTCTCGCAGCCCTTTGGCAGCCTGGCCTGTGCTGGGTGCTCTCTGGCTGGAGGAAACGGCCTCTGGACCCCAGACTGGCCTGAGCCTGCAGGAAAACAGCTTTGCCTGGACAGAGCCTGGGGCAGCCTAAGCAACTTGTATTGAATGCACTTGCCCTTCCCCAGCCTTCCACCAGCTTCATCTTCCTCTGCTGTCCTTGTCTTCTCTACCAGGGTAATGCGGTCCCCCCAGGGCGTCCAATACCGCTGGGCAAAGGCGGGAGTCTGTGCAGGGTAGGGTGGGGCCGGCTCCAAACTAGTCTCCGTAGCTATCAGAAGGGGACCCCCACTGGATGCCCCAAACCAGCTTGCCCACTTTCATTCCCCAGAAAAAGGTGGTGTGCTGTGCCGCCAGCCTGGGAGGACAGTCATCTGTTCCTCTGCCCACCACTTTCAAACTCAACCAGGAACTCCCTGCTCTTTGGTTTTAAAAATAGAACATTCAAGCTGGACTTTTATGGTCTTGGGAAGAACACTGTGCTCGTGCCCACCCACACCTGGTCTCTGCCCCTGCCTGGCCTCGTCCAGCTGCTCAGGAGCCGTCCCCAGTGGGCCCCTCAGTAGAGACTTGGTAGATTTACGAGGGCAGCCTTGGCCGAGACCTTCTTCCCATGGCTCCCAGCCACCGCTCAGCCGCTCTCCCACATCCCATGCAGCCCGCGGCTGGGACGTTCTGTGTCTTTTTCTGCCCCCACCCCAGCTTGCTGAGTCAGCCCTTGTCCAGCCCTGTGCAGAAGCGGTGACTTCTCATGCCAGAGCCTTCTTTGGTCTCACAGTGGCGATGGTGGCTCTAGGGCTGCCCGTGTTGGGACTCGAGTCAGCCTGGTCCATCCCCTCATGCTGAGTTACAGAAGTTTAACAAAAAGCTGGTTCCTTCTCAGTCTGGACTTCAGGTGGGGTTTCATGCTATACCTGATCTGGAAGGTTACTTTTAGCATGTATAGACTCTATGATTAGTCCTCAAATGATTTCTTCAGAGCCAGAAATGCCACTAAGTGCTCCGAGGTCTCTGGCACCCCATGGCAAGCCTTAAGGAGTGGCTGGGCGGGCAGTGCCTGTAGGCAGGAGCTGCCCCTGGGGAGATCATCTGTAGACAGATTGTAGAAATAACTCCAGAGCCAGTGAGGCCTTAGGCCAAAATCATACAAAGAACCCTGTGAGCGCAGACCTATCTTGTTTTTCCTGAAGGTTCGGTTTCTAACAGAATGGAAAGAGAAGACTAATTATCATCCCCTGGAAAAGATAAGGGTTCTCCTTCTAAGGTCCTTCACGGATGTAATCAGGCCCTTTAGTATCCTTCTGATGCAAGGCCTTCAGGTACTGTCTGTTTCAGTTCCGGTGGGCCTGCCTCTGGGATAAGACATGTCAAACTAGGCAGCTGGGATCATCAAAAAGTTTCTCTGGAAACTGGAGTGCAAGCAATGCAAGCTTTCTGGCTTAACCCGTAAATATAAGTCATATCGAGAAAAGAGTGGAAGGGTGTAGGGCCCGGAGAGGGAGGACGTGTAGTGATGAGCAGTGGCTGGAGAGACCACAAGGCAGACAAGGCTCCTGAATCCTCCCCTGCCTCTTGGACACCGGGTAAGGTCTTATGAAGCCATAACAAACTTCAGTTTCCATCTGGCTACGCGACCCTGGCCCATTGCTGTTCCCACTTGCAGCTGCCCAGAGCCTGTCCGGCCCTCGGCTTTCCCATCAGCACCCGTAGCTGCTGTTGTCCTAGGCCTCTTCCTCTGCACCTGCACATCCGGAGGGTTTGTGGGAAGCTTAGGGGAGAAAGCAGAGGGTGGTGCCCTAACTCAGCTTCCCACCCAGCCAAACCCCTTCCTCTCCTACTTCCCTGCAGCTGTCACAGCATCCACCTCCCCTGTGGCTCCTGAGTACCCTCCCAATGCTGAAGGGCCCATTGTTTCGCCTGGTCTGTGTGCTGGAACCTGGGAGCCGAACCTGAGTCCGTGCAGTCCGAGGGCTGAGAGTCAGAGGGAAGACAGGCAGGGCCGGTAGAGAATCCAGGTCCCTATGCTCGAGTGGTAGCCTGGGAGAAAAAGGCAAGTGTGATGCTCATTTGTCACGGAGAGCTGGTGAGCATGGCCTTGTGGGAAAGAGAGCGTCTGCCTCTTCAGAAACTTGGGGCCTGGCCTCTGTTTCCTTTGTTCTTCGGCTGCAGGTGGTGGCTGTGGCAGAGTCAAGGCCAGAGCTCCCCATGCCGCCAGCATAGAGACGAGATCGCATGGGCCACTTCTGCAAGACATGGGGATGGGAACTGAGTAATAATATTGCAGCCCCTATCGTCCTTGGCACCCCAGACTTGGCCTTCCCTAGGCCCCCTCGCTGAGGCCCTCCCCCACCATGACTGCTCTGATGATGGTGGTCTAGGGCTCACCACCACTTACGGCCCCGTGCCTTCTCCCGACCTCCTGAGCCTGGCCCAGAGGCTCATGAGAAGCTGTGTGAGGAGAGCAAGGACCCTGAAAGGAGCCCCCCCAACCCCCAACAGTGGGGAGGGAGATGGATGGCAGAGCTGGCAGCGGCCAGGGGCTGGACAGCAAGGAGGGCAGCAGGGCTAGAGCAAGGAAGGGCCCCTCTTGATACTGAACAGTCCTGAGCTCTTCTCTCGCCCAGCCCCCAACTCAAGTAACCCCCGCCCCTGCCACCCATGTCTCAGTGCTGCCCTGTCCGTCTAAGCTGGGGAACTCCTTGCACATCCTTCCAGCAGGAGCGTGGACAGCCCCAGAAACACCAGTTGACTGCTCTGAGGGCTGCCTTCCTCTTGGCAGCCCCTTTGTGGGGTGGGGGCGCCTAAGGTGCACTGCTCCCCGCTGACTGACCTGTCCCACCACGCTGCCGGAGTTCTAGACAGAGCCGGCTCTCATCTCTTCACTCGTCCCCGTACTTGCCCATCACCGCCTACATGCAAGGGCCTGACTTGGGTCCTCACTTCACAGCTAAGGAAACGACTCTGCCGACTCTGCGGCTGTCAGCATTTCAGAGTTGCCCCCGTTTAGTCTCACATTCTTGCAGTTTAGCTATATTTGCATGAAAGAAGAGAAATCTCAAGTTTCAAGACATTTCAGAACTGTGATGTTTAGGGGAGAGAGATGGCGAAGGGCTCCTCCGTAGAAACAAGGCTGACCCCATTCCAGTGCTGTCTAGCCTCAGAGGGCAGAGAGGACCCGTCCTTTATAACAGGAAGCTCTGCAACCAGCAGCTTACAGCACCTTTGGCCTGCTTGGTGGCCTCGAGCCTGGGCTCTGAGGTCAGACACCCTCTGGTTCAAACTGCTCTGAGCCACTTAATCTCCCCGAGATTCGATTTCCTCATCTGTAAAGTAATCCTCATTGGGTTCCTGTGTGAACGAGAAGATGGAAAGGACTGGAGTGCTAAGCCCAGCTCCCCGCATAACTTTAGCACCCAAATATTATCGCTGTTACTGCAATGGTGAATATTGTTAATTACACTTTTCATTCCTGATCCCGGTTCATACCCTTGAGGGGAAGTAAGGCTCATGTTATCTTCCCCTTCACATATGACAAAGCTGAAGCTCAGGAAAAGTAGGTGCTGGTCTAGGAGGTGGCACATGCAGGAAGCATGGCCCAACACACAACACCACCACCACCACCGCCCCCGCCCCCCACTGCCACTGCCTGTCCCTCCCCCACCCCAGCTTGATGGCTTCTCCAGTGAGGCTTTCTAAGACCTTGTTCTCCCAGAGGGACATCTCTCCTGTGGCAGAAGTCCAGAGGACACCAAGGCATTATACGATGACGGGGTGATGTACCCTGGAATCTGGGACTCTCCCTGGGCGGTTTCCTTTCCCACGCCCCAGCCGTGGAAACTGCTCCTTTTTCTCCTCTGCCATGAGGCACCCCAGAGTCTTGGGGTCTCTGTGAAGTTCCCTCCTCTTGGAGGAACTGCATTTTCATGAAGTCATTTCCAATCACCACCCCCACTGCACCCAGGGTCAGGCAATTCCCAAGAGCCAGACTTGGCTCCTCTCCCTCTGAGACAGCAGGAAGCAGCTGGTCCCCAGTCCCCATGTCAGCTCTGCTTGGGTCAGGGGGCCTAAGTCCAGTCCATTCCAAACCCCAATCCTCAAGGCCCGGGGCTTGTGGCCTACCTTGAGAGGGTGTAGATAGTGGAGTCCACGCAGGAAGGGTGGCCAGGCGGGGCCAGGCAACTCGTGGCCCAACATGCGGGTGAGGTGGGCTATGTAGCTGGTGGCCAGCACCAGCACATCCAGCTTGGAGAGCTTGGTGTTGGGTGGCACAGCAGGCAGAGCAGCCTGCAGGGCCAGGAAGGCCTGGCGCAGTGTCCTCACCCGGCTCCGCTCCCGTGCAGCATTCTTGGGACTGGCCTCACTCTGCACAGAGGACCCCAGATGAGTGGGTCTGAGTGGACCCCCCCCACCTGCCCCTGTTTCTAAGAGCATGCTAGTGTGACGTCTCCCTCCAGAACAGTAGAGCTGAGGGCCTCATGCCCCCTTTGTCTGCTCTCAGTCTTCCCCCACCTTACGGCTGAGGAAATGGAAAGAAGGTGTCACCTCGGGTCAGAGGGCAGCAGGGTGGCAAGGCTAGGCTCAGAAGCCTAGCGTCCTTTCCTCTTTTTTTTTTTTTTAAGATTTTATTTAGTCCTTTCCTCTTTCTAATACTACTCTATCCCTGCTCCATCCACACCCTCGCTGGAATCCTGCTTATCAGGGTGCCCGGGCACTGCAGGAAGCACAGAGTCACCCCCGCCCTGTAGGGCTGACCCTTGCCCAGCCAGGTCCTGAGATGAAGACGCAGCTGCAGTGAGGAAGAAAGGACCCCCAGCCGGGGGCCACAGCGACCCACAGCTGCCATTCTGGCCCCACCACTCGCTCCTTTTCTGGAGCTGTGGGGAATTCACCCCACTCCTCTAGGCCTCAGTTTCCCCCAGAGCCGTGAGTGGGGCCAGCTCTCTGAGCCGCACTCTGGTTGAGACCAGCGTGGAGCCTTGGAGTCGAAACGCTGGTGTCCCCCTCTTGGGCAGGGGTGGTGATGCCCAGTGAGGCTTTGTGGTCAGAGGTGACACCTCAACCCCTCCACCCCGGCCTCCCCGCTGTGCTCCTCACAGGTCCAGCGTTTCCTTACCCTGCCACAATCCAGGCTCTGGGCCCTGACCCCTTGTGGGCATGGGCTGGGGGCAGCTCTGCTCCACCTTTGGTCGCTCCAGCCAGGCTCGTCCCACGGGTCCTGCCTCGTCCTGCTCAGGCGGCTCCTCTTCCTGCCCGAGCCTGCTGCCAGCCACAACCTGGCTTTAGCCGGCTTCTGCCCCATTCCCGGTGCGGCGGGTGCCCTTCTAGCCTCCCTCTGGGACATGCCACACGCCTGGGGGGACAGCTGCGGCCCCTAGTCGGGAACACTGCGCCTGTGGGAGCCCACGGGCTCAGGCTTGCAGGGCAGGCTGGCCACCCCGCCTGGAGTGTCTATCTGAGGGAGCTGGCGCCCAGTCAGGCCTGCTTGGCTCCTTGTTCTGGGAAAACCGCCCACCCAGCACAGCCCCCGCAAGCAGCCTCCTGCCCGCCTCCCAGCCAGCTCAGGGGTGGGGGTACTGATGCCGGGAGTGGCCAAGCCCGGGGATGGGGAGGGAGGCCCCTGCTGGAGCAAGCATGAGGGCAGTGGGAAGGGAGCTCCCCTCCCGGAGCCTTGCCTGCCTCTGACAGCAGTCTTGGGATGCTCATGCCACTCTAGCTTTGAGGCTCAAGTCCCCCAGAAGGGCCCCGAGCCCCCTCCCCTGCCAGAAGCCCACCTGCGTACATCCCTGAAAGGACCTTTCCTTCCCTTGCCAATGAACTCGACCTTCCAGCCACAGGGCACTATTCCCCATTCCCCCCAGCAGGCCTCCTATCTCCAACCTAGTGCTTCTCCATCCCCTGGAATATCTTCCTCTGGGTAGAAAGGCTGCCTTCATCTTTTGGGTTATGCCCTTCGTTTGTGAGGACTTCCTCCTCACAGAGCCTAGAGCCCTGTTGGACGGGCACCCTAATTTATGCACGACCACACCCTGGCGAGTTCCCTCACAGTCCAGTGCTCCTACATCACTATGTGCCAGGCATGGTGAGAAGCACCTGTACGTATTCTCTTACTTATTTCTCCGAACAACTTAAAAATTTTTTTTTAATTTTTTATTAACATATAATGTATTATTAGCCCCAGAGGTACAGGTCTGTGAATCGCCAGGTTTACGCACTTCACAACACTCACCATAGCACATACCCTCCCCAATGTCCATAACCCAGCCACCTTCTCCCTCCCCCATCCTCCCTCTCAGAACAACCTTATAAGAAAAGAAACTCTTGTATCTTCGTGTTTCCGATGGGAAAACAGGGATCGGGAGGTGACGCAGCTGGTAGGTGATGGGGGTGGGATGAGATCCCAGGCGGTCAGTTAGACGGTCAGTTAGACTCAGAAGGTTGGCCCTCAGCCTACACTGTTCTGTCTTGGGTGGGTCCACTCACATGTCTGTCCCTAAGCTAGATGCGAGGTCTTCGAAGGTAAGGACCAGTCACACCATCTGCCCTATATAGTGCATTGGGAGGAGTCAGGCTGAAGGGATAGCAAATCTGCCACAGTAGTCCCTGCCTGTCCCCGAGTCCCAATCTCTGCTTGAAGCACAGTCCATCTGAGATGTCCCTTGTCTGCCCATCTTGAACTCCAGGGGAGACAAAATATGTAAAGAAAAAGGAGAGAAAGAACAAAGGAGTAAAGGCAGATGCACATAGAGAGAGAACCACAGCCAACCAGAGGGAAAGGAAACAGGAAGACAAGGAAAATCCCCCTGAATATTTTTCAGTAAGGAAGTGATCATGTACATTTTGGTGTTTCCATGCTATGGAACGATGCACAGTAATAAAAACAAGACAGACCTCTGTAGAGTGACATGAACATAACTGTCCAAGAAATCATGGTTAAGGGCAAAAAACCTAGCTGTAGATCAGTTGCATGATAAAATCCCACCCGGGATCAAAAACACCAAAACCAGAAGCTGTAAGCATGAAGGGTTATGTGTTTATATGAATGTATAGAAACTAGGCCGAAAAGATGCACACCACATTTTTGTTTGTTTGTTTGGTTTGGTTTTGCTTTAGATGCAGAGGATTAAACATACTCTGGATCTGTGGCACACCACGGCCTTCCGCACCCCAGGGCCTCCTGTTGGCCTCCCTCCCTTCCATCTATCCCCTTTCATCCTGTTCCCATTCTTCTTTCCTGTCACCATTTCAAAGTATTTAATGTATACTCTTTTGCTAGTCTGTGTGGTGGTTTTATTTTTTTTTAAGATTTTATTTATTTATTAGAGAGAGATCACAAGTAGGCAGAGAGGCAGGCAGAGAGAGAAGGGAAGCAGGCTCCCTCCAGGACCCTGAGATCATGACCTGAGCTGAATGCAGAGCTTAACCCACTGAGCCACCCAGGTGCCCTTATATACATGCTTCTTATAAATACAGAAACTTAGTTTTTTCCCAGCAGGGAGCCTCATTCGGGGCTTGATCTCAGGACACTGGAACCATGATTTGAGCAGAAGGCGGAGAACTTTAACCCACTGAGCCACCTGGATGGCCCTGTGTGGTGGGTTTTTTTTTGTTGTTGTTGTTGTGTTTTTTTTTTTAAAGATTTTATTTATTTATTTGACAGACAAAGATCACAAGTAGGCAGAGAAGCAGAGAGAGAGAGGAGGAAGCAGGCACCCTGCGGAGCAGAGAGCCCGATGCAGGACTCGATCCCAGGACCCTGGGATCATGACCTGAGCTGAAGGCAGAGGCTTTAACCCACTGAGCCACCCAGGCGCCCCTGTGTGGTGGTTTTAAAATATGTGCACAAATTCTTTGCTACTTCTCTCTTCAAAAGGTGGAGCCTAATCGCCCCTCCCCGTGACCGTGGGCCAGACTTAGCAACTTGCTCCTCGCAAACAAAACATGGCAGGGGCGCCTGGGTGGCTTGGTCGGTTAAATGTCTGCCTTCCGCTCAGGTCCTGATCCTGGGGTCTCTGGTTGGGCTCTGCGCTCAGCGGGGAGCCTGCTTCTTCTCCCTCTGCCCCTCCCGCCACTCATGCTCTCCCGCTCTCTCCCTCTCAAGTAAATAAAATCTTTGAAAATTCAAAACAAATAAAACGTGGCAGCAGTGTCAGCATGAAGCTTCTGGAACTAGGTTTTCAAGACACTGTAGCTTCCCCCTGGGATCACTCGGTCCCCCGGCTCTAGGGGAAGCCAGCTGCTGTGTGGTGAAGGTACTCCTGTCGCCCTGAGGAGAGGCCCAGGTGGTGAGGAGGGGAACCTGCGGCCGTGTGAGTGCACCAGCTCCGAAAGGACCCCACTCCCTGCCCCGCCCCGTTCAGCCTTCAGATGAGTGCCACCCGGGTCAACACTTTGAGTGGGACCCATGAGTGTCCTTGAGCCAGAGTCACCCAGCTAAGCTGCTCTTACCCACGGACTTTCAGAACCACAGAAGCCATGGGAGGTAATGAATGTTTACTGTTGTTTAAGTTTCGGGGTAATTGGGTAAGCAGCAGTAGAGAACTCATGCAACATGTGTTATTCAACCCTGTGCTTCGTTGTATGAATAAATGTTAAATTCATTAAAAGGATAACGCGTTTTACATTATGCGTATATAGTACAGTGTCAGCGACGTGGTAGGTATGACGTGATAAGCTTCACTGTTACTGCTTCTGTTCGATCCTGTGGGGTTTTTTTGTTTGTTTGTTTCATAATATTCTGAAGAGTTTATGATAAAGTAGTTTCACAGGCCACAAGAAAGTAGAAGGACTCTGTACATCCTTTCAGGAAACAGGTAGGGAGCAGATAAGGGCCCACATGGGTCTAGGGCCTTGGTGGGCACATTCCCCGGTGGTGGTGGGGGGCTTCACTTCAGGGATGAGGGGAGGTGCCTGCATCTCTGGAGGGGGCAATCCCATTGGAGTTGCTCCTCTAAGGGGATCCCCAATGGGAGACCCATGGGAGGCACTGGGACAGGGGGCGAGCCCACCATGCCTGGAGGGGGTGTCCCTTGGCCCATAGGTAGGGGAGGACTCCCGTGGCCAGGGGGATATTCAGTTGGGGCCCCGTGCAATCTTGGCTGTGGCAGCAGCTGCAGAGGCTGCAACGATGCCTCTTCTTTGTGGGGTCATCACCCTCCCCCCTCTCGGCCTGGGCCAGCAAGTCCTGAAGGATCCTGGGGCCACTGGAAGCCCAGCAGAGACTCCTGTGCCCACAGCTCTGCCAATCCCTGGGCCTCCCGCAGCTCCGCAAGTGGCACTCGGACCCTGCCAGTCAGTATCTTTGGGAGGAGGGCCCTGTACTCTCATTGACACCAGGATTCCCCCTGAGTTAATCGACTGAGTATTGCCAGAGTGCCATCCGTCCAAGAGCCCTGCGTGGGGCACTGAAGCCCCACATGCCCGACATCACCGGGTATTCAGTTTTACGGTTTTATGGTAGGATAGCTATAAAGAGCTGTTCGAATTTGTCTTTATCTGATAACTGACAAGCTCAGGCATCCTTTGTGTGTGGTGCTTGGTGGGAGAATGCATTTCATTTTTCTCCATATAGGGAGACTGTTTTCCCATCTTCATCTGCTGAACAGTCCATTTTCTCTCCCTGCTCAGTTGCAGCTCCCACGTTATCATGTAAATAGTTCCCATCTTTACACATAGATCAATGTCTGAGTTCTCTATTCTGTCCTGCTGATCTTTTCTTTTCTTTTTTACTTTTTTTTTTTTTTTTTTTTTTAGGTTTTATTTGACACAGAGAGAGAGACTACGAAAAAGGCAACACAAGTACGGGGAGTGGGAAGTAGCGGGCTTCCCACTGAGCAGGGAGCCCAATGCAGGGCTTGATCCCAAGACCCTGGGATGAGGATCTGAGCCAAAGGCAGACGCTTAAAGACTAAGCCACCCAGGCAGCCCATGACCTTCTTGTCTGTGTTTGAGTGAGTAGCACACTGCTTTTATGGCTATGACTTTGTAACATGTCTTATTATTTGGTAAGATAAAACTCCCCCTCTTTACTCCTATTTTTCAAGGTTTAGTTATTTCTGGACACTTTTCCATTTAGATTTTAGAGAAAATTCGCTAGGTTCTTAAAAAATTCAACTGGAATTTTGATTGGGCTTTTATTGAATGCATGGATTGATTTGGGGAGAGTTGTCATCTTTATAGTTTTGAGTCAAACATTTCAGGAACATAAAATGTCTCTCATTTTATTTTAAACATCTTTTATATCCTTTATTAATTGTATAGTTTATCCCACGAGTGTCTGTGCATTCTTGCGTCTGTGAAATGGCTCACAGTTTTGTTGAACTAAATAATTCATAGTTTTTATAATGTTCTTACTCATTCTGTGTTCTAGTTGATGACGGCTGCTATACAGAAATGCTAGCAAATTTTTAATTTGTCTTGAATCCAGTAACCTTGCTGAACTTTCTTTCTTTCTTTTTTTTTATTTAAGGTTTTATTTATTTATTTGACAGACAGGGATCACAAGTAAGCAGAGAAGCAGGCAGAGAGAGAGGAATGGAAGCAGGCTCCCCGCTGAGCAGAGAGCCAGATGCGGGCTCCATCCCAGGACCCTGGGATCATGACCCGATCTGAAGACAGAGGCTTTAACCCACTGAGCCACCCAGGCGCCCCGAACTTTCTTATTAGTCTTAAAACTGTTGCTGCCATTAATTTTTCTAAGTAGATAAAATAAATCACAATTTTATTTCTTCCTTTTCAATCTTTATATTTGTTTCTTTTTCTTTCCTTAGGGGGTTGACTTGTGTTTTTGTTACTCTGTTAATCAGAAGTAGTGAAAACAGGCACCTTTTTCCCTCTAACCCTATGTAGAATGTATCTAGAATTTCACCATTAGGCATAATATTTGTTGTAGGTTTTTGATATATAACCTTTACCAAGTTAAGGATGTATCCATCTAGTCCTTGTTTGCTAGGAGGTTTTTGGTGTTTTTTCAAATTGTAAGTGGGTGTAGAACTTTATCAAATGCTTTTTCTGCATCAACTGAAATACAATCATGATTTTTTCTCCCTCAGTGTATTAGCATGTTAAATTATTTTGTTGTATTTTCTGATGATAAGTCTCATTGCTTGTGATTAACATTTAAAATACACTCTCTGATTCATATAGTTAATATGTTGTTTAGGATTTTATAACCATCTCAAAAGTGAAATGAGATTCTAATTTTCTTTTCTTTTTAAAAATTTTTGTTTATTTATTTGACACAGAGAAAGAGATCACAAGTAGGCAGAGGGGCAGGCAGAGAGGGGAAGCAGGCTGCCTGCTGAGCAGAGAGGACCCTGAAATCATGACCTGAGCCAAAGGCGGGGCTTAACCCACTGAGCCACCCAGGCGCCCTCTAATTTTCTTCCCTCTAATTGTCATTATTTGGTTTTGGGATCAAGGTTACACTAACCTCATAAAATGAGCTGGGGAGCTCTCACTCTTCTACTTTCTGAAAGAACTTTTTACATAAGATAGAAATCAACTCTTCTTTGAAGTCTGGTGAGACTTAATTATAAAGCCACCAGGTCTAGTTTTCCTTTGGTGAAGAGGGGAAGAAATGTTAACTTTCGCCTCAATTTCTTTGGCTTCTTATTGATGTATTGGAATGCCTTGTTTCTTCTTATCAATACTTAGTATTTTATATTTTCCATGAATTAAGCAGTTTCATTCAGGAATTCCAATACTTTAGAGTACAAAATACTCTTAGAAATATGTTTCCAGGAGCAACTGGGTGGCTCAGTGGGTTAAGGCCTCTGCCTTCGGCTCAGGTCGTGATCCCAGGGTTCTGGGATTGAGCCCCATGTTGGTCTCTCTGCTCAGCGGGGAGCCTGCTTCTTCCTCTCTCTCTGCCTGCCTCTCTACCCAGCTATGATCTCTGTCTGTCAAATAAATAAAATCTTTTTTTAAAAAAGTAATATGTCTCCAAAGAAATGAGAAAAAGCAAAAGTCCTATCCAGCAGAAATTTTCTTTAAAAAACCTAGGCATTTCTCAGCCTTGAGAAAAACAGTGTAGAACTCTGAGAATGGCCAGGCGGTTTGCCCAGGAGCAACACTTGGCCCACAGAAGGGGTATGGCCTTGGATCTCTGGTAAAAGCCCAAAGTTCCAGTAACTCTAACAGGCCAGCAGTTCTGTGGCTGGACTGGCAAGATGAAGACTGATTTGGGGGCACCTGAGTGGCTCAGTCGGTTAAGTTCTGACTCTTTTTTTTTTTTTTTAAGATTTTATTTATTTATTTGACAGACAGAAATCACAAGTAGGCAGAGAGGCAGGCAGAGAGAGAGGGGGAAGCAGGCTCCCCGCTGAGCAGAAAGCCCCATGCCGGCTGGATCCCAGAACCCCGGGATCATGACCTAAGCCAAAGGCAGAGGCTTTAACACACTGAGCCACCCAGGCGCCCCTAGTGTCCAACTCTTGATTTTGGCTCAGGTCATGATTTCAGAGTCATGAGATCAAACCCCAAGCTGGGCTTCCTGCTGAGCATGGAACCAGTTAAGATTCTCCTTCTCTCTCTCTCTCTGCCCAATGCCCGCCCCTGCTCACGTGCTCTCTCTCTCTCTCTCAAAAGAAGAAGAAGGAGAAGAAAGAGAAGGAGAAGGAGGAGAAGGAGGAGAAGGGCAAACATGTTTATGGGCAACACAGCCCGTTTGGGGGCAGACATCATTCTAATCTTGAGAGAACTGCCCATCAGGACCTTAGGACAGAAGAATGGCATTTTGAAGGGTAGAGCAAAAATGCGTTTTTCAGACATAACAGGACTGTCTTTTGTCCTCCCATATATGTGTATATAGCTACCCTGATGGTATTAGATGCCAACCTTTCAGTGATGAGCTAAAAGTCAGCTGGGGCTCCCATCCCAAGATCCTCAGACCAGGTTCAAAGAGTCACCCACAGAAAACTCTAGGGAGCTCATTGGTCAGGCCAGAGTTTCTTGCATTCTGACCATCTGTGAGATGAAGGGTGGCCCATGGAATGAATGGTGGGTATTCCTAGGCTTTCAGTTCAATATTCTTTCTCAGAGTTCATTAGGTTGTTGCTAAGGCAGACCTCTCCCAGAAGCTTCCATCTGAAACTTAATCAGGTCAGAGCCAAAGTCGGACTTCAAGGGGAATCCAAGGAAACCCTTGCCAGATGATAAATGGGCATCAACACTTTCCTTCCAGAGGCACTTATCTATCGAGAAAGAGGGCGATCTGACTCCAGCTTTTCTGAGCCTTGGCAGGACACAGAGTAGGAAGGAAGAAGGTATTAAAGCCATACTCACAGCCCTGTGGAAAGAGATCTTCTTTTACCAAGTGCCTTTTCAGAGTTAGGTGATTGGGCCACACTCAGGGAGCTCCTCCACCTGAACGCTCAGTCCTGAGACGGACTGCAAGGTCAAGGTCAGATGAATCGGGGACTCTTAGGCTATCACCTCGGTGTTGCGTCTACAGCAGGGATGTGGTCTACAAAGGAAAACTTACACAGTGAAAAACAGTGTCCACAAAGCCCCAAGTGGTGAACCAGGAAAGAGTGAGACTGATGTATAAGGTCGGGGGAGGCTTCCCAGGCCAGAAGGCGCAGAGGCCATTTCTAGCACTCTGTCATCTTCAAGCTGATCTTCAGGGCAGTGGGGTTCTGCATGGCGAAGCTCGTCTCCATGGCTCAGGTCCATGCCGTGCCTGGCTATCTCTGTGGCACGGTACTACCTAGACACAGGTGTGTGGGCGGCTCTGTGACTTAGAGCTTTGTCGCTGATCTATGCTTCATCTCCAGCGGCCAGGCCATGGATACAGCAGGGTGGGTCCTGGCACACTCGTCTGAGTGGGCTTCATGGAGCACGCAGGCAGCACATGGGTGAAGGTCCAGCTTCTCTATCATGCACTGGTTTTTGAAGTTGGTCTGGGACCTCTAGTTCTTGGGTTGAACACAGGCACAGTCCCGGGAACTAGCCTAACTCATAGAAGCTGGGCCTCATGGGTTCTCCCTTGGCCTCTAGTGCTGATGACGGGTTCTCCTCTTCCTGGGATTTGTTTCAGCACAGTGCCATCAGCCCCCTCTATCTCAGGCTGTGCAGAAGCCCAGGCACAGTCTCGTTTGGGTGGGATTGGCTCTTAGGAAGATATAGAGAGGAAGTGGCTGTAGAGGAGGATCACCTTCCCCTCAGAACTTGAGCCCCATCTCTCAGGAGCGATTATTTACACTTGGAACAACGACCTCTTGGATACCGATTAGAGTCCCTTTGAAAAAGAAGTGCTTGGCAAGCTCAAGATCCTTCTGCCGGGCAGTGAGGCCAGTGGGAGGGAGCAAGAGCAGACTTCTTCCTACCCTTCTAGAAGAGTCACTCACACCTCTCCTAGTCCCTCGAGTATTATAGAAGTGCCCTAGAAGTTTCACTACTGCTATGGGATCCCTCTTTTCTTATTTTTAATTCTCCATTATGTCTTTAAATACTTTCTCTTTTTTATTTTTGTTCTGCATTTTATTTGCACCCAATTATTTGTTTTTTTTTAAAGATTTTATTTATTTATTTGACAGACAGAGATCACAAGTAGGCAGAGAAGCAGGCAGAGAGAGAGAGAGAGGAGGAAGCAGGCTCCCTGCTGAGCAGAGAGCCCAATGCGGGGCCCGATCCCAGGACCCTGGGATCATGACCTGAGCCAAAGGCAGGGGCTTTAACCCACTGAGCCACCCAGGCACACCCCCCCCCAATTATTTGTTCTTAATAAGTGTTCCCAGAAGTATGCTTAGCTTATCTAACTTTTCAAGGACCAGACTTTCTTTTTTTCAATACTCTCTATATTAAAAAAAATTATTTATATGAAATTGTGACATACAGACCATTTTAACCATTTCAAGTTAAGTGGCATTAAGTACTTCACACTGTTGTGCATACATGACTGTCATCCATTCACAGAACATTTGTCATCCTGCAAAATTGAAAATTTTTTTAGATTTATTTATTTATTTATGTTAGAGAGAGAAAGTGAGAGAGAGAGAGCATGAGCGAGGGTCGGGGGAGAGGCAGAGAGAGAAGTAGACTCCCCGCTGAGCAGGGAGCCTGACTTGGGGCTTGATCCCAAGACCCCGGGATCATGACCTGAGCCAAAGGCAGATACTTAACTAACTGAGCCATCAAGGTGCCCCAAAATTGAAAATCTTTACTCATTAAACAATAACTTCCCATTCTCCCTACCCCACCCCCGCACCAGGCAACCACCATTGAACTTTCTGTCTCTATGAATTTGACTATTCTAAGCACCTCACATGAGTAGACTCTTACAGTATTTGTCCTTTGGGACTGGTTTATTTCACTTAGTGCAGCCACATGTTGCAGCCTGTGTCAGAATTCCCTTCCTTTTTAAGGCTGAATAATACTCCATTGTAGATATATACACATTTTGTTTGTCCCTTCATTGGTCAATGGACATTTTGGGTTGTTCCTACCTTTTAGCTACTGTGAATAATGCTGCTGTGAACACGGGGATACAAATATCTCTTCAAGACCCTGCTTTCTGTTCTTTTGGGTAACTACCCAGAAGTGGAATTGCTGCGTCTCATGATAACTCTATTTTTAATTTTTCGAGGTACTGCTGTACTGTTTCCCATAGTGGCTCTACCATTTTACGTTCCCACCAGCAGCGCACAGGGGTTCCAGTTTCTCCACATCCTTGTTATTTTCTAGTCTCTGTTTTGTGGTTGCCATCCTGATGAGTGTGACTCTATAGTATTTTTTTAAGTGTCGATTTCATTTATTTTTAACCTCATTTTTATATTCTTCCTTCTCATTTCTTCGCTTCTCCCCCAGTGTTCATTTTTCCAACTTCTTGAGAAGAAAGCTTGGCTGGATTGGTTTAACTTACAGTTCATTGGGTTTTACTAAATGATAAGAGGAACAATGGAACAAGAAGACAATCATCATAAGCGTATTTTTGCATCTAGTAACACAGTCTCAAAAATATATCAAGTGACAACGCACAGAAATGCAGGAACAGATGAACCAATTAGAGTCGATCTTTACACACACCTTTTAGTAACTCATAGATCACATAGAGATACGTAAGCCGAAATACTGAATGATAGTCAATAAACTCAAGATATTGGATATATGCAAAATATAGGACAAACAGGAAAGAGTAAAAATAGGAAGACTGTCAAGGCTAATTTTTTAATTTTACCTGTATACTTCTGTATTGTTTGGATTTTTATTTTTAAAAAATATTTATTTATTTATTTATTTATTTGACAGAGATCACAAGTAGGCAGAGAGGCAGGCAGAGAGGGAGCGGCAGGCTTCCCGCTGAGCAGAGAGCCCGATGCTGGGCTCCATCCCAGGACTCTGAGATCATGACCCGAGCCAAAGGCAGAGGCTTCAACCCACTGAGCCACCCAGGCGCCCCTTGTTTGGATTTTTAAATAAAGATTTTATTTATTTATTTGAGAGGGAGAGAGCACACACGAGAAAGCAAGAGAGAGCATGAGTGAGGAGCAGGGGCAGAGGGAGAGGGACAAGACAACCCCAGCTGAGCAGGAAGACTGAGGCGGAGCTTGATTCCAGGACCCCAGGATCATGACCCAAGCTGAAGGCAGACACTTAACCTACAGCCACCTAAGTGCCTCTGTTTGGATTTGTACAGTGGAACTTATTTGTGTATTATTTGTATACTTCAAAGAACAATAAGAGATAAAAGACAAAAAAGCACTAGAGGTTCAAATGGCTGGCTCACATTTTTCCAACACCATATTTAGTCAAAGACCTGATGAAATTAAAATCCATAGGGAGGGGCACCTGGCTGGCACAGTCAGAAGAGCATGCAGCTCTTAATCTCGGGGATGTGAGTTCGAGCTCCAAGTGGGGTGTAGAGATTACGTAAATAAATAAATTTTTATTTTTTTATTTTTTAAGATTTTATTTATTTATTAGAGAAAGAGAGCAGAGGAGGGGCAGAAGGAGAGGGAGAGAGAGAGAGAGAATCTCCAACAGACTCCATGCCGAGTGTGGAACTGGATCCCACAACCCTGAGATGAGAGCCAGAGCCAATATTAGTCTGACGCTCAACCGACTGAGCCCTCCAGGTGCCCCGATTAAATAAACTTAAAAAAAAATACAAAGGGATTATTATAATTCCCAAAGTATAAAACTCATTTACAAAATAGGAAATAAAAGTGATGTGGGAAAATACATGTGGTAAGTACTTAAGGATTCTATTTAGGTCCCTACAAGCACTTGGGGATAAGGCACACTGCATTGTGGAACTGCAAAGGCAACGCACAGTGAGTCTGAGCACAGGCATGTAGATTTCAGTTCCTATCTAGCAAGTGTCTTTAGTAGCTGGTTTGCAAGAATGTGTCAGTCCATTTTGAAAGAGTAAGAAAAGAAGGGTCATAGAAGCAAATCCAGTCATACTCACCCCTGCACTGTATAGAAAAGATAGAAAAGCTAACTCTTCTTAGCTCGGTTCCATTAGGCAATTAATTCATTAATTTACTCAACTTCCCTTCTTCTGAGACCAAGCATCAAACAGCGTCCTGACTCCCAGGCAGGTCTAGCTCCATGATTTGGGAATACTGATGATATTGAAAGTGTAAGTCAGTCCCTGTGACTCTGGTTTCTCAATGTAAATCAATGATGGGGATTCTGATCACATTTTGTCTTCCCTTATACCTAGACTATACAGAAAGAATATGTGAATTATTTCCCGTTTGGGTGAGCTACCTTTTTAAATTGGCATCCTGGCACTTAGTTTAGGCTGTTGTGTTTTAGTTGGCATGGTCATGAGTACATTCCTCACCCTGGAAAGTAAAAGTCCAGATATAATTATTTTCCCCAGTGACATAGCTTACATGCTACTTCCAAATGGCCCTTAATTTACTTGAACCAAGTACTTTACACTTTACTTTCCTTGGACCAACTCCGACCCTTGTGATCATCAGTTCCCTTTCTAAGAGCTCACATACATTCTGTTTAATAATCCAGTTGAAAATTTTCCTAGCAAGCAACTAGAAACTGATTGGAGATCCTAGTGTTAGGGTACGGAGTCGACCATCCCTCAATTAGACAGAGAACACTCTCGATAATGCAAGTCACACAGTGAGGTTTATCTCCAGCTCGCTGGGGTCCAAGTATCCGCCCGGCGCAGCGGGTTTCAACAAGGACCCCGAGCACTCAAAGCCAAGGGTTTATATAGCATTTTCAAGGCACTTCTTCATGGCTACAGACATATCTTGCGCCCCACTTTGACAGTTTAACTTGGTTTAAACTTTTGCCACCCCGGTGTCACCCTGGCGCCATCCTGGCGGTTAAGTGAGATTTGGTTTAGAAGAAATTTAACTTTATTTACATTTCCTTCTGCCTAAGCCTCCCTCAGTTTTAGGGTGGGGAGGGCGACCTTAGTAGGCCTTGAGGAACTGAGCCCTTTGTCTCTGGAAATTGGGCCATTGAAAAGATAGCCCTTTTTGTTGTAAATCACCAGGACATTTGCAAACCAAGGGAGACTCCTGTCTTGCAGGATTGTGATCTCTGCAAGTTAACTATTTGCTTTTCTTTAACATTTGGTCCCTGTGGCGCCATCACCTAACTGCCCTGGTGGTATATGATTAAGTTGCTTCTAGGTTTTAGCTACTTTCTCTTATCTCAAGTTATGTGCACGTGTGGGCTGGTTAGGGACGCTCAGTAAAATGGCTTCTCGGCCTTCAGGATGGCCATTCTTATGCTAACCCACTCTTACCGTGCAAGGTGCCAGCTTTTGCTTTGCCAAGATGGCTGTACTTATGTCAGGGCTAGACTCGAGGTGGGTACAGCCTTGTTTTTCTTGGCCTCCACACCTGGAGCTGGTCTCCGGGACTTGTTTTTAAGTCCCCTGGGGGAAGGGGAGCAGGGACAGTAAAATAGGTCTTTACACTAGAATTTGTTTTCTCTTCCCTTCCCTCCTTTGTTTTGTTTTGTTTTTAAGATTTTACTTATTCATTTGACACAGAGAAAGAGAGAGACAGCGAGAGAGGGAACGCAATCAGGGGGAGTGGGAGAGGGAGAAGCAGGCTTTCTGCTGAGCATCGAGACCAATGCGGGGCTCGATCCTGCAGAGCTGGAACCATGACCTGAGACGAAGGCAGACGCTTAATGACTGAGTCACCCAAGTGCTCTTTTCCCCCCTTTTTAAATACTTACCAATCTGCAGTTATCGGACACCTCTCTTATAATGATGATTTCTCCATGAATGCTCAAGGTAGTTCTGCAAACAGTCCCTTCCGACTGTATCATATGTACAACTCAAATAGAGAAGAAAAGAAAAAAGTGCCAAGGTCAAATTTTCCGTGGTAATTTTCAATTTACCCATTCATTCATCTATCCTCTTAAGAAACACGTGCAGAATTCTGGAAAGAGCATGTTGTAAAGCATTTGAAGGAAATAGAACAGAGTGTTCTTGCCTAGGATTGGAGAAGTGGAAGGTGGGAAGAGTATGGTAGATAGTTATCTATAACAAGAAACAACTAGTCAACTGAAACAAGTTCATTAGGATAGCACATTTCCAACTTGGACGCCAAGGGCTTAGAGAACCTCTACTCACCTGGTCACTAAAATTTCACTAAGCATAGAGTAATTAACACAAACTAAGGGAGAGATTGGTTAGTGTAAATTGAAGTTATTATAGAAGTTTTTGTGTGAACAGCAATCTTCAAATCGGGGTCCTCATACATCTAGGGGAACATGAGTATTTTCCAAGAGGACCCAAGTTCTAGAGTGACCAACTGTCCCAGTTTATCCAGAAATGCCTTGGTTTTATTTTTTTTAATTTTTAAATTAACTAATTCTTTTAAAAAAGATTATTTATTTAACAGACAGATCACAAGTAGGCAGAGAAGCAGGAAGAGAGAGAGGAGGAAGCCAGCTCCCTGCTGAGCAGAGAGCCTGATGAGGAGCTCCATTCCAGGACCCTGGGATCATGACCTGAGCCGAAGGCAGAGATTTTAACCCACTGAGCCACCCAGGCACCCCGTCTTGGTTTTAGTACAAGAAGTCTCATATCCCAGGAAACTCCTCAGTCCCTATGGCTGGATCTCAACTTACTATTTCCAGTTCCCTAAAGCTGATGTGCCAGAGACTTTGCCTGGTTTTCCTTTCCCACCACCGACATTTTCAGCAGTGCTCTTCTCTCACTTTATACAAGCCATGACACTTACTCAATCCTAAATTTATTACGACTTGCCCTGGAGTGAAAAAACCTCTGGGTCACCTGAAGAAAAAAAAAAAGACAATAAGAAATATATGTTTTTAAGAATTCATTTATTTGAGAGAGAGAGCACAAGGGGGTAATGGGAGGAGAGGCAGAGGGACAAGCAGACTTCCATTGAGCAGAGAGCCCGATGTGGGGCTCGATCCCAGGACCCCGAGATCACGACCTGAGCCAAAGGCAGACACTTAACTGACTGAGCCACCAAGGCGCCCCGACAGTTAGAAATATCGATAATGGGCACCGCCTCCTTATTTAATATAGGAATCCTAGCTCCTTGGAAGGGCATCTCATCTTTCAGTCATATATTGTGATGGTTAATTTTAAGTGTCAACTTGCCTGGGCTACAGGGGGCCGTATATTTACTTAAACATTATTTTGGGTGTGTCTGTGAGGGTGTTTCTGGACAAGATTAATATCTGGATTGGTAAACTGAGTGAAGCAGCTTGCCTCACTAACATGGGCAAGCCCCATCCAGTCACGGAAGGCCTGAATAGAACCAAAAAGGCAGAGTGAGGGAGACTTCACTCTCGTTGCCTGATTATCTTCAAGCTGGGGCATCAGTTTTCTCTTGCCTTTGGACTCAGATTTGCACTGGAACTGACACCATTGGCTCTCCTCGTTCTCAGGCCTTCAGACTTGGGCTGGAATGATGCCGTTAGCTCTCCAGGTATCTAGCGTGCTGACTGCAGACCTTTGGGCTGGTCACTCTCCATACACACAGGATCCAATTCCTTTTTCTTTTTATTTAATTTTTATTTAAATTTTTTAAAAAAATTTTAAGGATTTTGTTTATTTATTTGACAGAGAGATCACAAGTAGGCAGAGAGCAGGCAGAGGGGGAGGGAGAAGCAGGCGCCCGGCTGAGCAGAGAGCCTGATGTGGGGCTCCTTCCCAGGACCCTGAGATCATAACCCGAGGCTAAGGCAGAGGCTTAACCCACTGAGCCACCCAGTCGCCCCAGGATCCAATTTCTTGTAATCAATCTCGGTCTACCTACTTATCGATCACTATACATAAGTATACAGAACCGTATGTCACTAAGAATAAACTTAAATGAAACGGATACTTTTTTGGAAAGACACCAATAGGATATAGCTCTATCATTTATCTCTCTAGATATAGACACCATCATAAAGAAGAACATGGTTAGATACTAATAATAGTTGCACTTAACCTGTGAGTAAACTGGAAAACAGTGAATTTACACTTTAAATGGGTGGATGGTATGCTATGTGAATTATACCCCCTAGAGCTGTTGAGAAAATAGTTATTAAAACCTAGAAGTGTAGCCCAAGGGTGGAAATAGTATAGAACGTGAACCACTGCTCAGAGAGCAAAAGGAAACAGGACCTTGAAGACAAAGGCCAGCTGAGAGAGGCCGTGTGGTTGGCGGGAACCCCGGATGTAGGAGGCGGTGGGAACTGTGAAATATATGGGCAGAGAGGAGGGGAAGGTTAGGTCCTGATGGGGAGACTGGGTGCCTCAAGGAATTAGGTCTGCTTTAGTTCTGTCAAGGGCCAGCCTTTGGATGATCTCTGAAAGAAGGTCCCAGAGCCTTGAGGCGGAGAGTGTATTATGTCAGCACCTGACCTTTATGACATCCGCACTTGGTGCCAGGGAGAGCTGCCCCCAGGGAATGGGGCTCATAGTTCCCAAGGGGGGCGGCAACGCCGCCCCTTAGACAAAGTTCAGTCTCCCAGAAGTTCTCACCAGCCAGCCGCAGGGTTGCTGCTGCTGCTCCTGCTTCTGCTGCTGGGCGTGCTGAGGGCCCGGCAGAGCCAGAGGACATCAGCATCAGGGGCGACAAGGAGTCAGGGAAACCAGAGGGGCAGGAAATGAGGATGCTGGCAGAATCCCTGACTCAGATTGAGGGGAGCAAAAATTGGTAACGGAAGACCTCCTCCTGGCTGAAGGACCACCAAGGGCAAGGGTCAGATAGAAATCTGGGTCAAAGTGAGTTTAGGGTGACAGATGCTGTGGACAGAGGGCGAGTAGCCACCATTTTGCGACGCTTCCTCTCTCTCCCAGGTTCCTCATTGCTGAAGTGCCTTGTGACACCCAGCTCAGAGGAACCCTCACTGGTAAGAGCTCGCAGCACCAGAAACCCCAATTTCTAGTCCTATCTCCGTGGCCATCCTCAAGCCCCCTCCTCTAACGCCATTCGACCTCCCCACGCCCATCCTTCTCCTCCTCATCTCTCGCCTTCCCTGGAGCATTTTGCCAGCTCTTCTGACCCCAAAGGTGACGTGGATTTAGGGTCTTGGTAAATCAGTTTTTTCAGAGCCAGAAGTGGACCAATTCTCCCAATATCTTAGATTCTGTTTCTTTCTCTACAGATCTGATGGGCTGTGTCTTCCTCCCCAGCGCACCCAGATTACTGCTGCGGATCCTCAGCTAACAAGAGGAAGCTCTGGTTCTCCATCCCTACACATCCCTCACTGATGGCTGACGGCCAAGCCAGAGGCCAAGTTTTAGACCCAAGCTCCGGCCCACACACTCAGAGAGCCTAGTGCTACAGGCGGGGTGTCTCCTTGTCCTGCCACCGACAGCTGCACCAGCACCGGGCTGGAGCCAGGCTTGCACACAGAAGGCCCTGATTTCTCAGCCAGCTCTGGCCTCAGAGACACTGGCCCTGACTCTGCCAGGTCTCTCCTCTCCGGTCTTGAGGCACCCCCCCGGCCCCGCCCCCACCCCTGCCCCACATCTCTTCTGAACTCAAGGCAATGGAGCCTCAAAATAAGGACCAGGTGCTGCTCCAGAACGCAGCGGCCCCTGGGCGCCCCCCTCTGGGCCCCTTGCAACTTGTGGACTCCCCACCCAGCCACCCACAGCCTCTGCCTCCCCAGCGAAGGCCCCCTCTCTCCTACTCCCCTTGCTCCCCAGGGACCCCACGGTCCCACTCTCCTGGCTCCCCTTTCTACTCTTCTGACTCAAATTCTGACTTTATCCTACACCCTCACTCTTCCTCTCTCCCAAGTTCCCCCAGCTTCTTTCATCAGAATTACACCTCTCACTCCCTCCCACCCTCTTCCTCTCCCTCCCAGGGGTGGTACCCCTCCCCGGCTCACACCCATTCCTCCTCTCCCTCTCAGCCCCAGAACACCTCTCTCCCCGACACTCATTGTCAGTCTCCCTCCCCCCCAGGAGACTGCCCTAGCTCCACTGTCACTTCCCCATCCCCCAGCCTACCTTCTGGTGGTTACCACTCAAAGAGGCAGGCGTGGCCCCGGGATCAGTACGGGGACACCAGGTCCCCTGGGCTGGTGGGGGAATGTGTGACAAGCGAGAAGGACCCTGCGGAGTTCAGGGACCCAGGAGCCCTGGCCCAGGCCCTGGTGGCCCATCTGGGGCACCGCCGCATTGCTCTCGACCTGGAGCTACTGCTCTTGCAGCGTATGTGGCTGGGCAGACCTGGCCCGGCCCCCGTTGTAGAATATCCCGTATGCCTGGTGTGCCTCAAGCCCCGCAGCCCCTCTTGCCCCATCCCCAGGTACAGGACTGGCCCCCGGCTGCTTGCCTTCCTCCAGCTACTGCCCTGCGCACAAGGCCAGGAATCCGGACGACTCCGCATAGGCATTGGTTTTGGCCTCCGCCTGCCTCGGGGCCAGGCCAGGGCCTTGCACCTGTTGCCCGAAAGAAGACCAGAGGCAGCAGGGCCTCAGGGCAAGGCTGCTCAGGCCCATGGACATCAAACCCAGGCGTCCCCGGCCCCGGCAGCTCAAGCACCAGTGGCTCAGGCGCAGGCAGGTCCAACCCGGGGCGCAGCCTCCCAGACCGCCAGCCTCAGATCTGCAGGCCTTCAATCACCCAACTCTACGTGCTTTTCGGGGCCTCAGCCTCAGGCACCCAAACAGGCCACCGTCTACCCGAAACCCGGGCCTTCCTCTGGGCCCAAGAGGCCAGTCTCTCCAGAACCCATTCTCCGAAAGTCACCAGCTTCGTTCCGGAGCCGAGGAGGCTCTCTGGAGTATCTCCTCTGAACCCTGCTGTCCCCACCAGGCCCCAGATGTTGGGGAGCCCCCGAGACACCCTGAAGGGCTGGCTGGCAGGAGGTCAGGTGTGTTCTCCAACGTTGAACCCTGGGAGCCCTTTGTGGAATCTGCTCTCTCCTAGCTGAAGAGGATGAAGGGCACCTTAGACCCCATTCAGCCTCTAGCGTGTCAATAAAAGCCTGACCCTGCAAACGTGTGTGAGTGTCTGATGTGGAAATGTCGGGGTTTGGAGAGGACAGTCAAGAAAGAATTTTTTTTTTTTTTAAAGATTTCATTTATGTACTTGACAGACAGAGATCACAAGTAGGCAGAGAGGCAGGCAGAGAGAGAGAGGGGAAGCAGGCTCCCCGCCGAGCAGGGAGCCCGATGTGGGGCTCGATCCCAGGATCCTGGGATTGTGACCCGAGCCGAAGGCAGAGGCTTTAACCCACTGAGCCACCCAGGCGCCCAAGAAAGAATTTTTGAGACGTCCTTGGTGCAAAAAGGTGTTTTGTTTTTTTTTTTAAGAAATGATTTAAAAATTTTTTTTATTTAACAGAGAGAGTGCTCCAAAAGGTGGTTTTATTAAAGCATGGGGACAGAGGGCTGCCTGGGTGGCTCAGTAAGTTAGGCGGCTGCCTTGGGCTCAGGTCATTATCCCTGGGTCCTGGGATCCAGCCCCACATCAGGCTCCCTGCTTGGTGGGAAGCCTGCTTCTCCCTCTCCCACACCCCTGCTTGTGTTTCCATTCTGTCAGATAAATAAATAAAATCTTTTAAAAAGGTGGGGGGACAGGACCCATGGGCAGAAAGAGCTGCACTAGAGTTGTGAGGAGTGGCTGGTTATATATACTTTCAAGTTGCGAGGAGGTTAGATAAAGCGTGAGTCTCTAAGGAATTTTGGAAGCAAGGTTTCCAGGACCTCGAGGGGGCTAGCTATTGTTGGGAAAAGGTTGTTTCTTACTGTCTAATACGTTAGTCATGAGACTCTTCAGATGTTATTAGTGGGCCAAATGCTTGGGGGGTGTTTGCTAACATGTATCTTGGGGGTAGAGATGAAAGAAGTTTCCAAAGGAATTTTTATATGTTAAAGGAGACTTACAGGATCCTAGAGGTTGAGATAATGTTAAACTAATGTTGCCTTTTGCCTCTAGCTAAGTATTAACATTGAGGCAGTTGAGTGTCTAGAGGAAGGTCACTGCCTGTCTCAAGGACTTGTCAATGGGCTGGCTGTTAAATTCTAAAGAAATATAATTTTTTCTTTCACCTTTGTTTCCCACATTGATGGAGGATAGTCAGAAGAAAGGCAGGCAGGGGTAAGCACCCCCTTACTCCCTGTCCGTCCTAAGAGAAAACTACCCTTAAAAGGAAAAAGACCCCATCCTGTTATTCTAGGCTTTACTCAGTGGCCCAGCTTTAAGTCTTCCTACTGGGAGGATTTACAACTTGTATGTGACAGAAAGTAAAGGAATGGCCTTGGGTGTCATAACCCAGGCCTGTGGTGGGGTGGGGGGGGAGCAGCTCAACAGTCAGTGGGATATTTAAGCTAAGAGCTCAATCCAGTGGCCTGTGGCTGGACAGCATGCCTTAAGACAGTGGTAGCACCGCCTCTTGATCCCCGAGGCTACTATGAAACACCACCCTGGAGGGAGCCCTCCACCCTTTCCCACGTGAACAATTACCTGATAGGTAGATGAGCGTGTGGACTAAAACTTGATTGGGTGACAGGCACATGGAGAGTTAATCAGATTAAAAGAGCCCACACCAAAGCACCTGTAAAAACCCCTAGATTTAACCGCCAAATTGGCAACCCTCTCGGGTCCCCTTCCCTCTTCAGGATCTCTATAATATCGGTCAACAAACTTTGCTTTGCTGCCCACCACTCTTCGTCTGGCCTACCTCTGGCCTACCTCTTCATTCTTTGAAGACATGGTGTGACCAAGAACTGTGGGCACTAAAGGAAAAATCCTGCCACAATCTCAGTGTTCTGCTGAGCAGACACAGGGGGTAGCTGAACCTACTGGTGACCACAATTAAGCAAAGAGAGAGGGACAGTCAAAGGAAACAGGGTGGCTAGGAGAGTAGGTGCCATGTACCTGAGGAGGGCATGTGATCCATAATGCCTGAGCACCTGAGATGTGCAGAGGGCTCTGTGAGGCCCTTCACACATTTAATTTAATTTGATGGAACGGATAATGGCATTCCCAAAGATGAAGCCACTGGGCTCCTTCCTCTGAGTGCACCTTAGGTTAACAAGGTTGTTTACTTAGGCAGCCAGGGGAGCAGCAGGAGGTGTCTCCTTGAAGGGACGGACATTCCTAAGATTCACTTGCAGAGAAACATTTAAGAATCTAATTTTGAAGATCGGAAACCCAAGGGGCCCCCTCAGGAAGATGGAAATGCCAGGCAGAAAAGAGACCTGCCCTGCCTGGGAGCTAAGATGCCTCCCTCTGAGGGTGTCAGCTGGGTGCAGCCCCTCCCAAACCCTTGAATGCAGGACTAGCGTGCAGTGCTGCAAGAATGGCCAGTTCTCAAACGTGAGGGGTTTCTTCAAACCAGAAAGTGGTGGATTGAGGATTTTTTTTTTTTTAATCAGAAACTTTTTTTTTTTTTAAAGATTTTATTTATTTATTTGACAGAGAGATCACAAGCAGGCAGAGAGGCAGGCAGGGAGACAGGAGGAAGCAGGCTCCCTGCTGAGCAGAGAGCCTGATGCGGGGCTCGATTCCAGGACTCCGAGATCATGACCTGAAGGCAGCGGCTTAACCCACTGAGCCATCCAGGCACCCCTGGATTGAGGATTTAAAGCCAGTTTTATTTTAAAATCCACGCTGCCTACATCAGAAGGCAAAAGACACCATTCATCTTCCCAAATGTTGAATTTCCAAGGTGTGTGACCTGGAACAAATCACTTCCACTCTAGGATAAAAGGTAAGGGCTGGGCTTGTGTATCACTCGTGAAATGGGGACAGCCCTAACCAAGGATTTTTTTTTTAATAAAAACTTCATTTATTTAATTATTTTAAAAGATTTTATTTATCTATTTAACAGAGAGTCAGCAAGAGAGGACGCACAAGCCAGGGGAGAGGGAGAAGAAGGCTTCTGGCTGAGCGGGAAGCCCGATGTGGGGCTGGATCCTACGACCCCAAGATCATGACCTGAACCAAAGGTACATGCTTACCCACTGAGCCATCCAGGGACCCCAACATCTCTTAGCTTTTATTAGCTCCCCTCCTCCGGAAACACCAACCAAGACTCTGGACGCCGAGCCTGCCTTCCCACCCTGCACAAACATGGTGGAGGCTGACGTCACATGGTGGACGGAATCCTGAAGCGGGTGTCGGGTCACAGGCCGGCTAACGCTGACGCGTATTGGCGGTCTTGCGCCTGCGCAAGGAGAGCCGCGGGCTAGGTGCGCGTGCGCACTGCGCGACAAGCCGACCGGGTTGGGACGGGTGGTGGGGAGGAGATCCGGATCTCTGAGTGTCGTTTTCGCGAATCTGTGGGTTAGAGTTTTGGCAGCTCGGAGGGTGTGAGAGAGGAGTCGGGAAGTCTCCTGACGGCCACGGGACCAAGTTAAATAGCGTCCGGGACAGGGGTCGAAAGCGGGCGCGGCATGTCCTGGGTCCTGCGGTACTTAGAGTGAAGCGCGCCGGGAGCAGGATGGGCCGGCGTCGGGCGCCAGAGCTGTACCGGGCCCCGTTCCCGTTGTATGCGCTTCAGGTCGACCCCAGCACCGGGCTCCTCATCGCTGCAGGCGGAGGAGGCGCTGCTAAGACGGGCATAAAGAATGGCGTGGTGAGAGCTCAGGGTCACTGGGGCAGGGTCACGCCAGGGATGATGGTGGTAGGGGGTCTGGGGGATGGCCGCACCTCAGGCTTCAGACCTTGCCTCTCCCCGGTGGGAAGCTGGGCTTTTCCGGCGCCCGGGCGCGAGTTTCAGCTAAGAACTTACTCACCAGGAACTCCCAAGGTAGAGTAAAACCAATATACAGTACCTCTTAGGCAGGAACTTAAGCTTCAACTCGACCTCAAGGGCAGCTCCAGGGGTCTTATCGTGGTCTTCTCTGGGGAGGCCACAAGGACTTTTCCCACTGCTCTCCAGCAGTGGCAGGAGTGGTGCGTTTGGCCTTTAGGCTAGGTTTCTTCACTCCTCTGAGAGTCACCCTGTTGTTTTGTAAACTGGAGGTATTAATCCCAACCCTGCTTGCTGTACAGATTTCTGTGGTTTGAAAGAAACAAAGAAAGGGAGAGAAGCAAGCAGGCTGGAAAAAGCCTTTTAAAGTAGAAAGTGCAGTAACCAAAGGGGTAGGGCTTTAGACTATAGGATGTAAGTCTGCCCTTGAGGTGCTCTCTGGGCACCCCTAAGCCTTGCTCATCCTGGTTCTCTCTTCCACAGCACTTTCTACAGCTAGAGCAGATTAATGGGCGCCTGGGTGCCTCTTTGCTACACTCGCATGACACAGAGACACGGGCTACCATGAACTTGGCGCTGGCTGGTAACATCCTTGCCGCAGGGCAGGATGCCCACTGTCAGCTCCTGCGCTTCCAGACCCATCAGCAGAAGGGCAAAACCAAAGCAGAAAAGGCAGGTGAGAAGCTCCCTCTTTAGCTTTGGGGAAAGGGTTAAATGAGTAAGGTCACTTATGTTGGGGGGGGTACCTGGGTGTCTCAGTGGGTTAGGCCTCTGCCTTTGGCTCAGATCATGATCTCAGAGTCCTGGGATCGAGCCCCATATCGGGCTCTCTGCTGGGTGGGGAGCCTGCTTCCCCCTCTCTCTCTGCCTACTCATGATCTCTGTCTGTCAAATAAATAAATAAAGCCTTAAAAAAGAAAAAAAAAGATCACTTCTGTTGGTTTCTAAAAAAAAGTGGGGCTGGAAGTGTGGGTTATGGTAGCCGGCAAGAAGCCGGATGTTCAGTACTAGGGAGGAGACCAGTACTACTTACTCTAGAAGCCCGGAATCTGGCAGGCTCTTTGTGTTGCAGGTTCCAAGGAGCAGGGGCCTCGACAGAGGAAGGGGGCAGCTCCAGTAGAGAAGAAGTCTGAAGCTGAAACCCACCAGGAGGGGATAGAACTCACTGTAGAGAATTTGCAAGCGGTGCAGACAGACTTCAGCCCTGATCCGTTTCAGAAAGTTGTATGCTTCAATCACGATAACACCCTGCTTGCCACTGGAGGGACAGATGGTCACGTTCGTATCTGGAAGGTGTGGTTTTGGGGGGTTAGGGGACCCATGTCTGTAGCAGCAAGGCCAGAATTGTGAGAAACCGAACATGGGTTCTGGGAAACTTGTGAGTGAAGACTGCACTGGGTGGCAGAAAAGAAGATGGGTGGGGATCATGGCGGCTGGTCAGGTACTTGAGGGTAACCATGCTGGTGGTTTGACTGCAGGTACCCAGCCTAGAGAAAGTTCTGGAGTTCAGAGCCCACGAAGGAGAGATTGAGGACCTGGCTTTGGGGCCTGATGGCAAGGTGAGGAAGTGAGAGGGTGGAGAAAGTAGGTGATTATGCTGCTTGTCCAGTGAGTGGATCCCCTAACTGTCCATCCTCGGAATCTTGATTCCTGACTAGTTGGTAACTGTAGGCTGGGACCTCAAGGCCTCCGTGTGGCAGAAGGATCAGCTGGTGACACAGCTGCACTGGCAAGAAAACGGACCCACCTTTCCTAACACGCCTTACCGCTACCAGGCCTGCAGGTGTGAGACCCCAGAGGGTAGCTAAAAGAGGCACAGCCTAGATGTGGGGGAGTGGGAAAAGACTGGGGGGAAGCTGGGGAGGATTGCCGTCTTGGGCTTTCCCCAGGCCTGACCAGGGTACAGGAGGGCACAGACCTCTGAGAAGGGCTGAGCAGACCCCAGGAGCTGAATGGCCTCTCACCTGGCCCCCCAGGTTTGGGCAGGTTCCAGACCAACCCACCAGGCTGCGACTCTTCACAGTGCAGATACCCCACAAGCGTCTGCGCCAGCCCCCACCGTGCTACCTCACAGCCTGGGATGGCTCCACCTTCCTGCCCCTTCGGACCAAGCCCTGTGGCCATGAAGTCATCTCCTGCCTTAGTGTCAGGTGTGAGGCAGTGGTGGCTTAACTGGTTGCGGGATGTGTGGGGGAGCTCGGGAAGGTGTCGGGTCTGAGGCTCTGAAGACCGCTGTTAGTGAGTGTTGCTGCACAGGCCTCCAGAACAGTGACCACTTTATTGTTTGTTGCAGTGAATCGGGTACCTTCCTAGGCCTGGGCACAGTCACTGGCTCTGTTGCCATCTACATAGCTTTCTCTCTCCAGGTAAGGTGTAGAGCCCGGAGCGCTCTTCAGTGGGGGGTGGGGGGAGGGGAGGGAGTGGCTATCTAGGCCTGCTTCAGTCTAAGGGTGCGAGAAGGAGTCTGGCCCAGGACAGAGAGGGAAGGCCATCTGGGGACAGGGAGCATGTTTTCCAGAAGGAATGTTTCTAACTGGGCCTTCCCTCACTAGTTCTTTTGTCTCCAGCGCCTCTATTATGTGAGGGAGGCTCATGGCATTGTCGTGACGGATGTGGCCTTTCTACCTGAGAAGGGTCGTGGCCCAGAGCTCCTTGGGTTCCATGAAACTGCCCTGTTCTCTGTGGCTGTGGATAGTCGTTGCCAGCTGCATCTGCTGCCGTCTCGGAGTGAGTCCTTGGGGTGGGCGGTACCACCCTGCCTCTAGCTGTAGCAGAAACTTGCCCCCAGCAGAATGGGCTGCTTGTTTGTAGCCATCTGCCCCCTTCTTGAAGTCTTCTGTTCTTAGGACTATGAAGTTCCTTTGCCTTCTGACTTCTTTCCTTTCCCTCGTGCAGGGAGTGTTCCTGTGTGGCTGCTGCTCCTGCTGTGTGTCGGGCTTATTGTTATGACCATCGTGCTGCTCCAGACTGTCTTTCCAGGTTTTCTTTAGCCCTCCTGCTCTTGGGGAGTCAGGGGCCTGGACACTGCCATCTTCTACACCAGAGTGGAGGCCTGGACCCCGTTGCTCACCCCACCTGCATCCACGGTTGGGGTTGCTTCTCTGGAGACTGATGTGCATTGCCTGCCCTGCCCAGCGAAAGTTTGGCTGCGGCCCTGGGTGACTCTGAGTTCTGGGAGCCCTTCATTCTTCATCCGTGAAGCCGTCCAGGACAGCGGTATCTGCAGCCCAGGTCATGCCACCTGCATCCTTTTGTCTGCCTAACAGAGGCTCCAGAGTTGAGCTTGTCCTCTCTCCAGAAACATGTGAGGATGCCCAAGATCCCGGAGGTACTGCTGTCCCTCAGCTGCTCTTCATGTGAGCCCCTGGTGTTTGCTGGGGCAAGCACTGGCCTGGGACTTGTAGTGAGGGAAGGAAGGGGCAAAAGGAAGACCCAAGCTGTCGTCTCTGGGTCCAGCTGGTAGCTCCAAGCCAGCTCGGCTACATATACAGTAAGTTCCTGGATGGTCTACCCTAACCTTGAGGAAAGGGAAAATGAACCTCTACCCATTTTTCAGGAAAAGTTGGTATTTAATAAATAAGCGAAGACGGAATTAAGACCCTGGTGGTTCTGCTGTCAGCTCTTGCCTCTGTTGGAAGGTAAGAGGTCCCCGAGGTTGAGCAGGTCCGATGGGTGCTGGAAGACGGCTCTGGCGTACGGATGTAAAAGGCGGGTCATGTAGCAGTGCGACGTGGGGAGAGCATTGGGCAGCCTGTATGGGAAGGGCTTGGGGAGGGACTGGAAAGGAGGTCAGGAACCTGGGCCTTTCGTAAGAGTCCAGGCTCTTTCTTCTTGGACCTCATGGCCCATTTTCCCCTAGGGCCTCTAAAGCATCCAGATTCAGGGTGCTCACTGCAGATGGTAGAGAAGGGGTTGTCAGCTGTATTGAGGCAGAGCACAGGGGTCTGGATGGCATCCACCTTGGTTCTTGGGCTAGCTGCTTGGTCGTAGGTAACATAGTCTTGATAGCCAAAGGCCACAGTGGTGTAGCGCTCATCAAACTGGCGGACTGTGCAGGCCTACCTGGGGTAGGGGGTGGGGTAGAGGGTGGGGTAGGCTAGGATGAGGCTAGGGAATAAGAAGATACCGAGCAACTTTGGGCAGGGGCTGCTGGTTGAAAGACTGTACCTGTAGCACAAAGTCTACATTCACCGCCTTTTCCATCACCTTTCTGTTTCTGCAAAAGAATTCATAGAGGTTTGCCTCTGCTGGATCTGACCCTGTCTGTCTCATGAGTGAGCAAACCCAGACAGAAAACTGACTGAGCGCGGGGAGAACCTGGTCTGTCCGCCACCCCAGCTGTCTGCTGCCTCCTCCCACTTCCAAGACCCTACCGGTTCACAGTGTGGCAGAGCTCAGCAGTGAGGCCCTGATGGAAGAGCAGTGAGTTGAGTGGGGTCTCCAGGGAGCGGGTGGTCTCAGAGGAATCCCAGCATGCAGACAGAGTCAGTGCCGCCACCAGCCCTGAAGCCTGCCCTGTTCGGGCTAGGTGGTTCAGCCCTAATATCCTGAAGGATATTAGCGGGGGCACAGGAGAGAGGAAGAGGACACGGAGGAGGAAACGAAGACTGGGCCTTTGGGGCAAGTCCAGACAACCTTTACCCTCCAAGAGAGCTGCCCACGGTCAGCCGTGGAGCTCGGGAGTAGCGGTGCTTTATGTGGTTCACGACTGTCTCCAGACCTTCAGTGTTGCTGGCAGAAAAGGCCCTGTGGGTCTGAGGCAAGCCAGATCATTGGGTAGGGAGGGAGGCCCTGGCCAGAAGGCAGAAGGATGGCAGGGACATGGAAGGAGGAAGGTAGGTAGAACCCCAGGCCCAAGGATCTGTTAAGGGAGAAGGGCTATGAGGAGCGAGGCGGGCACTTACCAGCAGTTCTTCCCCACGGCAGCCCCGGTGACTAAATACAGCAGCTCTGTGGCACACACAGGTACATCCCAGCTAGAGCCTCCCCTTCTGGTAGCCTTCAGAAAGACCCCAGTCAGAAGGTGCCCTTCATACAATATAGTGCCTTCTCCCCAGAGGGGTCAGGGTCTTCACTGCCTTCCCTATTACAAGTTCTCAGCCACCACCCACTTCCTCTGGACTTGACCCATCCTTATCTGTAACCATCCCTCAGAGCTTGGCTAGCCAGTTGGGAGATATAGGAGTCCTGGCTACTGCCCACGATGCTGGGAAGTAATAACACAATGGGCTGGGTAGTAGAGTCAGGGTGCTGACTGCTGCCGCGTAGGCCAGCCCAGTCTATCAGGACCTGGCCTCTCTCTGGGGTTTGGAGGACTTCACTGTGGTTTTAAAGGAAAGGGCACACAAAGAAACTTAGGATCTAGGATCTCCATATACTTCGGAAGGTTTACCTCTCTTCCCCAGTAAACAACTCCCAAACCTTCCCATTAGCATCATTTCAGGGTATACATTATGCAAGACATTAGGATCCTAACAAAGTGTGGGGTGCCTGGGTGGCTCAGTCAGTTAAGCATCTGCCTTTGGCTCAGGTCCATGATCCCAGGGTCCTGGGATCAAGCCTGACGTCAGGCTCCCTGCTCAGCGGGGAGTCTGTTGCTCCCTCTGCCCCGCCACCCTGCTTGTATTCTCTCTTTCTGTCTCTCTTTTCATAATGCGCTCTCTCTCAAATAAGTAAGTAAAATCTTAAAAAAACAAAAACAAAACAAAAAAACCACGAAAAACCAAACATAACAAGCTGTAATGGGACATATAAGATTAAATATTACCTCATGGTTGAGCAATTAAATAGCCCTTCCATATAACCGCTCTGATTGTTATCCCTGCACACCAGGGTAGATGGGGCAAAGATTACCTTCAGGTTCAAGAAGGCAGGCAGGGGATTCCCCTGTAGTTGCAGCCTCTTGTTTACCCCCTCTGTCCCTTCTTACCTCCAGTAAGGGACTGGAGGCTGGGACTGCAGTAGGACTCGGAAGATGGTTTGTAGCCGCCCCTCAAAACACCATAGCGTAGGGTAGAAAGTCTCCAGAGTGACTGGACAGTGTTGCTCCAGGAAGGCCAGAAACCCAGTCACCAGCGGAGTCCTCTGCAACCACAACATAGTCTGCCTCACCCCCCAGCTGGTTTGTAAGGCCAGTGAGGTGCCCGACACCAGCATGACCCCCCTCCAGAGGCCGGCCTCTGGCAATGAGAAATCGAGCACACCTTGGCCCGGAATGGCCAAGTCACTACTGTGAATATAGTACAGCGAGAGCCCACAAGTAACCTAGTCCCCAGCCTGACTCTGAACCGACTCCTTGCCAGGGCTGGGAGCTGCGGCAGCTGACCGAGTGCTAACTCTCTCACTCAGCCTATCCGTGCCCCAGCCCTATTTTAGAGAGAGCAGGTAAGATACATGGCCCAGCTGACTCCTTGTGGAAAGTTCGGTTAGCATCCTGGTCAGAGGCTGAAGTACGGCACCATTCAGTCTGTGACTTTTGCCCTGCAGTTGAATTATCCACACTGGCATCTTCCTAAAACCAGCCCTGGCCATTCCGTTTCCTGGCTTTGCACCGCATTGCCACATATGTTCCCTACGGCATGTGCTCACACTCAAAGACTTTGACCAGAGCACCTCATTGTCTTAGTCATGGGGCCAGCTGTTAGAACATACTCCCAAGGAGGAACATATTTTTCCTCTTCTTTCAAGCCAGCCAAAGCAAAGGTAACAGAGGTAGTATGACAGGGATAGATCAGTGGGGAGTTGGCCCTGACTTTTCAACGCCTCTGCTGGTTCTTCTGGAAACAAATCAAGTGAACGAGAGGGCCTAGCCACATAGAAGGCTTACAAAAAAGGTATGCTATAGAAAGTCGAAAGGCCCCAGGCTCAAGAAATAGAAATTGCATTTCTGTTGTGAGCCCTAAGGATCCCTATGATCAGAATTCTAGTAGGTCTTCTACAGGAGCAGTACTCAAAAAAGGCTAGGTAAATTATGAACTGGAGAGGCCATTTCAAGATGTGACTTGTACCCTGCTCTTGAAGCCCTGAATAATGGTGCTTGTGATTCGTTGTGTGCTATGTGCAGGTACTAGGCTAAGCCCAATCTCATGGGCTAGGATATTTATAAACGAGGAAACTATGTCAGATGAAGTCGTTTGCCCAAAGTCACACAGCAAGCAAGAGGCAAAGTGGATGGAATTCACAATTACAATATTACCACCAATACCAGTAAGTAAAAATTGTTGAGTGCGTATGTTTCAAGCATTGTGCTAGGCACTTACATGATTATATCCTGTGATTTTCACAACAGTTCTTTGGCATAATCTTGTGATTCCCCCATGGGAACAGGTTTGAATGTTGAGTACGTTAGCTTGCCAAAGACCGCTGGTGGCAGAGCTGGGATTCAACCCAGGTCTGACTCTAGAGCTCATGCTCTTAGTCATTGTGCTCTATTACCTCCTCATTGCCAGGATTTTGAGTTGTTATCAATTTATGGAATCCCTGATCAAACAGCTCAGCAGTAGAGAACAAATTAGGTCACAGGTTAATTTCATTTTAGCTCTAGTAGAGAGTTTCTTGACTAATTTTTGAGATGCCATTGGTCTCTGTGGATAAATCGATACTAGTCCATTACCATGCTAGACAATCCAAATTCCTTAGGACTTCCAGAATGCACTTTTCCTGCTGTTTAACCAGTATATGGAAGTCAAGGAAGGATCTGGAATATAAAGAGGCAGAGGTCTCTGACTTCTCTGTGGCTGGTTGCAAACAGAGGAAAATGGTTAGTTAAGGAGAGTTCTGGTCTGAAATGACTGACTTTTTTTTTTTTTTTTTAAGATATTTATTTATTTATTTGACAGAGATCACAAGTAGGCAGAAATGCAGGCAGAGAGAGAGGGGGAAGCATGCGGGACTCAATCCCAGGACCCTGGTATCATGACCTGAGCCAAAGGCCTCAGAGGCTTTAACCCACTGAGCCATCCAGGCGTCCCTGAAATGACTGACTTTTGAAATTAGGCATAGAAGGTAAGATTTATAGGGTACTGTGGGGTTTGGTTCTTTAATTAAGGCAGACAATACATGCAAATGTAAAAAGCTCTGAAAAGCTAGGTAACATTTAAATTCCCTGTAGATCTTTTTTAAGGGCTTGAATCAGTGGGTTTTATATTAGACTCAGTTACTTACAACAGTTTAATGAAGATTAAAAAGATTTAGATTTTTCTGGATATGTAAATTTTGTATCTTATCTAAATTTCAGTGAGAAAAATCTCTTCAGAATTTCCCATTGCACCGAATATACATGGAGAGCCTAGAAGTAAAAACAGGGCAGAATGGACGACGGGGTTATCCATTAGTCCTCAGCCAGGCGGGGAACCTCCACCAGCCTTTAGGAGAGGCAAGGCCTTACTAAGCTGGTGGGGCGGTAGGAATCAGCCAGAGCCACACAGGCCTCCAGTTCCTTTATTCGGTGAGGCTAGTGAGAAACTCAGCTGGACTGCCTTTTTTAGAAGAGGAAAGCATCTCCCTGACACCTCAGGATGCCTTCTATCCCCCCTTCCCCAAATGTTTGCCCGCATCCTCGGGGAGCAGCACCCCTCCGCTGCCTGCAAGGCCAAGCTGGCACGGGGAGCATACGGGATGCAGAGAATCTAGGCGGGCAAGGAACCGACATCCTCCGTTAGATGATCGATGATCCAGCAAAGCAGGGCTGCTGGTGGCGTGGGGGCATCAAATTTCACCTGTTGGGGGAGGCCCCATCGTGCCCCCTCCCACAAAGGGCTCCAGCCTCTGGCAGGAAGCGGCCCCTTAGGCCCGAGGATCCTAAACCCGGCGGCCAGAGTCTGGGCCCGCACCCACCTGTGGCACGGATCTCCAGTAGTAACCCAGGCAGAGGGTGGCGCCAAGACCTAAAAGCAGGGAGAAGGGCTCTGCCCAGGTGCCATTCTGCGGGCCCTGGGAGGAGCTCGGCATCTTGGGTGGTTGGGCCCTGATCCCCAAGTCCCTGACTGGGGGTCCAGCACCCGGCCCCGCCCGTTACACGCTGTAGCCCGGCGAGTGCAGGGTCGGCCTCCGCAGCGGGCGGGTGCGGAGGTCCAGAGCCCGCCCCCTGCCCCTGGGCCCTGCGGTAGGCGTGGTGAGGGCTGACGCCGGGCTGAGCCAAGTCACCTGCAAATGGCCTCCCCGCCCCGTAACCCAAGGGGAGCACGCCTGGACGCCTCCTGCTTCCGCCTCGCGGTCACCAGCGGCGCCGCCCCTTGCGAGGAGCCACGGCCTCCCCACAGCCGCCATCTTGGTGAGAGCTTCCTCCCGCGCCTGCTCCAGAGCCTGCCCGGCCGCGCGAGGTAGGCAGCCTGGGCGTGGTCCCAGTCACTGGCACCCAGGACACGGCCACTCCTGCGGTGACATCCTGTGACCTTCACACTCAGGACATGGCCACTCACCTTGTGACAACACTGCCGTCCCACCGTGTTCGGCCGTTCACAGTGGCCTTCCCATACTGGACACAACCATTACCGCTGTGACACCCCCCGCTGTCACTTAGGTCTCAGCTATTGAATGCATGTCATTCTACATAGAGTCACACACACACATAGGTTACAGTCACACAATGTCACTCTGTGCTGTCTCATCTAATCCCCATCAAGGAAGGGGGATGGATATGTACTCATCACCCACTTTGTACCAGGCACTTGGGAAACCCCGGGATGCGGTTCCCTGTCATTACTGGAATGTGGAAACAAGTATGTCATCTAACAGCAGTGGTTCTCAACCTTGACTGAAGATCAGAATCATCTGGGAGTTTTAAAAACTACCAGTGCCTATGCCTCGCCCCCTGCAATGTAGTTGGTCTGGAGAGGAGCCTCGGTGTTGATATAACTTTGTTCTCTGGAAGATTCAAATGTATAGTCAGGGTTGAACCCCTGCCATAGGGCACGGGGCTGCGTAAGGGAAGTAGAGCTGCAGTGAGAGCACTGAGGAGGGTGCCCAAACTCCGTGGGTCAGAGAAAGTGTACCCAGATGTTAAATGATGATACATTTAAGGTGAAACCAAAAAAACAAGTAGGAGCTTCCCAGGCAAAGGAGAGCTGGGGAGAGAAGAGTTCCAGGAGTGGAAACAGTGTAAGCGAAAGCCTGGATGTGAGAGACTTCTTAAAGGAATCAAAAGAAATGTGGTGTGTCTGGAGCATACGAGATGGTCAAGAATCAGAAAGTGAGCAGCTACACAAAGGATGTTAGAGTTTAAACTAAGGGTGGAGGAAAGCCATCAAAGAGTTTTACGAAGGGGTGGGCGACATGACTAGAACTGTGTTTTAGAATTCATTCAGGCAGCTTGGAGGATGGATTAGAGGAGGCTGAGAAAGCAAACAGGCCAGTTAGGCTGTTAAGAGAACTTTGGAATGGCAGGTGGCTGCCTGGCCTTGAGGAAGCTCCTAAGAGGAGTGAAGATCTTTAAGACAGGAGGCAGAATTGATAGGACCTGGTGGTAGACTGGAGGCTGGGGGAAAAGGAGAAATCATGAAGGACTCCCAGGTTTCTGACCGTATGACTCAGGGGTGCAAGGCTCTGCCAGTCCCTGTGACAGGGGACTGCGACAGAGCCAAGAGGAAGGAGGTTTGAGGAGAAAGGATTCGTTCTGACTGGACACATAGAGGTTAGTGTGCTGGTAGATGTTCTAGTTGTGTTTTCTTAGATTCTGTATTAGTCTACTTGGCAGCCGTGAATCACAGGGCCAAACAGCCAAAGTTGGCATCTCACCTGCAATCCAGAGCCCATACTCTGACCTGCCTCTTTAATCTAATTCTCACTCAATAAACTAATATTTCCCCTGTCCTAGATCAACCCAGGGTCAGGTATCTGATAACTAGGAATAGTTCCTATGTCCCAAGGCCTGCCTGACTGACTCCAACTAGCCAATTTTAAACTGTCTGCCTTGCCTTGCCTTTCCCATTTAGCAAAGGCCTTGGCCTAGGTCTTCCCCCTTGCTCCTTTCTGCCCTCTACACTGGTGCCTCTCCCTGCCGTCCTGTGTGGTGAGCTGTGCCTCTAGTTTCTAGGGGAACTGTAACATTAAATGTTTCAGTGGCATTGACTTCTCCATCACCTTTATAAATTAAAATCTAGGCACAAATTAGAGGATGTTCAATTCCCAAAGTGGTCTGGGGCTTGGAGATTGGAATTTGAGATTCGATAGTCATCAGCATTTAAATGATATATTAGTTTGCAGAGTTGCCATAACAAATTACTATACACTGGCTGTCTTAGACAACTGAAGTTTATTGTCTTACAGTTCTGGAGACTAGAAGTCCAAGGTTCAGAAAGATTGGTTCCTCCTGAGAGCTGGGAGGAAGCGTCTGTTCCATGCCTCTTCTCTAGCTTCCAGTGGTTTGTTGGCAATCTCTGGCCTTCTTTGGCATGTAGAAGCTTCATTCCCATCTCTGCCTGTGTCTTCACATGCTGGTCTCCCTGTACGAGTCTATGGACCCCAGTTATATTGGAGTAGCGTGAGCCAACATGACCTCATTTTCACTATTTCCACATAAACTCACATTCTGAGGTATTGGGGATTAGGATGATAACATAGGACTTTTTTTTTTTTTTTAGATTTTATTTATTTATTTGACAGAGAGACAGATCACAAGTATGCAGAGAGGTTAGGTGGGGGTTGGGGGGGGGGTGGGAAGCAGGCTCCCTGCTGAGCAGAGAGCCTGATGTGGGGCTTGATCCCAGGACCCTGGGATCATGACCTGAGCCGAAGGCAGAGGCTTTAACCCACTGAGCCACCCAGGCGCCCCAACAACGTAGGACTTTTTGAGAGACTCTGTTCCACCCATAACAGATAGTGATGGAAGCTACATGAACAGATGTACATATGAGCAGATGGGGAGTGAAGAGACCGCCCAGAGGAACTCGGGCACATAAAGAAAACGAAGAAGAAAATGCCAAGAGAAAGAATGGTGTTGCTGAAGCCAGCGGATACCATCATTCCAGGAGGTAGTATCTAGCAGTGTCCACTACAGGAAGGAGGACAGGGTGACCTTGATGAGGATCTGTGGTGATAGATGCTGATGGGAAGGAGCTGATGGAGAGGGAGAAGTGGAAGATTCTGGAGAGATAAGAAGTGATTCTTTTAAAGAACTAAGACCTTGGGCCAGTGGGTGAGGATGTAGTCTGAAGTGTAGTGGAACTGGTCACTGTGACAAAAGTAGGTGACACCATTTTGACCGCAAAGCTACATTCTGTCCTGGCAAATGACTGCCACCAACGCCCTTAAGATGATCCTTTTCCCAGCCCCTCCCCAGTCGAGTTTCACATGGAACCACTTCTCAGTGATGCACAGGGTCACAGCCACATGAGGACACCTTCTCTGGAAACCAGCAGTCACAGCTGTCACTTGAGCATCACAGACAACTCAGGACGGGTTCCACCAGATACCCTGACCCGTGTCCTAAGAATATCCTCTCCTGTCACACACCAGTCCTTCACACACTGGCCATACCCTCTCAAGGCCATCTTGTCTCTCTGGATACAGCGTCCCATAGGCCTACTGTCACAGGCACCTCATACACAAGGCCACAGCCAGGAGTCAAGGTCGCACCAACAGCTATACTTTGTCTTGTCCTGCACGTCTGGGGGCCAGCAGGCAGGGGCACGGGCGGCACCGCACAGTTAGACCTGCTTCTCATGAACACCAGCGTCACCATCTGCCTCTTCGTCTGTGTGTCTCTAAATGTCCGTCTCTCTCAGATCACGGAGATGCAGACACACACACACACACACACACACACACACACACACACACACACACACACACACACACGCTCGCACACGCGCGGGGACCGCGGGGAGGAAGCCCGGCGGGGCCCGCGGGGGGCTGCGGAGGGCGGCGGCCCTGCCCCCGGCCGCGCGGGCGCTGCGGACTCTGCCCGAGCCAGGGCGGCGGCGGGCCGGAGGGCGACGTGGAGCGGCCACGTGGAGCGGCCCGGGGGAGGGCCCGGCGGGGAGCCGAGGAGCGGCCGCCGCACAGCCTCTAGCCGCCGCGAAGCCGGAGCCCAGCCCTCGCCGCGCTCGCCGCAGGTGGGTCCGCGCTCCGCGTGCCCTGGCTGCGGGACACCGGGCTGGGCGGGCTGGGGGCCGCCGCCGCCGCCACCAAAGCCGGCGGGGGACGCGCGGGTCGCGGGGCGAGACCGCGGGGCCGGGGCGCCCTCCCGGCCTCTGGGTCCCCAGGCTGCAGGCGCAGCCCCTCTGCGTCCCCCCTGCGGCGTGGACGGGGTTGGAGCGGCGGCTCCCGCCTCGGGGCACTTCCCGGGAGGAGGTCCGGAGACCAGGGAAGATTCTCTGGAAAGCGAATCCCGAGCTCCCTAGGTGTGATGATGGGGTTCCACAGTTCCCCACCCGCGGTTCCCTCCGGTGTCTCCTTTGTCGCTCTGACATCCTGGGAGGGGGTTGGGGGCTGGCAGGAGTTTCATCGTCATTTGGCAGATGAAGAAAAGGGCGGGGGGCTGGAGAGGGGCCCCAGGTTATCACCCAGCTGGAAGTGGCAAGGTGAAGGCCGGCTCTCAGGTGTGGGGCCTTTTTTGGCTGTAGAACCGCTCTGTCTTCTTTTGGCGGGGGGCGTGTCCTGGGAGGGACGGGGCACCAGAGGGACAAGTCAAGTGTTAGGATTCAGTTCAAAATAACTTTCGGACAGTTAGACTCAGCCAGAAACGGAAAGGATGCCCTATGAGGGGCTGGACTCCTGACCTGAAAGTCAAGCGAGGGCTGATGGCCATTGACAGGGATGCTGTGGAAGAAAGTTTTGCCCTGGATGGAAGCTACCCAAGATCAAAGGCTCCTGCCACATCCTAGATTCTCTGGAAATATTCAGGTGCCAGTCATTTACCCTGCATTATCCTATGGCTTCTTCCCCAGGCTGTTACAAGGCAGGCACCGTTATCCCAGGCTCAGAGAGGTTAAGTCACTCGCCTGGATCACACTGTCAGGACCCAGAGGCAGGATTTGATCTCAGGTCTGACTCCAAGGCTGGGCTCTTCTCACCTGTGCTGGTGCAAAGGCCTGAAGAAATGTGAAACCTGAGAGTCATTGTGAATTTGAGTGTGTTCATGTGCGTGTGTGTGAAGGATGTGAAAAACTACAGAGCTACATCACGACCGTTAACTAAGAGCTGTGGCTTCCAGGTGGTCATGAGGGCAAATCACATTTGTGTGCTCTATAGTTGTAGGGAATGATTAGGAACACCTTTGACGGGCAGTGGTTCAAGAACGGCTTTTTTCCTGTTGCTTACAGAAGCTTTTGTAAATGCTGAGAAATGTCTTCAGCGTGAACAAATCACATTACACCAACCTCATGACATATTACTTGAGGTACCTTAGCTTGACTTCCTTTAAACAACAGATGTAGGCCATGCAGTTATTTAAGCTTGTGACATGAGCTATAACCAGAATGCTCGGGTTGTCAGGAGGGCCCAGGGCATTCCAGGTAGAGGGTGGAACAGCTTGGGCAAAAGCACTGGAAAGTGAAATCGAGAAGCACTTGCGTGTTGGGGGGCAGGGGGACTCCAGTAGCCCTTCTGTTTGAAGCCAAGTGTTGGTGTAATGGAGCACTGGAAGATGAATATAGAATGCTGACCTGACAGCTGATTGCAGAAGGCCTTGAACGCCAAGGTGAGGACTGTGGACTGTAACAGAAATAGGGAGTCTTTGAAGATTTTGGAGCCTTGGTGTTCTAGCTAAGGAAGATTAATGTGATGTGGATATGGAGGGTTCTTTTTTTTTTTAAGATTTTATTTATTTGACAGAGAGAGATCACAAGTAGGCGGAGAGTCAGGCAGAGAGGGGGGAAGCAGGCTCCCTGCTGAGCAGAAAGCCCAATGCGGGGCTCGATCCCAAGACCCTGAGATCATGACCTGAGCCGAAAGCAAAGGCTTTAACCCACTGAGCCACCCAGGCACCCCTCCTTTTTTGTTTAGATTTATGTATTTGAGAGAGAGAGAGAGAGTGTGTGTGTACAGGGGGAGGATCAGAGGAAGAGTGAAAAAGAGAATCTCAACCAGGCTCCTTGCTTAGGACATGGGGCTTGGTCTCCCCACCCCGAGATCACGACCTGAGCCAAAATCAAGAGTCAGATGCTTAACTCACTGAGCTACCCAGGTACCCCTGGAGGGTTCCTTAAATGGAGAAGATACTGGAGGCAAGGACAAGAGAGAGGCTACTACATTAATTTGTGCAAGTAATTTGTTACGCACTCCCTATCCATTGTAACTGGGAGAGGGGAGTACTGTTATCATCTCTTTGTGCAGATAAGGTAACTGAAGTTCAGTGAGGATAATTAATTCACCCAAGGTCGCAGGGACAGCCTGTGGTGGGGGCTGGTCCCAAAGTTCTGTTCTCAGTCCACTACACAAAAAAACCTTTTTTTTTTTTTTTAAGATTTTATTTATTTGACACAGAGAGAGATCACAAGTAGGCAGAGAGGCAGGCGGGGGGGCGGGGCGGGGTTTCAGGCTCCCTGCTGAGCAGAGAGCCCAATGTGGGGCTTGATCCCAGGACCCTGAGATCATGACCTGGGCTGAAGGCAGAGGCTTAACCCACTGAGCCACCCAGGCACCCCCTGAATTGTTACATACATGAAATGGATGCATAGGACCAAGAGGAGGAGGATAATAGTAATTCATGTGGATAGGGTTCAGGACCAGGTACGTACTTTCGGGGCCCTGGGCAAAAACAAGAGTAAGAATTTCAGGATGGTGGGCACCTGGCTGGTGACTCTTGATATCAAGGTCATGAGTTCAAGCCCCACACTGTGGGTGGAGCATACTTATTTAAAAATATAATAATTTCAGAATGGAGTCAGCAGAGCATTACGCTAAAGCCAAGGGCCGCTCTGAGAGGTGGGCCCCGTGTCACCACTGCCCAGGTCACACACAGTCCTGATTACTAAGACAACTTAACAAACCACCTCACAACTTAGTGGCTGGAAGCCAGAACGTTGACCTTGGTCATGAGCGTGCAGTCTGGGCCTGGCTGTGGAAACCAGTATATGTCTGCTCATTCCGTGTGGACTGGGGCAACTTGAAAGCTGGGAGTTGGAATCACCTGAAGGTTTGCCCTCTCACCTGGATGGTCTCGGGCTGGGGGAGATGAGAGCAGCCGAAGGCCGGATGGGCTGCAGCTCCTCAGGCCTCTGCGGTTTCCCCACACAGTCTTTCCAGCGTGGCGGCTTCGGGGACGCCAGACTTCTTCCGTGGCGGCTCAGGGCTCCACAGGGGCCTATGTGCGTGTGAGGAGACAGAGGGAGAGTGAAGCAGAACCAGGTACAAGCTATGGCACCTTTTATGACCCACACCTTTATTTCAGCTCTTCGTTCGAAGTGAGTGGCTAAATCCATATCGTATGTAAGGAAAGGCAAATTAGACTTGGTCCTTTGTGGGAAGGCAGGTCAAGGAATTTGTAGACCTGTTTTGCAAACCAGAACATTTGGCCTAAGGAGGGAGTAGATTAGTGGAATCTGAGGGGTGCTTCCCCTTTATGCCCGAATTGCTCCCACTGGACGGTCCTGAGAAGCCCGGATAATAGGTTTTGACAGCTCTGAGGGATTTAAATTACTCCAACGCCTCCTGTAGGCCCAGGTCCTGGTAGTAAACAGATGGGGTGAGGGTGCAGGAAACAATCTGAGGGCATCCAGGTGGGGAGACCAGGAGGGTGTGTGTGTGTGAAGCCACCGCAGAGCCAGCCAGAGAAACTTCTGGAGGGAAACGGGCGCATTTGTGTATAAGCAGGCACTGTGCAAAATGTGTAGGATGTGTACAATCAGGTGTCACTGAACCCTTACCGCACCCCATGAGGGGTGCTCTCGTCTGCCTCACATAGATGAACAGCCTAAAACACAGAAGCCTCGTGGTTCCAGAGCCAAGCCTGGGGTTCAGGCCGCCTGAGGTTGGGGCCCATACCCTTCCCTTCTAGACTGTGTGACCTCTTTCTCAGTAACTCTGTTTCCCTGTTTTTCCCTCAATCACTGTCTAACATCTGTATATTTTCTTATATATTTGCAAGCTTTAAGAAAAAAAAGGAGAAGTAATTCTACTTTATCATCTCACTTGCAAGATAGTGCCTCACACACAGTGGGTTCTTAATAAATAGGAAAGCAGCAAATAAATTTTATCTTTGTTCTACAAACTTATATTTCTATTTGCCTTCCCTGGAGATGCTCACCCTCTTGGTCTTCGGCCACAAAGGTCTTTGACATCTGTTGCAACCCAGGCTGTCTTCTGTGGTATCTAGTCCCAGGGTCTCTATTTGCCAGCATTCTCCTGGCTGCTTCTGGCCAGCGGGCCTTCTCAGCCATTACGTGCCTCTTCTTCTATCTTAGATACCTAAACTCTCAGCTGAGCCCAGCCTCCACTGCCCGGCCTCCCAAGAAACCCAGCAGCACTCTGCACATAAAGAACCAGGGCCCTCTGCCCCATTGACCTGTACCCTCCTACAGCCACTGCTTCCAGAATGCTCGGGCACCCCGTGGGCTGGAACTTCTCCCTGATCCTCCTGGCTCAGGCGCAGGCGTCTCAGTCTTGCATCTCCTCTCAGTCCCCAGAGGCTTTCTCTTGAGACTTCTGTCTTTCACCTCCTTGAGGCAGGCTGTGGTGAGCTCCCCCTCCCAAGAACCGAGGTAGTTTTGAACCCTACTAACAATCCCCTAGTCCTCTCTCACTTGTCCTGTTGTACTTGACTTACAGTGTCTTTCATGATACAGAAGTTTAAGCCTTTGATATTTTCACATCTATTTTTTCCTTTAAAAATTACAAGTCAGATCATGACCTGAGCCGAAGGCAGAGGCTCTAACCCACTGAGCCACCAAGGTGCTCCTGCAATATCATTTTTTAAAAAATCATTTGAGAGAGAGAGAGCAGAGAGAGAAGCAGACTCCCCACAGAGCTCAGAGCCCAAGCAGGGGGGTGGGGCAGGCCTTCCCCCCAATCCCAGGCCCTGAGACCCTGACCTGAGCTGAAACCAAGAGTCAGGTGCACAACCTACTGAGACACCCAGGCACTCTGCAATATTTATCATTTTTAATTGCTCTGTCCTTTAATATGCTTTGCTTAGCCATTGCCTAAATATTAGCCATTCCGGTTGATTATGTCTCTTTCACTAATATGAATGGCATGGTTATAAATATCTTTATAATTCTTTTTCCATTTGAGTTCCTCCCTCTGTAATCCTCAGGATGGTATCACTGGGTCAGTTTCATGGCAATTACCACACATTTCCAGATTGCTCTCTAGAAAGTGTCAGGTTTGTAATCCTTCAAACAACAAAGACTAATCCTCACTGATTTAATTTCTTTAATGGTTATAGGACTATTAAAATTTGCTATTTCTTCCTCCATCAGTTTTGCTATCAAACTTTTCTAGGAAATTAGCTCTGACCTCTAAGTTTCCAAATTTCTGCTATTTCCATAGTTATGTTCATTGCCAATGTTCATTGCCAATGTTCTTTCTTTGTGCCTTTTCTCTTTGTTCTTAATGTGTCAGAGGTTTGTCTATTTTATTAGTCCTTTTAAAGAAATACCATTGCCTGGCTTTTCTCGCTCTTCTCAGTCGTATTCCTAATCTCTACCATCTTTTGTTTTTTCTTTATTTTTTTAAAAGATTTTATTTATTTATATGACAGACAGAGATCTCAAGTAGGCAGAGAGGCAGGCAGAGAGAGAGGTGGAAGCAGGCTTCCTGTTGAGCAGAGAGTCCGATGCAGGGCTCGATCCCAGGACTCTGGGATCATGACCTGAGCTGAAGGCAAAGGCTTTAACTGAGCCACCCAGGCATTCCTCATTTCTTTAAGTTTATTCTGTCTTACTAGCTTATTGAGTTGGAAGCTTAACTCACGAACTTTTAGCACTTTCTTCTTAAAAGTCATGCTTTTAAGTCAATCCACTTTCCCTCTGATACTGCTCTGTCTACCCATCTTGTTTTCACGCATATTTTCCCAGTATTATCCAACTCTAAGTATTTAACAGTTTCCATTATGATTTTCTTCTCTGAACCACATGTAAGTATGCCTTTTAAATTTCCATATATGTGGGGTGCCTGGGTGGCTCAGTGGGTTAAGCCGCTGCCTTCAGCTCAGGTCATGATCTCAGGGTCCTGGGATCAAGTCCCGAACCAGGCTCTCTGCTCAGCAGGGAGCCTGCTTCCCTCCCTCTCTCTCTGCCTGCCTCTCTGTCTACTTGTGATCTCTCTCTGTCAATAAATAAAATCTTAAAAAATATATATATATTTCCATATATGTGAGATTTTTTGCATCATTTTTGTTGTTGGTTTCTATATAATTACATGTTAGTCATATAATATAGCGTGAGACAGAGTCTTTGTTATTCACTGAGCCATGTGCTCTGGCCCATTACTTGTCAGTTTTTATAAATATTCCACATGTATTGAGAAGAATATGTACTTGCTAGGGGATTGGTCTCTCATTTGTTCATTAGCTCAGGCATATTAAGTTTTTTATTCAACCTTCTACATTCTTACTCATTTTTAGTCTGGTTCATGCTTCAAATACTGGATGATGTCTATTAAATTCTCCCACCACGACGGCAGATTCGACTTTTCTCCTTGTAGTTCTGCTAGTTGTTTTTTTTTTCTTAAGATTTTATTTTTTTAGAGCAGTTTTATATTCACAGCAAAGTTGAGCGGGAGGTACAGAGATTTCCTGTATACCTCTGTGATCCCCCCTACATGCACTGCTCCCCCACGATCAACATCGCAGGCCAGACTGTGCATTCCAGACAACTGGAGGAACCCACACTGACACATCATCACTCAAAGTCCATAGTTTACATCAGGGTTCATTCTAGAACATTCTGTGGGTTTGGACAATTGTATAATGACATGTCTTGTCATTGTAGTATCATAAAGAGTAGTTTCACTGCCCTAAAATCTACTGTGCCCCACCTCTTCATCCTTCCACCCCAACCCATAGCAACCACTATTTTGACTGTCTCCACAGTTTTGCCTTTTCCAGAATGTCTTACCGTCGAAATCATACAGTGCATAGCCTTTTCAGATTGGCTTCTTTCACTTAGTAATATTGATTTAAATTCCTCTAGGGCTTTTCATGGCTTGCTAGCTCATTTTTTTTTAAGATTTTTTTTTTTAATTTATTTGACAGACAGAAATCACAAGTAGGCAGAGAAGCAGGCAGAGAGAGAGAGAGAGAGAGAGAGAGAGAGGAGGAAGCAGGTTCTCTGCTGAGCAGAGAGCCTGACGTGGGGCTCAATCCCAGGACCCTGGGATCCTGGCCTGAGCCGAAGGAAGAGACTTAACCCACGGAGCCACCCAGATGACCCTAGCTCATTTTTTTTTTTAAAAGAGTTTATTTATTTGAGAGAGAGGGAGCATGAGTAGGCAGGAGGGGCAGAGGAAGAGGGAGAAGCAGACTCCCCACTGATCAGGAAGCCCGATGTGGGGCTCAATCGCAGGACCTGGAGATCATAATCTGAGCCGAAGGCAGGCGCTTTAACCAACTGAGCCACCCAGCGCCCCAATAGCTCATTTCTTTTTAGCACTAACTAATATTCCATTGTCTCGGTATACCACATTTCCTTCCTTCCTTCCTTCTTTCCTCTCTGTCTCTCTCTTTCTTAAGATTTTATTTATTTGACAGAGAGAGATAGCAAGAGAGGGAACACAAACGGGGGGGAGTGGGAGAGGGAGAAGCAGGCTTCCTGCTAAGCAGGGAGCCCAGTGCGGGGCACGATCCCAGGACCCTGGGACCATGACATGAGCTGAAGGCAGGTGGTTAATGACTGAGCCCCCCAGGCAACCTACCACAGTTTATCTCTCCATCCACTATTGAAGGACATCTTGGTTGCTTTCCAGTTTTGGCAATTATGAATAAGGCTGCTATAAACATCTATGTGGGGGTGCCTGGGTGGCTCAGTGGGTTAAAGCCTCGGCCTTCAGCTCAGGTCATGATCCCAGGGTCCTGGGATCGAGCCCCACATCGGGCTCTCTGCTCTGCAGGGAGCCTGCTTCCTCCTCTCTCTCTCTGCCTACTTGAGATCTCTGTTTGTCAAATAAATAAATAAAATCTTTAAAAAAAAATCTATGTGTAGGTTTTTGTGTGGACATGATTTTTTAGCTCATTTCAATAAACATGAAGGAGTGGGATTGCTGAATTTGCTGGGTTGTATGGTAAGAATGCATTTAACTTCATACGAAACTGCTTACATGTCTTCCAAAGTGGCCTCACTGTTTTGCATTCCTACCAGCAATCAGAGTTCTTGCTGCTTCCCATCCTCTCCAGTGTTTGGTGTTGTCAGTGTCCTGGATTTTGGCCATTCTAATAGGTGTGTAGTGTTATAGCAGTTTTTAAAAAATATTTTATTTATTTATTTGACAGAGAGAGAGAGAGCACAAGCAGGGGAAGAAGCAGAGGGAGAAGCAGAAGCAGGCTCTTGCAGAGCAGGGAAAGCCTGTTATGGGGCTCGATACCAGGACTCCGGAATCACGACCTGAGCCGAAGGCAGTGGCCTAACCAACTGAGCCATTCAGGCGCCCATGGCAGTTTTTATTTTAGATGTTTTGAGGCTATGTTATTAGACATATACCAAGTTCAGAACTATGGTATCTTCCTAGGGTATTAAATTTTTATGAATTTTGTAATGACATTCTTTTATCTATGATAATGCCTTTCATCTTAAAGTCTAGTCTAATGTCTATAAAGCTGCACTAGCTTTCTTTTGTCTATTATTGCTTTTTTATTGTTTTATATATCCTCCCATCCTTTTTTTTTTTTTTAAGATTTTATTTATTTACTTGACAGAGATCACAAGTAGACAGAGAGGCAGGCAGAGAGAGAGAGGGAAGCAGGCTCCCTTCTGAGCAGAAAGCCCGACGTGGGACTTGATCCCAGGACCCTGAGATCAGGGCCCCAGCCTAAGGGAGCAGCTCAACCCACTGAGCCACCCAGGCACCCTCCTCCCATCCTTTTGCTTTCAACCTGTGTCTCTACTTTTTAGGTTAATCTCCTGAAAATTACATATAACTCTATCTTGTTTTGTATGCATTTTGGTAATTTCTATTTCTTTTTTTAAAATATTTTATTTATTTATTTGACAGAGAGATCACAAGCAGGCAGAGGCAAGCGGGGGCGGGGGGCGGCGGGTGAGAAGCAGGCACCCCGCTGAGCAGAGAGCCCAATGCAGGGCTTGATCCCAGGACCCTGGGATCATGACCTGAGCCGAAGGCAGAGGCTTTAACCCACTGAGCCACCCAGGCACCCCGGTAATTTATATTTCTTAACTGATGAATTTAAAGAATTTATAGTTATGACCACCGATAAACTTAGATATATTTTTACCATCTTAATTTATATATTTTTTTGCCATACTTTTTCATTTTTTAAGTTTCTCTATTCTTTTTTACTGCCTTCCTTTGAAATGATTTTTTTTTTTTAATTCCATTCATGGGGAGCCTGGGTGGCTCAGTCATTAAGCATCTGCCTTTGGCTCAGGTCATGATCCCGGGGTCCTGGGATGGAGCCCTACATCAGGCTCCCCGTTCAACAGGAAGCCTGCTTCTCCCTCTCCGACTCCCCCTGCTTGTGTTCCCTCTCTTTGTTGTCTCTCTTTCTGTCAAATAAATAAATAAAATCTTAAAAAATGACGCTATTTTAATAAAAATTCCATTCATTTTTTTCTCTGCTGGTTTGAGGTCATACATTCTATTTCTTCCATTTCTGTTTTTTTAGTGGTTCTCCTTAAGACCTTTCCGTGAATATTTAACAAAGTTGCTCAATATGTCTACTCTCTTCCCAAACAACTATCCTCACCTTACATCTTTTTTTTTTTTAATTTACTTATTTGACAGAGAGAGAGATCACAAGCAGGCAGAGGGAGAGGGGGATGCAGGCTCCCTGCTGAGCAGAGAGCCAGATGCAGATGCGGGCTTGATCCCAGGACCCTGGGACCATGACCTGAGCTGAAGGCAGAGGCTTTAACCCACTGAGCCACCCAGGCGCCCCCTCACCTTACATCTTAATGTTGTCCAATATTGTAGTTTAGTTCACCTTTTTTTGCTCCCTATATTAATGTAATTATCAGTCTATGTTTGTTTCTGATTTTTTTCTGCTCACCATTTTTCCTTGCATTTCAAACCCTTCTGGGATCATTTTCCTTTTTCCTGCAGTAAATCCCTTAGAATTTCCTTTAATGGAGGAATGTTGGTGGCAAATTCTCTTATTTGTTGTTTATTAAAATTGTTTTTGTTTCACCTCATTCTTGAAGATAATTTTGCTGAGACGAGAATTCTAGAATGACAGTTCTCCCCCGCACCCCCCACACTCCCCCTTCTCAATGTGTTAAAATACTGTACTACTGTAACCTGGTATCACTGTTGCTGTTGAGAAATCAACTATCAGTCTAATCGTCCTTTTAGGGATTTGTCTTTTTCCTTCTGACTGCCTTTAAGACCTTCTCTTTTTCTTGGTATCATATAGTTTTCAGAATAGCTCTGGGTGTGTATCCTGTTTATTTAGCTTTCCTTGGATTGTTGGGCTTCCTGGATTCGAGTATTGTGTTTTTGCAATAGATTGGGGGAAATCTCAGCTGTTATATCGTAGAACAGTGCTTCGGTCCCATTTCTCCTTCATTTTCCATGCCACTTAACCTGTGTTTTATATTTTCTGTCTTTGGCTCAATGAGCTACCTCCTGGATAATTTGTTCATTAATTCTCACATCGTCTAACTTACTCATTGCATTTTAAAATTAATCTTTTCATTATATTTGCGGAAGTTATATTTGGTTCTTCTTCAGATCTTCTTGGTCATTTTTATGCTCATACTCTTTTCCCATAGTTTCAAGCTTCTCTTTAATTTCTTGAAACAAATTAAATATACTTCATGTTCTTGGTATGATAATTCCAGTGTCCTTCTTTTGCAAGTCTGGTTTCACCCTCTATTGGTTAGCTGGCTCTCACTCACAGTGTCTTATTTCCTTGTGTGTTTATGACTTTCTGGCTGTGAGGTCATGCTCCATGACCCTTTACCAATGGAATTTCTTTGGGGCCTGAATTGGAATTGTGTGTCTCGGACAAGATGTGTATTTTCCTTTACTAGTTGACTGGAGGTACTCTCAACCAGGTACCACTTAAAATGCAAGCAATGTGCTTTGGCTTTTGAACCACAGTGGTAGCTTAGTTCAGGCCTTGGACCCACATTAGAGCAGGCTTGTTACAAATGCTCAGGGAAGACTTTATCCCTTCCACCCAGCACCAGGGTCAAGACAGACAAGATTTATGCTGACCTCCCTTCTTGTGGCACATTTACTTTTTGTCCACAAAAAAGTATGTATTGAGTAGGGCTGTTTGAATCCCAGCTCTAGGTTGGGAATCTCCTATTAGTCTCCTCCCACTGGGTGGGTCCAACCTTTATCTCTGAGCTCTACTACTGCATCAGCCACTCCAACTGATAGTGCAAATTGACCAAGGTTTGGTTTGACAGCCAAAGCCTACTTTAAGCTCATTCCCCCTCGGGATTACTGTTGCCCTGTGCTTTCTGTTTCACTGGACTCAGAATTTCTTACTTTCTTGCCAACTCAATGCATTTGTAAAGATACTTTCTATTTTTAGCCAGCTTTGGAATGACGTTCATTGGGACAGTTCCTATCATATTCCCAGACATGGAGGTTTGGATATTTTTCTAGATGACCCTTTCAGTGAGATGTGTCCACGGCAGTTGGGGTTAGGGTTAACCTAACCCTAGTCTAACCCTAACCTAACCTGCAGGCTCCCTGCAGAGCAGGGGAAGCCTATTATGGGACTCGATTCCAGGATTCCCGGATCACGACCCAAGCCAAAGGCAGAGACCTAACCAACTAAGCCACTCAGGCACCATGGCAGTTTTTATTTTAGAAAATCTAAAGCTGGGGTTTGGATTAACCTAACCCTAACCCTGAGGGCCCCCAGCTGATGATACAGAGATCTCAGTTCCAGCTCCCTCCCTCGGATGGGCCCATGACTTGTTTTCTCTCTTGGGTGTGACAACTGGAGCTCAAAGATCTGTTTTGCAGCCAATGTTCGTGAACACCTTTAGGGAACTGTGGTTTCAGCACCCATTTGGCCGCTGTGGATTATGTATATGCAGAGAAAATATGCAGAGAAAACTAAAGACAGTTTCTGTGCCTCTTGGTAGATTGACCTTCTTGTAGACTTCCGTGTTTGGTTGTTTCTTCCTCAAGGCAGCTCTGCATAGCTACAGGCAGCTTCCCACATGCATCTTCCCATGGGCAAAGCTGTGTCCCGGCACTGGAATCCAGCCTTCCCCTGCTTCTGCACCTTGTTAGGGCTACGGAGCTCTTTGAGAATCTGATGAAACCGACAGACTTTCCCCGGGAGAATTCTGTGCCAGCCAGAATGTCAGGGACCCTGACAGTGGTTCCTGATCCTCTGCACCTGAGGATTTGTCTTCCTAGAGATGGGGGTGGGGTCTCAGGCCTCAGCTATGGCGGGTGTGTGCTTCCTTGGGAATTGGTAGGATCTGTACACCTACCTGGGACTAGTCAGTAAGCTTCATGCTCTGTGCTTCTGACTGATCCTTTCTCTCTTTAACTCTTTTCATATAACCAAGAGCTTGTGTTGCCATTGGGCCCGCACAGTGAAGGTCTAAGGGGAAGCTTTTGTTTTTTCTTTTCTATTGGGATTTCCTAAGAGAAAAGAATAGGTCCTGGGGCCACTGTTGGCTTGACTCTGATTTGTTTCAACCCTTACCTGAGTTTAGATCTGTTTCAAGGAGTCTGAGCCTTTACTGATTTGTTCTTGGGTGAGTTTTAATAAATACAGGCTAATAATCTGCCTCTGCATAAGTCTTGGTCTTTTTGTGACACTCTGCATTTCTGATCTGGCCTTTTTCTTAATGTCTCTGAGCTAGTTTCCATTTGCAAAGTGAGGAACTGGACTGGGGTAGATGTACTTAAATTGTACTTCTCTGAGCACCTCCGTCTGGGGGGTGAGTGGGAGGATGGGGTTGGGGGATGGGCGGGGCACCACAGAGTTGGGGATGGGTGTGGGGAGGGACTCCTGCCCCCAGAGCTGCTTCTGCCACAGTGGATCTGCTTTCTGTGCTTTACACACTGGGTCCGGAGTAAGATTTGTTTCCAGCAGATTCCACAGGGGATGGCTGATGTCTGTGTGGGCCTCCTCCCTGAGCAGGAAGGAGTCCTGTCACCTGGCTGTGGGTGGAGGCAGGGAAAGAAGCAGCTCCTGTCTAACCCTCCTGTCCCCTCACTCTGTGGCAGACATCCCTTCCCCTTGACTCCCTAACTCTGTTCCTAGTTCCAGTTCCGGCAAGGATGTTGTTACCTTTGGCAACGAGAATGTTAGTGCTGCTGCTGCCCCTGAGTCAGGCTGCTCCCAAGGACGGAACTGTGAGGTAATGGGCTCCAGAAGGCAGGGCCATAGGCTGGGATATAGGGAGTCTGGAGAGTCTGAGGGTGCGGTGGGCCCCTCTGGGAAGCAGGAGCCTGGGGTGTATGCTCCTGGAGCTCTGTATCCCCCATCTTCCCCTGACCTCTGCCACCTCTGCCTATAGGAGTGCCCTTCGCAGAGCGGGCAACGGGACATCTTTGCTGGGATCAGTTCCTCTGGGATCCCGGGCCTCAGTTCTGAGGGGGTGTGAGGCTTGGGGAAGGAGCTGTGGGTCGTCTGGGATCTGGGGCTTCAGTTCCGACAGGGTATGAGGCTTGGGGAAGCAGCTGTGGCCCAGGAAGGGGCTGTGCTCCTCTTCTCCAGACCTTCTGTGAGAATACCAGAGCCTTCGAGATCATTAGCAGATCTTTTCTGTTTTGTGTGCTCATCTGCCTCAAGGCTCCGGTGTGAAGACCACACTGGGTATGTGTGTGGACAGAGACAGAGCAGCAAGGCTGGCAGCAGGGACAGAGGCTGCCGCAGCGGCTCCTGCAATCTAGCTTCGCAGGTCTGGACTGATTTGGGTCAACCAGCAGCCCCGTCCAGAACTGGGAGCAAACCTTGGGCTTTAAGGACTGAGAAAGAGAGCCTGAGCAGATGGAAACTCCACAACCATCATGCATGCCCTCAGCATGTGTCGTGGAGCAGATCCGGTCTGTGGAAACCAGGGCAGTGCCTCCGGGCGAGTCAGAGGCTTGCCCCTTGGCCCGGGCCCCAGAGCTGAAGGGTGACCGCGATCCCTGCTATCCGGACACCCACTCACTGTTTTCTTGGGTCTCCAACTTGTATCTACTAGGTGTGTCCTCATCTGGCCTCTAATCAGACACTTTATTTGGGTTTTCCCTTAACGTCTAAGTTAGGAATCTGTAAAAACAGTCCGAGGGAGTGAGGTTCTGCTTCTGAGACCAGAAGGGCCTCCACCCCACAAGGTTTTTGCAGAATTTGAGAGAACAACGCCCTTTGGGTCTGGGGAGAGAACTCTGCCGGGAGCTTGAGGGTGGGTGGCTGGTAGGCCGGATCCTCAGGGAGGCTCTTTGCAAGCCTGGCCCTTCTCTCTCTCCTCCAGGCTGGACCCTGAGGTGCAGCAGCAGCCCCTGTCCAACCCCTTCCAGCCAGGCCAGGAGCAGCTTCGGTGAGTGGGCTGGGCTGCGGGGTGGGGGTAGGCCTGGGTCTGCACACTGGCCTCTGGGGCTGACTTTCCCCGTTTCTGGCAGGCTTCTGCAGAACTACCTACAGGGACTGGAGAGGATGGAAAAGGAGCCCGAACACATGACCCGGGAGCAGGGTGAGGGGTTGGGCACTGGGGCCAGCGGGCAGGGGCTCCGGGGCAGCACACCCAAGACTGACCCTGGGCCATAGGTCACCCCCTGCCTGTTCCTGATGTCTCTTCTGATCCGGCTTCTCATCCTTAGTTCTCCTCTACCTCTTTGCCCTCCACGACTATGACCAGAGTGGACAGCTGGATGGCCTGGAGCTGTTGTCCATGTTGACCGCAGCTCTGGCACCTGGAGCTGCTGATTTTCCCATCGCCAACCCGGTAAGCCCTGCTGGCTGGTGGGGGAGGAGGGCTTCTCCCACGAAGGAGACTCAGCTGCTTGGGGCTTCAGTCTTTTTCATCATGACTATTTTGGGGAATCCACTAGGAAAGAAGTGCTCTGAGCCTGCCTGGCAGGGAGGTGGGGAGGTGTGGGGAGGGTCAGGGCTCCTGGGAACATGTCTGTTCAGTGTAGCCTGTACGGCAACTGTGTGCTTCCACAGGTGATCCTGGTAGTGGACAAGGTGCTCGAGACCCAGGACCTGAACGGGGATGGGCTCATGTCCCCTGCAGAGCTCATCAACTTCCCAGGAGAGGCCCCAAGGCACACAGAGCCCGAAGAGCCCCCAGAGCCACAAGACATTGGGAGGCAGCCCCCATTAGCTAACAGCGTGCCAGGACAAGAGCTGCAGGGAGCCTTGGGTCCCAGAGAAGATGGGGGACAGGTAGAGGCCAGAAGGGAGTCCTCAGAGCCTGTGCAGGAGGCTGGGGGACAGGCAGAGGCTGAAAGAGAAGTCCCAGGCCCTGCAACAGAGGCTACAGGACAGGCAGAGGCCAGGGACACTGTAAAGGATGCAGAGGATGCAGGGGAAACACTGGAGTCTAAGAACACCCCAAATGAGTTTGAAGTTCATGTTATTCAACTGGAGAATGATGAGATATGAACCTTGACGAAAGAGATCTGCACCCGCAGAAGTCTCAGTACCAGAACATGAGCCCCGAAGAGTGGGGCGTGTAGGCTGGGACCAGGACTGCCTCTTTGTCCGCTTCCTGGCCCCCAGAGGGGCAGCTCAGGGAGACCTGAAGTTGAGGGCGGCAGCTTTAGGGCCCAGACAACCAATAAAGAACTGATGAACTTATGTGCTTGGGCCATCTACTTCCTGGTGTGGCTGGCCTGGCCTCAGGGAGGGGCTTCGGCTTCCCCAGTGGTCCCAAAGGGTGCTGAGATGCAGCAGGAGGGCCCAGCCGGCTGCAGACAGGCCGGGGGAAAGGGCACTGCCTCTCCCTGGGGCCCAAAGACTCCTCTTCCCCTTCCTCTGTGGTTCAGACACCCCAGACCCTCCTGCAGCCCCACGCCGGTCCTCCCCACCACCCTGTAGGAGCCCTCCCCAGAGTATCAACAAGATCTACCACTTACTGAGAGCCCAGTACACTTCAGGCATCATGCCGGGCATTTTCTACATTGATTATATCCTCACAAGAATTCTATGAGCATGCAGAATTAGCTCCATTTGGCAGATGAGGAAAATTGAGGAAGACTGAGTCAGTAACATACCCAAGGAGACAGCACAAATTAAGTGGCAGATTTGAATTCAGGTGTGTCAGACTGCAAAGCCCATGGTCTTTAGCACAGTCTGGGGCCTCACCCTGCCCCAACTCCCTTAGGAAACCTGGCTCATTCCCAATATGCCCTCAGGCCTGGTCTGGGTCCCAGGGGTACATCCGTGGATGAGGCACTGCCTTAAGGACAAGGTGGCCCCAAGGGTGGGGCTTCAGGCTCCGGGACAGTCACAGTGGAGATATTTTTGGACCATGAAGCCGCCACCAAACCACAGAGTAGGCTCCCTGCCCACTGGCCTGTCAGGTTGGCTCAGCCATGGGGACAGTCTCGGAGTCACAGCCCAGGGATCCAGAGGAGATTCTCTCATGGCTTGTTAATTTGGAACGGTCCCTGGGTACAAGGAGACAAGTGTCCTCCCCAGCCAGGAAGGCCCAGGGTCTCTACCCATCCCCTGTGGCTCCTCTTCCCCAGAACTGGCTGGGTCTCCACCGAGGGCGTGGCTGGTGGCGAGTCGGCGGGAGGGGGGTGCTTCCTGCTGCTCTAGAGCGGGCCACCCCGCTCTGGGCCTCTGCAGGGAGCTTCACTGGAGGAACAGAGAAGAAGAGGGTGAAGGCGGTAGCATCGAAGCGTCTGGCATCCCCAGCCAAGCAGTTTAGACATCAAGGACAGACAGACTGGCCGAAGGAAGAGGGCCCTGGGGCGGGAGGTTTATTTGCTCTGTGGCTCAGGGGAGACACCAGGACACAGGCGGAGCACACCCCTCCCCGCCCCCGCGCTGCACCCCTAGCCTGCATGTGCCCAGGGGGCGTGCAGCGCAGATGCCGGGCTGCCTGGAGTGGGGAAGAAGGCAGTGGTGGCTGGGAAGGCGCCAGCCTCCAGGGAGGGGGTGCTCTGAGCCAGGGCACCCCGCCCCAGGGCGGTCACACGATGCCGTCAAAGCCCTGCAGGCCGCACTTCTTGCCCGCCACCTGGCAGCCGAACCTCAGCGCCTCCTGCATACTGTGCCCTGGAGGGACAGAGGGCGGGCTCAGCCTGGTCCTCTGGGCAGGGGGCGGGCCTCACCCGGTGCCTCCTGCGCGTACTCACCCTGGGACAGGCTGAAAATGACTGCGGCGTTGAAGGTGTCTCCCGCCCCCAGAGTATCCACCACCCGGGGCGGAGGGAAGGCGTCCGAGTGCAGCAGCCGTCCATCGGGGCCCAGGGCATCGGCGCCCTCCTCAGCCCAGGCGCAAACAAGCACTGCCCTGCAAGACCCTCCACTCAGCTGGGTGCGCGGCCCAGCCCTGGGGCCCAGCCTCGAGTCCCTCCTCAGGGCGGTGCCGCCCCCAGCCCGGGGCCAGACTCCCTCACTCTGCACACCTGGGGCCCCTTCCTGGCTTCCCCCTACTCACCCTTTCCTCACACGCCCGTACAGGCCCCTCAGGGCCTCCCCCGCTGACCGGAACCCCAGGTGCTTGGCCACATCTTTGCTGACAAACACCTGCAAGCAGTGGACGAGAGGTTGACGGTCACCCTAACCTAGCCCGGCTCAGTCACTCACCTCCAGTGGCTCAGCGTTGCCCCCGTATTATATGCCGCTGCTCCAACACGGCCGCCTAAATCCCCAACGTAGGAGCTCCCTGACCCATAGGAATGCGTGTTCATACTCGCTCAAGATGTACTGGAACACAGCCCCGTAACAGGGCACAAAAGCCCGGGGTTTATTTGGTCTAAGACCAACGAATTCCCTGCAGCTGGAAACCCAGAGCGAGCCTTGAGCGCCATCTTGCGGTGAAAGCCAGCACTGCCGAGTTACCCGTCCGGTTCTCAGGAGCGGTTTGCTTTGTTTTCCTGATAAAACTATTCCCCAGGGGGCGCCTGGGTGGCTCAGTGGGTTAAAGCCTCTGCCTTCGGCTCAGGTCATGGTCTCAGGGTCTTCGGATCGAGCCCCTCAGCGGGGAACCTGCTTCCTCCTCTCTCTCTGCCTGACTACTCGTGGTCTCTATCAAATAAATAAATTTTTAAAAATCTAAAAACAAAAAAAAAACAACTATTCCCCAGGCGCCTGGGTGGCTCAGTGGGTTAAGCCTCTGCCTTCGGCTCAGGTCAATCTGCTTCCCCCTTTCTCTGCCTGCCTCTCTCTCTGTGTATGTGTGTCAAATAAATAAATAAATCTTTAAAAACAAACAAACAAACAAACAAAAAACTATTCCCTCCCGGTCTAAAATAAAGGGGCAGGGGCTGTAGAGCTCCCTCCACACCAGCTACACGTTAGAATCGTCAGAGTGAGTTTTGCTGAAAGATACTTCAGCCGAGCTGCACCCCTACCACTCAGCTAAAAACCCGGGGTGTGGCTCAGGCATCCAAGCCACGGGGGAGGCCCAACCAGCTTGGGCGATGATGCAAGGATTGTCCCGCAGAATTCACTTCCATCCCAGCATTACCCAAATTTACCTTATGCAAGTCCCCTCCCCATCCTCCCTCAACCCTGAGTGGCCCCCACAGCCTGCCACCCACCCCAGAGTTGGAGGACACCCCGGAGAACTGTCCTAGTCCCTCATTTGACAGAGGAAAGGGTTGAAGAGGCCCGGAGAGGAGATGCTCCCATGCGGGGTGCTCCGTGGCTAGCTAGTAGCCCTCTGGCTACTCTCACACCCACTGGGATGCAGAAATTTTGCTCCCTGGCCACCACTGAGGCCTGCAAAGGAGTCCAAAGCTGGGGGCCTGCCTCTTTGACCTCCACCTGCCAATGACACCAAGCCATTCCGGGTGTGGTGGGCATTCCCAGTAATCAAAGGAACTGCTGGTTCCTTTAAGACCTAAATGAGAGGCACCTGGGCGGCTCAGGTGGTTGAGCGTCTGCCTTCAGCTCAGGTCATGATCCCAGGGTCTTGGGGTCCAGCCCTAGGCCAGACTCGCTGCTCAGCGGGGAGTCGGCTTCTCTCTCTCCCTCTGTGCGCTCTCTCATGTAAACACTTTTTAAAAAAAATCTTAAAAATATATAAAAAACCACCCATATGAGCTGGATGTGCAAGGGGAAGCTGCGTGGGCCACTCACCACGTCTCCATAGCCAAACAGTTGGAACAGCTCCTCCCGGGGCTTCTCCACCTCCACAGACACGCGGATCTTCTGGGCCGGAGGCTGCGAGGCGTTGTGCTGCTCTATCCGCCGCAGCATCTTCACCTGCTCCGACGCGTTCCGGCCCTGGGGCGGGGCGGGGCGGGTTGGCTCAGGACAAACTGGGCGGGGCCAGGCCTCTGGCTCCTCCCTCACTCCCTGCTTGGACTCTGGGTCAGGCGGGATAGGGGCGCCCGGAAGCTGGGCAGGAGCTGCATCCTAAGTTTCAAAATTCTAGAGCAGTCAGTGACCTTGGAGACCATATTGACCAGTCCCCTGATTTCACCGAGGAGGAGATAAAGGAATAAAAGACCTTTCTAAAGACGCATGGTGAATTAAATGACAAGGCTAGGACTCAAACTCAGGATTTCTCCCAGTGTGGAGGAGGTGGGCAGCCCCTAAGGCAGAAAAGCACGGATCTAGGCCTGGAGCCAGTTTCCTGCTTCTGGTGCCTACATTCTGCTGTGTGAACCCGAGTACGGTGCTTTCTGGGCCTTACAACACAGAGCAAGATGGAGAGGGGATGAGGGGGCTCGGAGTCATTGATCTTGAGGGTACTTCATGGGTCAAAAAAACTAAGAAGAAGGTGGAATACGTGGAGGGCTGGCGGGTTGAGTCCCTCAAAACACAGGTAGGGCAGGACTTGCCTCAATGTGGATCCACTTGAACCGGGTCAGGTCAACCTTTTCAAAGTCTGTAGCAGACACATCTGGCAGGTTCCTAAGTCACAGGACAGGAAGGAGAGAGAAAAGGCATGGTGAGGTCGGCCAAGGCCGGGATCTCTAACTGGCCGCCAGGGCCCCCATGCCTGGTGCCGCCTGCAGCATGGCCGGAAGCCGGATCTCCCACAAAGGCTTCTGAGGCTCAACTCTGGGACAGGCCCTTTCCAGGCTAACCTCCTGACCACTCCTTGCCCTACTCAGCTCCATCCAGACAGGGGGCTGGAGGCAGTTTGCTGGGGTGCCCTTTGGGTATTAACTAAGTTGTGAACGCTAATGCCGCATGGGTCAAGATTCAGTTGAGTGAGCTTTGGAGACCACATCTCCCAGAATACTCTAAGAGCACCAGGGATTACAATTCCCAGAATTCCCCCTTGCTAGTGGCACAGTTAAGTTCCCAGCAGTGGTAGCACCAGGGTTCTAGGTTTGGCAACCCTGAGGTCAAGGCTGGTGCTTGAGGACGAGTCTAGGTTTGGCTGACTTAGGTTTGGAGATCCGGGAAGGGTCAGCCTTGACCAGAGACCTACCCCAAACTATGCCCTCCCCTCTACATTCTGCAGCTGAATCCATCTAATTAACTAGATGTGTACCTGGGCCTTCCAGAGGCTGCTTGCCCGTTGGTAAGTGGTCCAAACCCTCCAGCCTGCTGCAGCTGGAGGTAATGTGTGTGGATATCCCTGCACCGAGGCCAGTGGGCAACAAATGTTTCCCCTCTGAGCTCCTCTCCTCTTCCTGTGAATACCCACGTGGTGTCCTTGATCAAAATTGCAGATTGTTGCTTAATGGGCAGATGACTAGGACTGCCAAGGAGAAGGTCATTGCCAGCACATATGCCCACTCACTTATACACTGGGACACAGGGAGCCCAGAGACCACTGGCCATAAAGCTTGTTCTAATATAGTTACCCCCTCTCCCCCAGATCCAGGAGTCATGTTAGGCATGTAGGGACACCCTGAACCCCAGGACTGCTGGGTGTGGACCATCTTAGCCCTAACATAGTATCTGGCACACACTAGGTTCTTAGGAAACTAAACGTGTGGGATTCTTCAGGAGAGAATCTGGGACAGATGAGAAGGATCTGGGTCCACAGGGCCTCTCCCTGGTAGCTTGGGACTTTAAAGGGGATCCCTCCCCCCTAGTTAACATGGCATCTGATGGCCCTGGTCTACCAACTCAATGATGCCCTTCCCTCTGCTTCAGTGATGGCGTGAATTGTGTGTGGCTTTTGGCCTGGCTTCATTATGCAGGGAACTTTGTGGTGGGCTCATCTCTTCTGAACACCCAAACCCATCTCCTTGGTGCCATGCTGCAGGCTGGCGACTCTGGGGGCTGAGCCCGGAAATTCCAGTGGGTCCCCATCAGGGCTTAAGATGGGTGGAATCCCATCTCCCATCCATCCCTCTCTCCTCAGAACAATTTCCCCCACACCCACTCCCGGGCTGCTGATTGACCAATTATGGAGGAATCACACCATGAATTATGTTTTGCACAGGCTTGCCTGCCCATCCTTGGTGTTGACCAAGGCCAAGTCATTGGAGCAAAGCACATCTCTTCCCACCTCACTTCTCCCCTAATTGAAAACAATTGAGAAATCACTGAACAGGTTGGCATGGGGACGATTTCTGGTACAAAGAGAGAGGCGGCATGCCGGGATGCCCCGGTGGCAAGTGAGGGAACTGATTGGTGGGTTGTTCCAGGGTGAGGCCAGGGGGCCTTACGTGTCGTAGAGCACAATGGTGCGGGAGCCATTGGAGTTGTTGACGATGCAGCAAGAGCATGGGGTTTCCCCTCTGCTCTGCCAGGCCACCTGGGACACATCCACGCCCCGCTGCCTGAAGTCAGCCACTAGGAAGCTTGGGGTGGATCCCGAGTCAGGGGAAGGGCAAGGAGACACCGATTAGAGCCTATAAGTGGCCTGGACCTCCTGCAGGGATGGGGAGGGGGTGCTGGAGCACGTGGGCCTCTGAGAGAAGAAGGGTCCTGTTCTGAGAGTTAGTGATGGTGACAGCGGCGGCTGGCAAGGCGCAGACTGGCATACAAACCTGTAGGCATGCAGGATGGTGCGGCTACCAGTGGTCTCGCTGATGATGACCGTGGAGATGGGGACAGAGCCCGTGGTCTGAGAGACTGTGTAGCGGAGGTCCACAGAATAGCGGCGGAGGTCATCCAGGACAAAACTGCCGGGATGGAGCAACCCGGGGTGGGGGGGAGGTGCGGCTCGACAAAGGTTTGGGGACTGGAGGGTCAGTGGCAGGACTGCTGGGGACCCTGGAGGCAAGCGGAGGGGGCCAGGAGGGAACTGGAAACCACCATGCCACCCCAGGCTGTGCAAGGGGGCAGGAAAGGCAGGGGAGCATAGCCTGGAACTCAGTGAGAAAAACACCTAGGGACGTTCTTTTAGAGCCTGATTGAAGTAAACTCCAACCCTGCACCTGTCCCTTTGGTCTGACTCAAGCCAGAAAGGATGTGCTGAAGTCCGTGGAACTGGATGGGGTAGATCTGGGGCCTAGAGCATGTGCGCCCTGTTTGAACAAAGCAGGCGAGGGCACCATGGCCAGTTTCATGCAAAGCCTAGGCAGAATTAATAATTACAAAGGTCGTACTTTGCCCCCCAGCTGCCCTCTACACACTCATCCTTTCTGTTCTCTTCTCTGAAGGCCCCTGCCATGCTGTGATTCCACAACCGCCTCCGTGATGCCCAGCCAGGAAGCAGTGCTGCCTTGGGGAGCCCACCCATAGCCCTCTCCTCTCGCTGCGTGGTGAGCCCTCCAGGCAGAGAGCTGGCTCCCAGGGTCTAATGCTCCGCACAGTGGAGCCCCTGGTCCGGGACTCTTACCCCAGGATCTCCTCCGATCAGCGGGAGCTGGAGGTGGCCCCTCGAGGAGACTGCACCCACAGAACAAGGGGGCCAGGCCCACGTTTCCTGGCCCTCTCTGGACATAGTATCCTGGGACCACTAGTCCAGCCACCATCCTGACCTTTCTCACTATGGCCGGACCCCACTTCGGCAACACAGAAGCTGGACAATACAGACCAAATTGGGATCAGCTCGGGGCGTCACTCCTCATTTCACCCCTCAAAGATCCTTTAAATAGGAACTTCCCCAAAGCACACCAACTACGGTTTGGTTTTCCAAATGCCTTTTTGCCCACACAGTGCCTGGCACATGGTAGGGGCTCATAAAATGTTTTGAGAATCCGGAGTGGCCCACCTCCCAGCATTATTGTTCCATAAAGGGGAGTCCACTACCCTGAGTGAGAGCCATGCAAAACTCAGGTTTTGCCTCTTGCTGGGAAGGAAGACAGCCACTGAAGAAAGTTAACAAGTGACCAGCCCTTGGCTCCAGGTCCTTCTGTCCCACCTCACAGGAAAGGCCCTTGTCTCCTGATCTCTTTCGTGCCCGTTCACCGGGAAAGGGAATCTGGCTGCAGCTCGGGGGCTAGGCTTGGGCAGTGGCCCCCCCCGAAACCAGGGTTCAAAGGGCTGAGCTCCACAGGCCAGCAAGCTGGCAGCCTGCCCTAGTGCCCACAGTGGGCAAAGTGTGGGCCTCACCTCCTGATAAACATTTGCTGAACTGGCAGTGCCAGGGGTCAAAGGGCTCTTGGGTCCCGGCAGCAGCCAACACAGAGAAAGTGTGCCTGAAGTCAGCCTGAAGTGTGCCTGAAGCTCACTAACCGGCTAGTGAGCTGAGGCCTGGGTCTGGGCCCAGCGTTAGCACGTGGCTTCAGGGTGTCCTCGGGCAGGGTGCTCTTGTGGCTTCAGTGAACAAGGACACGAGCACTGGCCCTGCCCCCTCAACGGGGAAAGGAACTGTGGGCCTGAACCCTAGGACCAGGGAGGCTGGACATCCCGGGGGAGGATGGGTACGGCACACCCCTGACTGCCTTCTGCCGCAAGCATAGCCAGGACCACGGGGGATGGAGAAGGGCAAAGTCAAATCCAGCACAGAGTCTGTTGGAAGCAAGGAAGGAAGAGGTGGGAAGCTGAGCAGGCTCTGGAGAGGGGCGGAGGCAACAGGCTGTGGAAACGACAGCTTTAACAGAGAGCATTAACACCTGAGCCGCAGATAAACCACGCCAGTCTAGGATGCTGGTACTCTACTCCGCCCCTCCCACTCTGGATCCAGAGTTACCCCACACCCCATTTCTTACAGCCTGCCCTCCACCCCAAGCCCCCCCTCCCCTGGGTCAAGACTTCCTTCTTTGCCCCCCACCCTGCGGGCAGGCCTTCCTGCTCCCTCCTCCACTCACTCGGCAACGTGGCCCGGGGCCAGCGAGCCCATGAAGGCACAGGGGGCTCCGAGCAGGGACAGGACAGTGCAGGAATTGGATGCGTTCCCTCCGCGCTGCCATCTTTGCGACAAGCACCTGCAAAACACGCAGAGGGTCCCTGCGGCTCCAGCAGGCTGGCACCAGGTGAAGCAAGGCCGGCCACAGTGCCCTGGGTAGGGCCCATGACATGCGTGAGCTGGGAGCTCTCCCTCAGAAAGCATCTCCCCAGCCTTCTCATTTTCACGCACTCAGGTCCATCACGAGGGAGGGCTCCAGTAGGGTGACCCCATTCTCCCTTAGACGACCGGCCTCTCCCGGCGGCACAGAGCTGCCATACATTCAGCGCCGACTGCTGGAGAGCTCCAAGTTCCTCCTCTCACAGCCGTCAGATCGGCTCCCTGCTCCCGTCTCAGGGGAGCCCGCTTCGAAAACTCAGGTTAAAATAAGTAAGACCAGGAGCAAAACTGGATATTGAGATCATTTAAGTGGGGGGTGGGGAGGGAAGGGGGAAGCTGACTTATGTAAGAATGTCAAAAGTTAAAGAGATGATTGGATGAAGACCAGTTTTTCTCCATTTTTTGGTTTCTCCTTTCTTTCAGCTTTATTGAACTATACTTGTCATATAACATTCTGTAAATGTAAGATACACAGCGTGATTTGAAACGGGGATATTGCAAAATGATCACCACAGTAAGGTTTGTTAACACGCCATCCCATCACATGGTCACCTTTTTTCCTTTAGTTTTTCTCTGTCTTGACCGAAAATCTAACTCAAGGTGTATGCTGACACTGCTTGGAGGCTGCACCCGCAGGGCGTTGAGGTTACCAACAACAAAACTATGACTTTGGCACATCGAAGCACTATCATGGTGTCTCCCTGCGCACCCACAATCCTGTGGGGTCAACGGCACCTGGCTGCCAGTTCTGTCCTTCCAAAGAGAACACCTGTGGCCAGTTCCCATAAGAACCACTTATCAAGAGAAGTTCACGAAGCAGAATTTTTGGGCTAAGTTATCCTGGCACAAAGACTTAATCCCGAAGTTCCCTTCGATCTTGGGAAAAGGGGTCCATGACCTCACTGGGAAGGATACTAATTTGTAAAGGGACAAACAGTTCGTGAGCTACGAGCTTTAGAGAAATTTTCACGCAGATTAGAACAGGGGAGCTTCGCAGGATGTGACTGACTCTCGGGATCACATCATAGTCAGGGACGGAGCGGCCGTCCGAATCCAGTGGCCTGACTCCACAACCACAGCCACTCACTGTGTAGTGTAGTTGTGAATAGAACGTTGTTAGCCCCCAGCTTGGATGAGGTTTCAAAGAAAGGGGCTGCAATTTTACTTTGTGGAAAGCCTTCCGCATCACACTGATCCCCAACTTCCTGTGCAGAAATGCCCTGCTGAGTATGAGGACACTTTCTGGAAAGCTCTTCTCAGCCTGGACTCTGGGAGGAAGAGTCATAACTCAGAGGTCTGGCTGAGTTCCAGGTGGTGGCTCCTGAGAGTCCCCAGATCCTGGGGAGCCCAGGACCCTGGGACAGGTGGAGCTGAAATGCCTGGGCACGTCTGGGTCCTCACTTGGGCTTGCTCTTCTGGGAGGCACAGGAGTCCAGGAGGTGGGCCAGGTGGACTGGGCAAGAGAGAGAGAGAGAGAGAGAGAAAGAGAGAGAGAGGTGCCCTAAGGACAACCACACCATTCTGCAGAGAAGAGCCATGTGTCTGGGGGAGGGGGAGGTACACCCTGAGAGCAGGGGGCATGGAGAATATGGTGGGAGGTCTCTTTAGAGATGCCCCAGTGCCCACCTTCAGAATGAGCCCACCCTGGTGGGAGCTAGCAGGATCTCTTTATCCTAGCCTCTCCAGGTAAGTAAGCTCAAAGGGAATGGGACTGCAGCTGTCGTTGAAAGTGGCACTCCACGCCGGGTCTTCCTGGGGCCCAACAGTCCTTGGGAGGACCTGCGGCCTTGGAACCCACACTGTTCTCTTGAGAGGAGGCTGAACTCCTCACTGTGCCTGCATCCTGCGGCAGGCTGGCTTGACCTACCTAGGGCTGCAAAGCAGCCTACCCCTGTACCCCTCCCCCACTGCCCCTGCCCCCCTGGCAAGGGGTCTAACCTCTGGCAAACAGAGCAGCCCAAAGCAAGGGTCAATTCCATGAGATGGGCAGCAGCAAAGGGAGAGGGAGCTCAGGAGATGACAGACGGCTGGAGCACTAGATCCCTATGAATTGTAATTACTGCTCTGCCACTCATTAACTAAGTGGCCTTACAATAATTATTTAATTTCTCCACAGAGGTAGCTGCTTCCTCATCTGTAAGAAGACGATTTGACTGATCCTTACACATTTCCCATGGGCTGCTGTAGGGAAAGTATGGGACTGTGCTGGGTGGACCCAGAGCTTGCAGACTACCGGGGTCTCTCTCCTCAATTAGAAGAGGGAGAATTGGATATGGCTATGAGCGCTAGAGAATTGGATATGGCTATGAACCCTGAGTTCAACCTTGAACTAGCCTTTTACCCAGTTCTTGGCTGAGAAAGCTGAGAGCCAAGCAGCAATTGTCAGGATTCTAAGCACTAGACAGCACCAAGGGAAAAACCCGGATTCCGCCCCAGAGAAATGCCCTTCTGGGATTACAGTGTAATGGTGAGGTTCTTATTAAGAGTAAATACAAGGGCCAATGAGTGACTCTTTGACTTCTACCAGACAACCAAAAAAGATGTTGTTCATTGATTTTGTAAAAAGGACTTCTGGTAAACCCTTGGAATTTAGCACCAGGGAAACGTTGGTCATGGCACATGAACTTGCTCTATCCATAACCCACAGAAGTTCTAAATTTGCCTCTAGTGCCAGCAAGCCCTGAAGCTAGAGTGAAGTTCAACACCATGGTTTGAGGTGTCCTTGCACTCTATCTGTGCATACTTAACATTGTAAGCTACCTCAAAATTTATTTAAGAAACAGATGAGATATACGTAGTAGATAAATTAGAAGTGACCACTGGTGAGAGACAAGTGCGTTGGTCTTTTGGTTAAAAAGAAAGAAGCTGGTCCTGCCCTATTAGTTACATGCCCTTGGATAAATCACTTCATCTCAAAAGAGCTTCTAAACGGGGATAATGATTCCTGAGACGGGAACTGGCCAGCACAGTGCTTTCCAAAGCCTGGGTCTTACTATTAACGGCGTCAATTCTTTCCCCAGGTCCTCTGAGGTGGAGGGCACGGGATACCAGCTCCCGAGGCTGGCCTCAGCCCCGCAGACCTGGGGTTGGGGTCTTGGCTGCAGGGCTCAAACGCGGGGCTGCAGAGGCCCCAGGAGTCTCCGAGGGGCCCGGGCGCCCCTACCTGCTGTCCGTGTCCTCCTCCGGGTACTTGTCCACTACATTGATGACGTCCAGCACCACCAGCCCCACGCACAGGATCTGCTTGTCTTCCATGAGGCTGCGCCGGGTGCTTTCTGCCCGCCTGGCTGACGGGGTTCCTCCTGGGCTCTGCCTCTAATCCCAAAGGATTGCGTCCCGGCTCCTGGGGTTGCCTTGGCTCCTCCTCTGCGTCCCGAGCTCCTCCCCCAGGGAGCCTGCTGCAGCCTCCCACAGGGAAAGAAAGAGCAGGGCCTTTGCTCCTCACGCCCACGGATTCAAGCGGGCCAGGGAGCGCAGACCCCGAGGTCTTGGTCCCCGGCTTCCCCTTAGCAGGTGGCGTGGCCCAGCAGATGGCAAGGCCTCCCACTTCTCGGCCTCAGTTTCCTCACTTGTCAGACAGGCTCGGAGCTAATGCAAACCTCTCTAACGCGCAGCTAGGCCATCTTCTGAATGCAAAAAAAGGGCAGTACTAAGGCACCCTCTGCCCCTCCCTCTCCTGCACGGGTGCCTCGCACTCCAGGCCCTAGACCCACAGACCTGAGCTGGGCCTCGCAGCCGCGCCCCGACCCTTTCAGCCCCAGCCGTCGCTCGCGCCGTCTGCGCCCCGCCCCCGAGGCCCCGCCCGTCCCAGCTCGAGGCCCCGCCTCCGTCGCGGAGCCGCGGGCGCCGCTGGGTGAGGGGCGGCGGTCACGTGACGGGAGTCGGCTCCGAGGTCCCCCTGGCGGACGCCTGCGGAACCGGCATTCGGCGGAGGAGGGCCGCGGACCGCGCCTCTCTGCGCGGGCGGGTGCACAGCAAGTGCTCGCGGAGCCACCGAGCGGGGAGATGGGGCGACCACGACAGGGAACCCAGAGATTCCCCCCTCACCCCGTCGCCTCTGTACTTCTCTCTACCCTTGAACACATACTGGAGCAGACAGGTTGTTTTGTTTTGTTTTGTTTTTTAGAAAAACCAAGTGTCTTTATTCCTGAATAGTTTAGTATGGCGGTGGGGCCGGAGCCCTTCGGGAGAGCCCTGCATCGGCCCGGAGACCAGCTGGAGGAGCTCCGAGGGTGCGAGGATTGATTGGCTCCTCCGCAGTCTGGGCCCTGCCGCGGACCGTGAGCAGACAAAAGTCTGGACGAGAGGACCCCCGAGTCCCCGACCCGGCGCGCTCAGGCCATGGAGAGGAGTGCTCTGGGCGCCTGTGCCACAGAGGGTGCGGGGAGGGCGGCTCGCCTAGGGCTGGGGCCAGAACGGAGCCCCATCTCGGGCGGGGAGCCCGGGGAGCCCCGTCACCCCCGCTGGCTCTTTGGCCCGCGTAGACACTTCAGCCCTCTGTCTACGCGTGTCCTAGCTCCAGGTCCCCGTAGAGCAGGGCTCCACTGAAGATGGTGAGCGGCTCCTCTGAGTGTGCCAGCTGCCCCATGACCAGGTCGATGCAGACTGTGTCTCCAGCCTGCAGGGGCAGGATGAGGCCGAAGACGCCCAGGGCGCCAGGGCTGGGCTGGCTTTCGGCTACCGGCTTATTCTCCAGGCCCTCAGGCTCATAGCCACCAGAGTCTATGCGGGCCACGCCCAGGTTGGAACGGGACAGCACAGCCTCCACTTTCTCGTGCCGGTGCCCGGTCAGTACCGCACTCAGCAAGTAGCGGCCGGCCAGAGGTGCTGTGAACACGCCTGGGGACAAGGGTGGTAGTCAGGAGGCGAGACGGGTGGCAGGGGCCAAGGAGGTGTTGGGGAGCCCACCCGGAACTCCTGGACTAGGGAGACACCTGCTGGGTCTTGTCATGCGACATGCACTAGAATGTAAGTTCCACCAGGCCAGGGAATTTGGTGTTTTGTTCATTACAGCAGCCCCAGCACCCCCCCACCCCCGGCAAAATAAGCGCTCCTTCCCCCAACCCTTCAACCAAGCTGTGGTGAGAATGAATAAATGAAGTAAATAGAGGTCTCCCCAAACCAGAGCATGAAAATATCCCCCTTGCCCAAGGAGGCAAGGATGAGAACATATCACTGCACCACCTCCCCGGCCTGCCCATTGCCCAGCCAGCCTGCCTCCAGGCTTACCAGTCTCTGGATCGTAGTAGCCCCCATCGTTGAGCAGGACTCTGTCGAAGGGCACTGTGCCTGGTTCAGACCGTGGCAAACTCAGGGCAGCTGAAAAGGCCACCCGGGGGACAGGGGCTGCCGGTGCCCCCTCCACTCCTGGGTAGGGGTAAGGTGGGGGTCAGAGTGGATGCTCAGTGCAGAGCTTCCTGCCCCCTTCCCTCCGGGGTCTCTACCTCCACGGCTGCCTGAGGCCTTGCATCCTCCAACCTCCAGTTCTGTTTCCCTCCCTCCAGCACCAAATGAGACGAACTTACCCTGCTCTCCCTGGGGACCTGTGGGAGGAGGAGAGGGAGCAGTGAGAAGTGGGGGAGCTCTAAGTTACTCAGCAAACATCTGCTGAGTCTCTCTCACTGTGGTAGGTGTCACACAGACTCCACAGCAGGAATGGGGGGTATCAAGACAAGGAGAAATACAGTCCATTTGTTCAACCAGGCCCCAGCCTCTCTCACCCTCCATAGCCCCGTCTTCATAGCTCAGCCTTAGTCTTCAACACAGCGCTCAGCCCACCATATCCAACTAATCCACACAGTGAGTGTCCCAGCTCCTAGTCACTGCCAGCCATGTAAGACACACACACCCCCCAACTCCTTGCCCCTTTCCTCCTTTCTCTGTCAAGTTCAGAGTGGAATGAATGTCAAGCCTAGGCTGCTAGAGGTGTGGGGAAGCCTAGCTGTGGTAGGGATCTCAGCTCACATACCTGGTGGCCCGATGGGCCCTGTTTGTCCATCCTTGCCTGGAGGTCCTGGCGGTCCAGCAGGGCCTGGTGGTCCCTGTATCCCAGGAGGCCCAGGGGGCCCTGCCTCACCCGCAGGCCCTATGGCGACAAAATTAAATTGAAGGAAAGCCATAAAAGGAGTTTCCAAAGGACAAGGAAGGTCATGGCTCCATGGGCAGGTTGGTGAGGCCCCCTGCCGCTCATGCTGGCTACCTGGCTGTGCCCTGCCCCGACCCACCGGCCTGTCTGAGCTGCCAGGGGAGAGTGGGGAGCTTATCTCTTGTGGACAAACCATCCCCCAGGACAGTGGTGGGTCTGTAATTATGCTGGGCAGAGTAGGGAGAAAGTATATGAGGTTATGAGGGGCTATTGTGGAGGAAGGAAGGAAAAAGAAAGGACTTAAAAGGGGCTCCCCCCCAACTCCCACCACATGCTTCCTTTTGTCCCCTCACCAGTGAGGTCCTTCAGACTGAGCTGGTGAAGCTGGTCCTCCAGGAGCAGCACAGAGCTGTTAAGGGCTCCAAGCCGCCTGCCCAGGCTCGCCTGTCCCCCTAGCAGCTTCTCTAGCAATGCTGCCTGTGTCTGGCTGGTGCTGTTGGTTTCCCGTAGCCCAGCCCAGAGCCCAGCCACGTGTCTGGAAAGGCCCTCGCGCAGGCCCTGCAGTCCCCCGGCCACCGTGTCCAGTCGCTCACAGACTCCCTCAAGGCGGCCCAATCGCCCCTCTAGGCTGGGGCACTGGCCAGCCTGTGCCTGTCCCTCTTCCAGGCCTCGGAAGCGCTCCTCACTCTCCGTAGCATGTTCCGTGGCCTCCTGCTGCAGCCTGTTAATCTCTGAGATGATGCGGTCCTTGGTGGCTCCTAGGTCAGCCAGATCAGCACCCTGGCCCTCCACGGTGGTCTGGAGCTCATGCAGTGAGTCGTTGAGAGAGCTGAAGGTGAGAATGACCTCAGAGAGCTCTCCTTGCAGGGCCTGGAGTGCTGAGCCTGAGCTCCCCCCAAACACACTGAAGCCATCCAGAGGCCCTCGGCTAGGTCCCCCAACACCTGGGCCAGCCCCAGGGCCCCGTGGGGGCAACAGGGGACATGAGCAGCGTTCCACACCATCCCGAAGGCGGCCCAGCTCCTCTTGGACGCCGCCGCAGGCCCCACAGCCCTCATCCCCACGGGCCTGCAGCAGTCCCTCCAGCTGACCCAGCCGTGAGGCCGTGAGATTCAGCTGCAGGACCAACTCTGCCATCGTCTCATCCTGTGCGTCCACGCGCCCCTGGAGCTGGCTCACGACCCCTTGGAGTTCCTCCAGGGCAGCCTGTTGGGCCTCCCCGGCCGCTCCCACCTTGTGCAGGTCAGAGCCCACCAGACGCAGCTGCCCCTCGCTGTCTAGCACCCTGCGCTCCAAGGCACTGAGGATCTCGCTGACCTGGGAGTCCTGCTCCCCAGGGGCCCCGGGGCAGAGCTGGCCGCACGCCTGCACAGCCCCTGCCACCTGCTCTTCCAGCAGATCCAACCGCCCACCCAGCACCCCGCTCACGTTGGCCAACTGTCCCTCCAGCTTTTCCAGTCGAACCCGGGCGGCAGGCAGCCAGTGGCTCAGGCCCCCAGGACGCCCAGGCCAGCCCGCCTCCTGGTCCTCTGAGGGACCCAAAGTGGAGTTGAATTGGTCCTCCAGGCGAGAAAGGCGGGACGCTAGGCTGGTGTAGCCTGGGGGGTGGCCCCCCTGCCCGGCCGCTCCTCCCAGCTCGGAGCCTCGCCGCCCACTCAGCACCGTCACCGAGCCGGCCACTACATCCAGCCTCCGCTCCAGCTCTGCCAGCCGCCGGCCCAGCTCAGGAGGGCAGCACTCCTGAAGGGGCCTGCGGATCCCGTGCCCAGGGAGCTGCCGCTGCCGCTCTTCAACGGAGGCCAGTAGCTTCTCCAGGGCCCGCAGCCGCTCCCTGTCCTCCTGCTGCTGCCGACGGAAGCCATCGAGCCCCGCCAGGCACACGGAGCAGGACTCCTGCAGCCGTCGCTCCAGCTCCTGCAGCGGCTCCTCGCTGTGGCCAGGAGGGGCCGGGGTGGGGTCCAGGGCCCTGCCGCCACCTCCTCCTCCTCCTCCGGCGTGATGGTTGTTGAGATGGCCCAGCTCCTGGTCATGGGTGGAGACGCGGTTGTCCAGGAGCTGCAGCTGCTGCTGGATCTCACTGAGGGTCTCGTGCACGCCAGGGCGGGCCGCCGCATCTGCAGGCTGCTGCCTCCCGTTGAAGGCCGTCTCCACGGCCCTCTGGACATCTTCTGCCAGGCGCCCGCTCAGTCCCTGCAGGACGCCTCGAAGGCCCTGCAGCTCCTTTGTCAGGCTCTGCACCTGCTCCTCCAGTTGCTGCACCTTCTCTGAGTCCCCAGGACCTGGCAGAGAGGGGATGGCATCAGGCATGGGGGCCGGGCCTCAGAGCTCAGAGCCTCTAACTCCCTGGACCCTGGTCTCCCCAGCTCTAGCGAGAGGGCCTCGCTGATTCGGCTGGGTACTCTGGGCAAGAAAAGGCGGAAGGAAACCCCATTTACTGAATGCCTGTGGGCCAAAATCATACCATGGCTTTGCCCCCTTCCAACAGACTCCCCTGGACAGACACTGCAGCTTCTCCCACTTTGTATACCATGAGAAAGAGAACCAGAGGAGATGACGGAGCTGGGCCATGGATTATAAGTTTAGTAAGTGGCAAAGCCAAGTTTCAAACCCAGCTCACCCATCTGACCACCAAGTCTACAGTTCAGAGGGAGTCTGAGAAATTGCTTCCTTGTCTGTGAAATGGGAGCGCGGGGAGACACTGTGGGCCCCACCATATTGGCTATTCTGAGCAACGTCTCTCCACAACAGCACAGGGACAGACGAGGTTCCACGGGAAGCCTGTGGGGGCTCCAGCTGGAAGGTGGGACCATCAGCCAGAAGTTCCTGTTTCCATCCTTACAGCATGACTATCTCCCGGGCAGGCGAGCACAGCACATCCGCAGTGCACGGCACGCACACTCGGGAAGGCCAGCGGGGACTGCTGCATTCTGGGACCTGCAGTCTCCAGAGGCCACCGAGGGGCCTGGGACCTGTAGTCGGGTGCAGTGCATTCTAGGACTTGTAGTCTGATCGGTCTATCCCCTTGGTGCCCAAGCTTCTCGAAGGAATTCCCCTTTCCTCCCACTGCCGTTCCCAACTAGGCCACATGTGGGTGTGCGTGAGCACGATCTCTTTCTCTGCCTTCTTTTTCTCTTGATCTCTCTCATTCTCCGTTTCTATGTGACTAACATACACACACACATGCGCGCATGCTACACACACAGTGCACACGCAGGCAGAGAATCTCAGGGATCTCACTCCGTGGCCCTCAGCAGCCTGGCCCCACATTTTCCAGCCAGCACCAGCCCCCACTTCTCTCCCCAGTGGCTCCCATACTCACCTTCCCCACCTAGTCCACTCAGGTGGCTTCCTGCACTGGAGCCAGAGAGGTTGGGGCGGGCAGGCCGGGGCCGGGGGCGTGGCGTGGCGAGTGCAGGACCCAGTGCCGGGGCGGGACCCTCAGTGCAGTCATCGCCCCCATACCCCTGACAGCATCTCCACTCCATATCCGTCAGAGTCTTGTAGGCCACTCGGTAGCGAGGGCGGAGGAAGCTGCGGTACCTGGAAGGGGCAGAGGGAGGACTCTTTACTCTTCCCTGTACTGTCAGTGACCCTGAGTCCTGTCCTCAGAGATGGGCAGCTGCTGGTGGTGGATAAGGCCTGTCCCTCAGGCCTAGTCCCCCTTACCATCCAGCATGTGGCTGCACTCAGTTGACAGCTGTCAGCTTGCTGGCCAATGGCCAAATCCTGCTCGTCCTCCCCCTGTCCTATGCTGGAACCTCAAACTCCTCATCTTGAGCCTGACTCAGCCCAGAGAGGCGTCTGGGGCCCGGCAGGGTGGTCCTGGTGACTTTGCCCTCTGTATCCACCCCAAACTGTTGCCTCTGGGTCTTCTCAAAATGGCTCTGACTGAAGCCCCTGGTCCTGCCTCTGGCTACCTGCTTTGTACAAATTCCCCGAGCCGGCTGCCCTCCTTCTGCCCTAGCCCAGCCCCCACCAAGTACCCAGCCCCCAGCGCTGGAGCTCACATGATACTTCGGGGACACTGGGGCTGGCCCCAGCCACAGGGCTGGTAGTCCGGCTTGACGAAGGTCTCCACTCCATCCTCCAGGACGCAGCTCACTGTCCGGGTCACCACATAGGCACACCAGTTCCTGTAGGCACAACCCCACCTGGGCCCAAGGGCCAGAGACACGAGCCCCAGAGGAGGACCCAGGGGCTACCAGAGGGGCTGAGGGAGGGTCAAAAGACAAAGGGCCCCTGGGGTCCAGGGGGAGCCAGGACTTTGGCAGCGGCAGCTGCCCCCACGCTTTCCTGAGCAGTAGGAGTTGGTGAAGACTTTTCAAGACAGCGAGAGGAGGCACAGAATGGAAAACCACAGCTACATGAAGTTGATCCTCATGACTGGGGGTCGTGGGGAGCCTCTGAATCCACACATTCATTCACGTCCCTTTCTGTGTCAATCCCTAGCTCGGAGTGGCCTGTCGGAGCCAGCTGGCTGGGTCCCTCTGGTGATCCTCTGGATGCTGGCTTCCACCCACCCCTCAGGGGAGAGGACAGGGCAGGCAAGGGTCCAGCTCAGGGTTAAGTAGAGAATAAGCCATTGATGAGCCCTGCCCCCTTGGGGCTTGCGTTCTACACTCTCTGCCCCATTCAAGCTGGCTTTTGATCTGTGTCTGGCTGGAGAGCCCAAAGGAACAGAGTGGAGTGGTGTCCAAAAGAGTCACAGATGGACTGGATGGGCCCATGGAGCCCGAGGAAGGGATAAAGGTCTGTTGGAGGATAGCAGGCTGGTACAGAGCTGGCAGCATGCAGGGAGGCCTGGCCCAGGCCCCTCATGGTGGTTTCCCTGGGCACCTAACTGCAGGCCCCCGAGGTGAGAGGGGGACCTATCTATGTAGGGGGCCCTAGAAATGCTCTGTGGGAAGGTGGGCTTGTGCAGAGCTGCCTGGCTGGGCTTCTTCTCCCGCTCTTCCCCGCATTAGCCCTGGAGAGGGTGGCCAAGGCGGGGGCGGGGACACCCACCTTCTGACTCATCCTCCCACCCGCGTGCAGCCTGGGTCTGGGACCCAGACTCTTACCTGTGGCGGCTGGCAGGCCGGGGGGCGCTCTGGGCCTGGGGTTCCCCAGGACTGAGGGCCCCTCCGCCCCCTGTGTAGAGGCTGTAACCGCGAGGGGAGTAGCTGGCAGCCCCCACGACTGTTGTCAGCAGGCAGCAGAGGTAGCAGTTCCAGAGGGCGCTGGGGGCCATGGTGGGGGGGCTCCGCGGTGGCCCTCAGAGGCACATCCCGGCCCGACCGCTGGCGCCTCTGTCTGGAGCAGGGGATGCCGCTGCTCCGCGGGACAGCGCTGGCCGGGTCCTGTCCCCAGCTTCCTGTGGCAGCCCCCAGCCACACGCCTCCTTCTTGGCCGCCTGGCCTGACCCCTCTCCCCCTCCTCTTTCCTCCTCAGGCTCCTGTCCGTCCCTCCCTCGGTTCCTTCCGCTCTCCTCTTCTCCACTTCTGAGGGGAGTGTGTTCTCTGTGCCTCCTGGCCTCCTGTGGCTGGTCCCTGCCCCTTTCAGATGCTGCTTCCTGGGCCTCCACCCCCTCGCCCTAGCTGGCCCTCCTCTGGTCTCCCTATCTGTTTTCCCCAGTGACCGGATCCTGGAGGTGACAGGGCTTTGCCCCTGTGGCTGTTCAGAGGCGCAAGAGTGGCTGTGGGGCGGGCCCTGGCCTCCTGCCTCCCTCTCTTGCTCACTCCCTTCCCCCCCGTCTTGCCGGCCGGCCCCCCTCCCCCCCCCCCCCCCCCCCACCTCTCCAACCATCGTGCGCCACATCTGCTTCTTGTTAACTCCGGGAAAGAGAGGGGAAAAAAAAGGAAAAACAGAGAAATGTGGAGTTGCCGCCAGGCTTGGGGCCAGCCTCTCAGACGGGCCACATGGAGTGGAGCCGGGGCCAGGCCTGGGGAGGAGGCCCAGGGCTGGTCGCTTAGACAGAGAACAGGAGCCACAGCTCCCCTGGGGCTAGGGCAAGCCTCCCCTGAGAGAGAAAACTGAGAAGAGGAGGGGATGACTGTGAAAGGGAGAATGGACTTGGAAGGCTCAGCCACTCACCGTCTAGTCCAGCTGCGTCCTTTTACAGATGTGAACAACGAGGCCCAGAGCTGGAAGGTAACCTGTCCAGGCAAGCCAGGAGCAGGCCCCTGATCAGAATATACACACCTAGGTCGGCAACTTGGGACAAGAAAAAGAGAGGAGAGAGGGCTACTGGGCTGGGGAGAAGGAGCAAGAGGTCTCCACGGAGGCAGGCAGGAAACTCAGAGAAGCTAGAAGAGGAAAAAAGGAATCTGGAAATGAGCATGTAACCTTCTGTCAGGCATGGAGACGACATGGGCGAGAGGAGGAAGACTCATTCTCAAAAAACCAAATGAGTATGGATCGCAGGCTTGTCTTGGTGAAGGTCAGGCCTAAGTGGGGGAGGGGAAGGAGCAAGGCCGACTGGGGGTGCCTAGATCCATGGAGCCCAGAGGAAGTCCTTCCCCAGCCTGGAGGCAAGCCTGAGACCCTGTGTAGCAGGCAAGGGACTCAGTCACACCCAACCATCAGCCGGACCCGAAAGCTCCTCTCAGAGCAGTCTGAATTGGTCAGCTGCCCCAGGCCTCTCCGTCACCATCTGGCCTCAGCTCTGTGCTCAGGCCCAGGTGTCCCTGTGCGGTGGGGTGCTTGCTTACAAGCTCCAAGCAGAAGTACCAGACAGAAGGGAGGTGAGCGTGCTGTGTGGACACCCCCAGGGAGCAAAGGCATGGGGAACACTCCGGAAGGAGCACCTGGGACCATGGGGATGGGACACCGGCACCAAAACAAGCAACACAAAGCAGGACAGACATCGTGCCAAGCTGCATAGGGGGAGGGGAAAGACAGCTGGATGCTCCGGGGAGTCAGAGCAGAGCCGCTGGAAGAGAGAGAGAGGCTGAGCAGTGTTGGGGTAGAAAAGTGAAGCCCGGAGATGGGGGAGGGGAGAGACTGCAGGCCGGGGGAATGAGGGCCGACTCAGTTTCCTCATTCCTCAACATGGGAATCCTAACAGCGCCCTCCTTCCTAAGTTTGTGAGGATAGAGTTAATACAGGTAAAGCATTTAGAATAGTGCCTGGTACATGGAAAATGCTTAGTAAGAGCTCTTATTTGTGTCAGGAAGAAACGGGACAGAAAGTCAGAGAAGTCAGTTGTGGAAAAACTGGGGAGAGGCCCAGATGACTGGTTAAGAGCTTGGATTACAAGTGTTTGAGTAGGAGACTGACAGGCCTTCAGAAAGAAAACATGGCAGGCAAGAGCAATGGGCAGGGTTTTGGGCACAAGGACGCTGGTTCCAGCTCCTCCTTTGAGAAGTGTTATCCCTGAGAACCAAGGCCATGACTCCGCTGGAGGTCTGCCGGCTACTGTCTGAGGTGCCTTCGCCATTCTACAATGGCAGAGTGATGCAGCCTGGAAACAGAAGGCTGTGGTTGCTTGGGGACTGCCTGGGTAATGAGGGGCCAGAGGAAGGGAGACATTGCAAAGGATTCTGGGTTTTGAGCCAGGATGGGGAAGTTGAGACGAGGAGCAGCTTTAGAAAAAAGGTGACCTTAGTCTGGACATACTGAGTTTTAAGATGAGAATAACATAGTCGGTGGCAGTAAGTGTCCAGGAGATGGTCAGAGATGTGGATCTTGCTTCTGGGAACCATCTGCAGGGCAATAGTTGGAAGCCACGAGAAAGGAGGCCACCGAATCTTCAATGTGACTCTGTGTGAGCTGTCTCTGAGGTCCGATGGTCCTGTATGTGATCTTGGTGACTGGGAGACATGTTGGCAAAAAGAAAGGATGGTGAAAGTGAATGCTGGAATCCACGGAAATGGAAATTTGTGGCTGCCCCTTAGGAGCGGAGGGATTGGCACAGAGGGAGGCTTGAAAGAAACAGACCCAGGAGATCCTGATTCAAGAGCTACTGTCAGTGGAAGGTTGCAGTGCTGTCCCTGGTCTCTGCATTGGCTCTAGGCCCTGGCCCTGGCCCTGATACTGAGAGGAAGGCGACCTGCTTCAGGTTGCCCTCGATGCTGCTGTTGAGTTTTCTTTCTCAGTTCTTGCCCCCCTCTCTCCCTTCAGGGGGCCTCTGACAACCTGAAAGTTCATCCCAGCCATCTTGTCACTGCCTGGTTGTCACTCCTTCCTGAAGTTTAAATGGGTGCCTTACTTCAGTTTAAAAATCTGTTGTATTTTAAGTGTGTCAAGCCAAAAATGTTGGCTTTGAAATACCACTGCTGTAGGTTGAATTTCATTCAGGCCTGTCATTAGGAGCCAAGACCTAGGGGCTAACATGAATGTTTGTGATACCTCAAATGCATCAGTGGCTCTGGGTTCACTGGGGAGGCCTGAGGTGTTGGGCAAGCAGGCCCCAACTGGAGACGAAGGTTAGAGAAAATGCACTGGCGGTGGCGGCAGTGATGGCGGTGGTGGTGGTATTGGCGAACAGCTACAGATTTCCAAAGCAATTGGCAAGAGAATTCCTGAGATCAAAAATGACCAAGTTTGGGGCGCCTGGGTGGCTCAGTGGGTTAAGCCTCTGCCTTCAGCTCAGGACATGATCTCAGGGTCCTGGGATCAAGTCCTGCATCGGGCTCTGCTCATCAAGGAGCCTGCTTCCTCCTCTCTCTCTGCCTGCCTCTCTGCCTACTTGTGATCTCTCTCTGTCTGTCAAATAAATAAATAAAATCTTAAAAAAAAAAAAAAAAAAGGCCAAGTCCTTAGGGGCACTAGGACAAGATGTATTTTATAACCTTTCCAAGATAAGGGATTTTCAAGGGTCTAGTGCCAGTGGGAAATCTTGGCTATATGGGGCAACTGACACCTTCAGTAGGCCAGCAGTAGCTGAGCAACAAGCTCATGCGTGGAGGCTGGGAGAGCCGGGGGTGCCGACGGCAAGGAGCATTTCATGTCTAACACCTTCTGTCAGAGGACTGAATATTGGGAGGAAAAAACAGAGAGCAATGGGAATCGGGCCTTGGTTTATGCAAACGTAGATGTAGATAGGAATTCAAGCTTGTGGGGACTCCGGAGCAAAGTCCACTCCTGCTCAACCTCGAATTTTCCTTTTCCTTCCAACCCTTCCCATAGGTATAATATTTTCAGAGCCACCCTCTGAAAGACCCCTTTCCCGGGTCTTGTTGCTTTTTCACTCCCCAGCCTAATCCTAAACTCACTTCTCCTTGAAAATGTCATACTAATTGCAGAGATTAAGCTCCACATGTGCCCCTCCCCCAAATTCTCTCCCTCCTCCAATTCCACCAAGGGTGAGGCTTCGCCGGTCTCGCTTCCCACACATAATTTTCCACCCAAGCTCTTTTCAAGTTTTGTTAATTCTTAGCTGAGTCTAGTTTAGTCCTGGGGACCATTTTTAATTTCAGTTCCTCCAGGCAGTAGGCCAAATGACCTATCCAAGGCTGATAAAGAGTCGCTGACCTAGGCACAGCGCGTTCTGGGAGGTGAAGAATATTTCTGGATGGTTCTAAAACAAATCCTTTTCCTCCTGTCCCTGACCCTAGGATAACCAACCCATTGAATCCATAGTGGGATATAGAGTGTGGAATAGAGGAAAGTGGATCAAGGTGACAGTTTCAAACCATTTGTAGAATTCTGGGCCTCAGTTTCCTTCTTTGTAACATGTTCTTGAAGGCCCCCTTCAGCTCTGAAAATCTATGGTCAGTTGTTTCAGGACAGCCTTGTAAATCTGAAGCACTTCAAGGCCTTTCCTCATGCCTTTTGCAGTCTAGAAAGTTGACTTTCCAGGGTCTAGTTCTGTCTTAACAGTAGATCTAAGTGTCTGGTTGGACTTGGATCTGCTTCAAATTTCCAGGAGCCACAAAGCATAATGTGTATAATCCTTTAAGACCTAGACCCTCATTCTCCCAGAGCTGAGCTGGGAACAGACCACTCTCTGAGGGACGTATGAGGAAAGTACACCCCTGGGGTTTCACTATTATGTGGAGGGGACATGGGCTTGGGATTTTAAATAGGAAACTTCTGGGAAATATTGGCTGGAGGCTCGGGGGTGAAATGGGGGAGGTCAGGGGAATTACAGACTGCTAAAGGCAGAGACTGAGCTTAGGAGTCACTGGGCTGGAGCACGGAGGACGAACTGATGGTCCCAGGCCAGGGAAGCCAGCTCTGAGCTAGTGCACCCCTGGCTCATGGTGCACACAGGCAGCAAGACGGTCCCCTGCCCCAGCTGTTCCAGTCCCATAGCAGCTCCTGTAGTTTTCCTTGGCTCAGAGAAGCAGAGGCGTCCCTTGAGCCCTGGCCCCCCTCTACCGCAAAGCAACTGGCTTCCATTACCCCTGACAGCTCCAGAGAAACAGCCCAGCCCCCGGCCCCAGCCTGGCTCCGTGCCGTTCCCTTTTATGGTGAAGCTGAGGGAAAGCAAGCAGTGAGGGGGGAACAGGATCTCCCTGGGGCAGAGGACTGTAGAGCTCCAGGGCTTCTCCATTCACCAGAGACCCTCAGACATCTACCCACAGTCTTTTTCTCCTCAGTGATCCACTGTGCTCAGAACCCACAACCTCTCTTGCTCATCCCAGCCCTTCCCCCAACCCCCCTCCCTCACATCCGGGGGGTGATTTCCCACTTGGCTCAAGTCCCACCGTTTGGGTTTTGATTCCGGGAGGGTCCGCCCTATTTCCGACGCCCACCTCCGGGGGTGGGGTGGGGGGAGCCAGCCCGAGTTAGGGAGGCACTGTTCAGATCACAGGCAGGATCCTTCCACTTGGCGGCCGTGGGCAAAAAGGGGGGCGCTCAGAAGAGGAGCACCCGGCCGCCCCAGTTCTCTCCCCATTCTGAGCCGCCGCTCACCAACCCCTTCGCTGCCGGGGCCAGGGAGGGCACCCTGAGGGCAGGGCCTAAAGGAAGCACCTGGCTGGGCCGAGCCGGGAAGCGGAGGATGGGCAGCTGCGCGGGGGGCCAGGCAGGAAAGGGAGTGGGAGTCTGGGGGTCAGGCCGAGCCTCTCACCCAGCTATGCCGCCGCACCCTCGCCCTAGCCCACCGCCGAGCTCCGGGTGTGTGGCCACGGCTCTGCGCGGGCCCCTGCCGCGCCAGCGGCTGGCAGCTGCAGCCAGCTGCACCCCGCCGGCCCCAGGCGCGCGTCTGCGGGTCGCCCGCCCCGCCCCCTATGGGGGGCCCGCCCCTCCGTAGCCCCGCCTGACGCTCCGCCCCTTGCGATGCGGGGCGGGGAGCAAGCGAGACGGCGGGGCTAGAGAGCCGGTTCCGGCCGAGCTGCCAGGTCGGAAGTGCCCGGTTTGGGCTTGCGCTTGCGCTACAGACTTCCGGGCCGGGACTCCTACCTCCAGCTAGTACGCAGACCGCATCGCGGGGAGCGCCGCTGATTAGGTGAGAGGCACGCAGGCGCGCTCCACGGCGCTTCGGCGGTGGTTGGTCCTGGGGGCGAGGACGGGTCCTGGCCTGGGCGAGGAGAGCGCGGGCCTCAGGCTCAGTCCCTCCTCCTCTCCGTAGGATGATCACAGACGTGCAGCTCGCCATCTTCGCCAACATGCTGGGGGTGTCGCTCTTCCTGCTGGTCGTTCTCTATCACTACGTGGCCGTCAACAATCCCAAGAAGCAGGAATGAAAGTGGCGCTTTCTCCGCCCCAGGTAACGGTCCGGGGCTTAGCGCCCAGCCCCCGGAGAGTGGAGTGGCGAGGCCGCGCCAGGGCCTGCAGGGTTCGAAACTTCAAATCAGAAAGTGTCGGGCCAAGCATAATATAGTCCAGAATTGAGCCCCTTTATCCGCACACAGTAGGGAGAACCTTGCAGTGCCCTGCCCTCTCCCCCTTAAACTGCTCCCTGCTAGAATGGGGGTGAGTTTTCTAATCCTCAGCTCCCGTCTTCATGGTACCCCTATGCCCAAGTTGGGGGTTTGGCTACAAGGAGGCACTGACACCGGTAGGAATAAAGGTACTGAGGATGCCATCCGAGGATGAGCATTTGGGCTCTTCACTTAAGTAGTCCTCACTTCTCTAAGGTTGTTCAGGCTTTTATTTAGAATTGGTGCGTGTGTGTGCGCGGGGGTGCGTGTGTGTGGTTGTAAAGATGTAGAATTCTATTTCCGTGTTCTGGGGTAAGGGGCCCTGAGTGAGCAGTTCGTTACTATAGACCCAAGTCCTAGGGAAAGGTAGGGGTGGGGGGAGCCTTAAGTGTGGGTCAAAAATGTAAAGGGGGGACAGGCTGGATGAAAGCTGATGCCTGAAGGATTTCCCCAGCGGAGAGCTGCAGCATTTTCCTTACCTCAGGTCTTTCCCCCTCTTTTCTAGGGTTCCAGGACATAGTCTGAGGCAAGATGGAGGGTATGAGGGGCCTTCACACTTCACTTCACCCCTCTACCCATCACAACATACAAAGCAACTACACCTGGATTTTTTCAAACAACTTTTATTTCCTCAAAGTCTTCCTTAACCCTATGGAACAAGAAGCTGCCACTGTGTAGGGCCCAGTATAGGGGTTTCTTTTCTACTCCCTCCCCCCAATATAAAAATATAGATATAATTTTTTGTGGTCCCAAAATCTTGTGCTATGGAGGGAGGGATGGGGTAGCAGGTTCCTGCTTTGTCCTATCTCAAGGTGACGCTCAGCGATGCCTCAGAAGAGGGTGGCTGGCATTCCAAGGAGTTATGGGTGTCACATGGAATCAACAGCTGAGGGAGGGACTAGCACATTTCTCACTGTGTTCCCATCTTGGGGCTATATACTGGGCATGAAGATTGAGGCATCAGACCCGGGGAGAAACAGTGAGTGGGGGAGATTTAGGGACAAAACAAACCTCAGGTTGGCCCAAGGGCCCCCCGCTGTAACAAATCCGGGACTGGGAGTCAGATAGACTACAGGAAATAGGAGAAAAGGCAGGGGCAGAGCGGGGCCGTGGGGGCCCGGCCTGAGGCAGCCTGCAACAGAGAAGAGAGAGGAATCAGGGTTATGAAAACTCTGCCCTCTTCTGCTCTGTTCGCTAGGGGCTGGGAGGTGGGGAAGGTGAGATGGGTAAGGATAGAGGGGTTGAGCATTGCATAGTGGGCCGATGCTGGAATGGACCAGCTCTGTGGCCTTAGGCCCTAACAAGAAGTTGTTTTCTTGTCTGTTTGGAGGGAAGACTGAGGCCATGATGGAAAAAAAATCGGGGACAAGATTCTTAATGAAAGTACCTTTAGTCTTTTGGGGGCCAGAGGGAGTAGAGAGGGAAGAAAATGATCCTGAATGGCAGAAATGGGAATGAAGGGATAAAAGTGAGGTGGGGTGAGGGATTGGACCCGGGTGCTCACCCTGGTGCAGAGTGGGGTCCCGGCTTCGGCTCACTGCTCTCTCTGGTGCGGGGTATAGGGGATGTGGGGCCGGAAGCGCCGCTCATCCCTCTGCGAGTCGGCGGTGAGCCCCGGCCCAACCTGGGCCTAGCCTGTGTGGATAGGGGGTGGGCTAAGAGGCTGGATTCTTCCATGAACTGTTTTGCTTCTGGGTTTGCTTCTAGAGTTTCCATGTTAAGAATGTAGTATAGGAGTCAACATAGGTATTGGGACCTTGAATTTCTGGGTACTGTCCCTGGCTGAGAAGGTAAGGCAGGTCACAGCTAGAGAATTCTTGGGTTCAGTCTATGATTCCTAGTCTTACTTAACTAGGAGAGGCAAAAGGATCAGGCATTTAACCTCCATGGTTGTATCATGGCTAACATCTGGCTAAATAGAGAAACAGTGTATGGGAAGCAGCTGGAGAATCGGTAGATCTCCCTCGGAGCCTTCTGTGCCTCAGCCCCTGCCAGAGCAGCTTAGGGTTCACCCATCCAGTGTCTGCCTGTACCCGGCTTTAGCCAACTTAGCATGGGGATCCGGACTGAATTGGAGCTGGCGGCACAGCTGTTCATAGGAGCAGCAACCTGATGTGTTACCTGGGGAATCCGGGACCCCTCCTGGCGGGAACTCTCCTCGGGCAGGTCTGGGCAGAAAGAGAGGAGAAGCTAAGGGCAGGGGCAGGCAAAGCCAAAGCTAGCAGGCTGAGGTTGAGGTATATCTGGAAGGGACATGGGTTGGAAGCAAGCAAGAAACCTGGCTGAAGGGACTGGGGGCAATGGACAGGGCACTCAGGCACGAGAGCAGCTTTCTGATACAGTCGAGGGGAGAGGCTTAGAGCAGTGCTGAGCATTTTCCCTCCCACTGCCCAGATGTATATTGCCTTGCTGGGCTCTGCCAGAATTGGGCTGGGGAAGACCCAGAAATGTTACCTGCAATCGTGTCCTGATACAGGGGATCCGAGGTCCTAGCAGCCCTTTCCCAATCACCATGACAGCCTCTGGCTTATCCCCTGAGGACAGGAGTGAGCAGCTGCTCCCTAGGGAACAAAGGAAACATATCAGGGTAGGGGACCATGGAGAAGAAGAGGCAAATTTCTTTAGATTAGGGTTTTCTCAGTATTGGGAATACTGACATTTTGGGCTGGATAATTCTTTGTTGTGGGGGGCTGTCTTGTGCATTGAAGAATGTCAAGCAGCATTCCTGGCCTCTACCCACTACATAGCCCTTCTTCTTCCCCTGCCCCATCTCCACTGTAACCACCAGAAATGTCTTTAGACATTGCCACATGTTCCCTAGTAGGCAAAATGGCCCCTGTTTGAGAAGCATGGCATGTTCTAGTCTGGTCCAAGGGCTACAGTAGCAACTTGGATCTTGAATCAGAGCCCATCAAGCTGAACCATTATGAATGTCTAGAGCTTAGAGTCTATCCCATCCAGATGGGTAAGTGTTTAAGGGTCAAGTCAGTAGCCAAGATGGTGGATCGAGGGCTACCCACTGAAGAGAGCGGACAGGTTGGGAGTTCTGAGGGAACTCTGAGGGAGTTAAAAGATGTTGGGCTGGAGTCTTCGGACTCATTCCCACCCAGTCCTCTGCACAGCTGGGGTGTAACTTAAAGGAGAGCAGGTGGCCTGGGTTTTATGTGGATGATGTGGTTACACAGCATTTGCCATGCTGACAAGTGAAAGGCCGATGCCTTTTTCATTCAGTTTTGTCTAATGTTGCCCAGCTCCTGGAGTGAGGCAGCTCAAAGTAGCAGGCACTGGGGATGTTCAGCTATGAAAATGAGGATTAAGTGAGGTGATATGCTTAGAGCAGTGCCTGCCACATAGTAGACACTCAAGGAATGGTAACTTATTTTATTCTACAAAGACAGTTTCCAGCTTCCTGTACAAGGGCATAGGTGCTCAGGGGTCTAGGATAATCCAGGAGGGTAACTGATGTTCCTGGTGTGCAGAGGGCTGCATTACATCAAGTCAAGAAAGAGGTCCAGGTCAGGGGGCAAGGGAGCCGAAGGGGCTGGTTTAAGCCTAGTAGGGAGCCTGGTCTATTACCCTCTGTGGCAAGATCCAAGGCTAGCCCACTCGGATTTCGGTGGCAGTGGGTACAGACCTGATATGCTGAGTGAACTGGGCAGCAGACAGGAGCCCATGCTGGGTGAAGAGGCCAGGCTAGAACCGGGGGCAGGATTTGGGGACGGGGCCAGGCTGCTTGAAGTAGGGCGATGGGTCAGTGGCTGCTGCCGCCGTCTCCTGTCCTGGCTTCGGGGCTCTGAGTGGAAGGGACACAGGAGAGAAAAGGGCAAATAAGCGAGGCCCTGGCACCCCACCGCCCTGCTGGTGCCCCCTGCTCAGAAGATGCCGGCTGTCAAGCTTGTCCTCACACCAGCAGCCCTCTTCAGAGGTAAATCTCAGATGGGTAGGAAGACTTGTGACATTTATTCCGGTTACCCAGGCCACAGCCAGCCCTCATCCACCTCTCTGGGGCTAAACAACCTCATTCACCTGTCCATTTCTGAACAGTTCAGTTCTCTTCCAGCAGAGATGTTACTGAGCTAGGCTTCTGAAACGGCTCCTCTAGGTTCTCCCACCTCTTAACTGCCCCTCTTTGTTTGCTCTTCCTGACCCCAAGTACCAGTGCCCACAACCCCCTCCCAATTCTACCCTTGGTCCCTTCCTGCTCTGCATACTCTAAACTCTCAGGCTGCTCTCCAGGCATTTCCGCAGAGCTACAGGTCAGTGTCCATTAGCATCTCTCCCTGCTAGTCTCTCCTGGCTCCAGCAAAACTCATTTTCTCCCATCCTTCCTTTTGTTTTTCTTATCTTGATGAAAAATGGGCTCGAAACCCTGTTTCATCTTTTGACTCCTTGCTTACATTTTGATTTGTGTTTAACCAAATGTGGAAAACACTGCCTCTGCCTTTGCTTGGATTCCTCCTTCAAAGGAGAACCTTGCCGTGGCCTGTGTCCAGATACAAGTCTCTCTCTGATTAGGCTTTTGGAAAAAATGCCCTGCTGGTTGTCCTAGCTTGAATCTGTAACCTTTTACAATCCATCTTTCACACTGGTGCTAGAAACTATTCCAAAACTTAGACCTGATGAGAAATCATTTGGTTCAGGCCAGGGGGAGATACTAAAGGTCTTTTAAAGGATAAAGTCTCAATCTTTTAACATGGCCTTCAGAGCTCCACCGGCTGTGGTTCCAGTCTACCCATCCTTGGTAGGATGCTGACTCGAACCTTCATACCCCCTGCTGTTGCCCCTGGGGCAGTGAGCCCTCTGGTTCCTCTACAAGGACTATTTGCTCTTCTGGTTAAACTTTACATGTCCCATCTCAAATGTCACCTCGGTGTAGCCTCCCTGACCATCACAGCTCGAATTAACTGTTCCCCTCCCTTCATTGTCCTTTGTTCACTTGGCTTGTAATTGTTTCTGGGTTTTGTCCCCTTAATGAAATAAGTTAGTCACCTAAAGTACTTAAGAATCATGTTTGGCACATAGTACTCAGTAAATCTTAACTAGTATTCTGCTGAAACCTGCCTCTCGAGTATAGAGACTTTGTCTTTTCCAGTCTATATATCCCAGTGCCTACAACATTCTGCCTAGAAAACCAGACACTTTAGTAAAGGTTTCATTTTTCTGGGTAGCAGACACCCTACAGACCACAGGCCGCTTCAGTAATCTCTGAGCTTAAGGACACAGGTTTACAACCCTGTGTGGCAGCTCGCTGGCCCAGTCCTTGTGGCTGAAGCCTCACTGCTACGAGCTCTGAGAGCAGATGGTGGCTGGAGTGGGTGGGGAAGCTTTCGGGTTTGGCAGGTCCTTCCTCCTCACAGAGGGACAGTAGGTGCCAACATGCTCTCAGACCAAATGGACTATTAACCTTCACGGAGCTGAAGTCAGTGAAGGTCCCAGGATGCCAGTTGGGCCCTAACAGAGTTAACGTGTATTAGATGGAAAACACCTCTAATTCAGGAAGTAGGTGACAATAACTTGTCCAGCTATACTGAGCAGTAGCTAGCAGGGACAAGGCTAATTTTGGAAGTCCCAACCCAGATTTTTAAAAATTGATTCTTAGATAAATAAGCAATAGGAAAAAGGGAGAGATTTCAGGACAGAAGCTATTAGCTTTGAGAAGTTTGTTGAGAGGCTGGGTACCAGCTGCAGACAAGAGTCAAAAATAACCAGACCTGTCAACTCTACGTCAGTAAACGACAACAACAAACGGACCGTAGGGTGCTAGTAAGAGGTGACACAGCAGTGAAAGACAACAGAAGTCAAGAGACTCGGCCACAGTCAAATAACCTGAAGTGTTACCCACCACCAATGACTTAGTAATACTGTAGAACCCAGGCCTGAGTAAATCTTCAGTAAAACAGTGGTATCAGGATGATGTCCAAATGACAGTATGTAATAGGCAGAAATGAACATGAACTTGATCAAGGATGGAAACCGTGAGTTTCTAGAGGATCCGAGGAATACCTACCTATACACAGGGGTATGCTGAAATCATGTTAAAGGATGAAGCCTCACCTATCCCCTCATCTATCCCACCTTACCTATCCCAGGAAAGGTAGGAAAGCGAATGAAAGCCTTTGGGACATTTGTAGGTTGCAGCAAAAACAGAAATATTCAGGAAGGTATGAAGCAAAATAGGCATATGATGTAAAAACTGTGTGAATGTAGGTATTCTGGGAAAGATACTACAGATACGACTCGAGAATCCTGCCCCTAATGAGAGTTTAAGGAAGGGAGACCACTACGGTTTAGGAGAGAGGCCTAATAGGGAAAGGATAAGGCATTTAAAGATAGCATTTTAACTCACTTAGATGGTCTTAAAACCTGGCCAGGCCTGCCTGTAAACTTGGCAGTGTGAGCACACAGCCCAGTTTCTCGTGTTTTGACTTCTGGCCCCTGGTATAATCCAGACTTACTCAGTCCCCACTGAGAGGATTTAAGGGAGGAGCCCAGCTCCGTTATTTCTTGGTTCTGAGCTGTAGTCAGTGGCTTAAGGCTGAGTGCAGAGGGATATGTGAATCAGCTTTGCTTCCAGAGGTTGTGAGACTGCATTTTTATGGTAATCAGCCGGAGATTTCATTCTGGGAGGGGTTGGTTAATCCTGGGGTGAGGGTCTGAGATAGAGGGGCATTGCCCTTTCCAGGGCAGGAGTCAGAATGGATAGTCTAAAGGTCTCACAACTTCGAGGAGCAGTTCTCTGACTTGGGCCTGGGTCTAGCATCATCCCCATCGAGACCTCTTTGGAACTGTCCCTCTGTGTAGCACCCTTAGTGACTCACTGGTATGATCACAGACCTCACTGATGCCCTCTGAAGGGCGGGAAGGTGAGACCAACATTTATTCGGCTCCCCACTTCTTGCCTTTTAGTCATTCAACAAGTATTTGCTGCACATTTAGTAAGTGCTAGGTGCTAAGGGAATAAATAGATGTGTTAGGAAACATGTCCTGCCCTCAAGTAAGCTGTAATCCGTATGCAGCGGAAAAAGTACAAGCGGGATGGTGCGGGAAGCGTTCTTCCTCCGTCCGTCTTACTTACCATGGGGCTTGAGCTGCTCAGCCAAGAGCGGCCCATCAGCTGAGCCACGCCATGGCAGAGGCCGGGAGAGAGTCTAGGAGTCACAGGTGGAAGGGCCAGAGCTGGGAGGGAGGAGGACAGTGGAAGGATGCCAGCTGACAGCCTCCACTTTGACCTTGCCCCTCGTCTTTTACTCTAGGGGCCTGCCAGATGGACCAGGTTGTTACTGAGAGACTTTCCTGAATCCACGGCCAGTACTTGGGGGAAGCACCTAGGGTGCACGATGCGAGAAGGCCTCGGCCTGACTCTGAGCCCTGGGTGCCCCACTGGCCTCCCCTTAGTCCTATGCCCCCCAGGACAGGAGAAGCCGGTGATTTATCCACTGTCCCCGCGCAGGCCTGCTTTCGAGCTCCGTGGGTACCAACTTTTTCGTATCAGTATCTTGCAGGCTTTGGGCTTCCCTGCCTCAGTCATGGACTAGCTACTCCTGTGAGCTCGCCCCCCTCGGCAGCAAGAGCGGCTGCTGGTGCCATGAGCGCTTCCGAGGCCGCTGGTTTGGGGCCTGACCGCAGAGCCGGGAAGGTGTGGCTCAGGACCTGCTTTGCAGCTGCGGGAACTGCAGTAAAGCAGCTCCCGGCCCCGTAGTCGGAGGGTGCGGGGGTCAGGGCTTCCTCAGAGGCTCTCGTGGCCTTTTGTCCCAGGAACATTCCCATTTTCCCCCAGTCTGCCTTAGAGGTTGGCCTTCTAAAATGTCACCCTCCAGCCTTGAAGACAGAACCTGCCAGACTAGCTCCCTGAACCTCTGCTTTATGTTTCTGGCTGGCTGCTTAGATCTTTTCTGAAGTTTTCTGGATAGCACAATCTCATGCTCTGTTTTGGCCAAGAAAGGATAGTCATGAATTAGTTCTATAGTTAAGTGTGATATGTTCTTTATACATTAGTGGAAAATTTCTCGTAAATTTACAAGCCAGAAAAAACCCGTTTGTCAAATCACAATCTCAGTTTTGGGTTTGGAAGGCTCAGCTGCTTTGTAGTGAGGTCTCGGAGATACAGGAGTTGTGTTCTTCCTATCTTGGAGGACAGAAGATGTCTGGACGTGCCAGAGGCCAAAGAGCCAGATGTGTGGAGCCAGGAAACAGCGCAAAGCTATAGGGCAGGTCAGCCGGACAAAGCTGTTCTTCTGAGGGTCGGTTGAGGAAGCCCAGTGTAGGCACCGCAGTCTGCACTGCAGGTCCCTGTCTCAAGCCAGGCCCAGTCTCCTATCCTGCAGGCCTCTCAGGGATTTTAGGAGATGAAGCAGCAAAAACTGTAGCACTTACAGTTGAGATTCCAGCGCTCTGACCTTTCACCTCCTTAAAGCATTCCTGTTTGGTCTCATCAGTAACCCCCTTCTCAACCTTCTGTGACTTTAGAGACCTAGTTTCTCAGGTCTTAAAATACGGATGCAAGTCCCCAGGTGTCTCTTAACTAAGACAGGTCTTTTTGTTCTGCTTCCTAGTTCGTTCCCCTGGGGAGAACTTCGCTTCTCACTTGTTTTACCTGCATGTGTGGATGACACCTAGATCCAACCTTGATGTCACCTTTTCTACAGGCTGGCTCTTTTTTCTGCCCGCAGGACATCTCCATATAGATAGACCATGACATCCAAGCATCTCTAGAATAAACTCAACATTTTTTCTTCCAGACAACGTCTTAACATCACCGTGACTCTTTCCTTTGGCTGGTAGCCTTGAAGCTTAGTCTGGCCTTCCACAATTACTGAACCCTGCCACCTCTATTTCTGATAAATATATTCATCTCTCCTTCCCGAACCCTGGTACAGCCATTAGTCATCTCACGTATAAACTAGAGCGAGGATTCCCCTCCCCCGCTTGCCCAGTACACACAGGCTGCTCTCCCATAAATCTTTCCTTCTCATCATTCTCTGGAGCACACAATTGTTGCCATATGTCTCAGTTAACTCCTAATCTTTGTTTTCAAGACATTTGAACTTATTCCTCCTACCTCTCTTCTCCTAACTTCTGTGCCTGGCTCTTTGAGCCAGCTAGGAACGTTTGCTTCTTGTCCTCTCTACAGAGCAGTGCTGGTCCTGGCTCCCATTCTCATCTCAGGCATCTCTGTGTCAGGCCGTATGCTACCGTCCATTCTTCAAAACCATTTCTCAACAGAACATTCTTTGGCTAATTACTCTTGAGTTTATCTACGACAGTGGCTCCCCAAGTCCCCTGTGTTTATAACGAGTGTGCGCTTTTATGTGCTGTTGACGGTCTGTTTTCTGTAAGGAAATCCTTAGTACTGAATATGCACCTTTTCTCTGTTATCTGGGAGAAGTAACGTGTCCCTCACTGAAGGAGCTCCACACAGCACTTGCACTGGGGTGGGCTGGGGTGATAATAATAATAAAATAATAATAATAATAAAATACTGATTAGAAACTGCCTAGAATCTTCCAGGCAAGACCTGGACCTAGAGGAATCTTTCCTCTTTCTCTTTTGTAGTCAGGGAAGGGGAATCTAGGATGCTGACATTCCTTCCTAGGAGCTATGAGTGAAAAGGTATGAGAGGCTGACAAAAAGAAAAAAGAAAAGAAAAAGGAAAAGAAATTAGAGGAAGTTTGAATAGTAAGAAGCTTGACTAACGCTGCCACTAACAGCTGTGGCTTCCTGGACAAGTCCCCCTTCCACGGCCTCTGTTTTCTCACCAGAAAAACAGAGATACCATCAACCCCACAGGGCCTCGTGAGGATCAGATGAAATATATATGTGATACTATTTTGTTCACTGTTTAATGCTATTTAAATACACGGTTAGTATTACTTTAATCTGTCCTTCAAACACAGTGTACAAAAGCATGCTGTCCCAGTGATGGGAGGATCTCAGAGAATGGGGCTTGGAACATTGTCAGGGATAATGTCTCACTGGTCAAAGCTGCTCCCTCCCCGTGCTGCCCCACCTAGTGCAGTCAGACTGCCACAGCCACTGGCCCAGTGCGCGCTTCTGGTATGCACCTGCGAAGCGCTAATGAGGACGAGTGCAGCTTGAAGACCCGAGAACTCTTAGCTCCAGCTGACAAGCCTCCACGCTCTGGCAGGATTTCTACAGCCCAGAGGCCACGGACAGTAGTGATTTGGCGGTTAGTGTATTTCTAGAAGTGGCAGCACAATCTCTCCCCACCACTGTCTGAGTCACTCCCAAGGAATGGCTCCACTGGCCTTCCTCTTTTTCCCTGAAGGCCCACAGTTCCTGTTATACATCTGAACCCATACTCTCATCAGGCAGGGTCTCCTCCAGCCCAGCCTAGGGCTACCGATGCACCGTTGAGCAGCCGTGGCCACCGCTGGAAAGGGCCAGACTGTTGTTCAGTAAGCCTCAAAAGGAAGCTGTCCGTAGTTCTTCCATTTCTCATTGGAAGAGTTAGAATCCTTCTGATACCACTTTCGGGGCAGGCTCTGAAGCCAGGAACAGGTTCATCCCACAGAGACGTTGGCTAGGGGGTCTCTGGCCCTACAGCGCTGTGGCTTGTGGTGTGAGGACACACGCTGCTCCCAGCAGGACAGACTGACGCCAGCCCTGCCGTGGAGCCTCCACACTTCAGCATGGCCCTGCTTCAGCTAGTGTTTTGGCCTTGGAAAGCCCCCTGCTCCCCAGCACGGAACGCAGCCCAGGTGCCCAGGCCTCCCGCCTGGGCCAAACACTCTACTGCTCTGGGGCTCGTGGCGCAGGGAACACCAAGGTCGCAGGAAAGGCTGCAGATGCTGCTATAAACTAATTTTATTGGTTGACCCCTTGGTCCCAGCCAAGTGTGTCTCTTCAAGCTCTCACTTCCCCCAGCAGTGCCCCAAACAACTGAACACCTGTTGCAGGGGCTCCCAGACTGGCTTACCTCTGACGGGGCCCAGCACCCGGTGGCTGACCTTTTGAGTGCTGGAGCCCAGGCCTGGCAGCCCTGTGGGTCGGCTGCCATGGAAAGGGAAGCTGGGGGAATTCTTCATCTGTGGAGAGTTTTGCTGGCTGCTGCTGCTGCCCCCAGCACTCGTGCCGGTGCTAAAACTGCGTGCCCGGCTCAAGGGATTTTCAGAGCAGGACACAGGCAAGCCGCTGCAAAGAAGCAGAGGCTGGTTAACCCCAGGCCGGGGAGCCTATGGCCCAAGGCCTCCCCCTGAGTCTGTGCTCAGGAAAGCACCTCTGGGGGGATGGGCACAGGGACTCGTTACAAGGGAGAAGGGAGGACTCTGCGTCTGTGGAGAAGGTGTCTGACCGGGGCACGGCAGCTGATCTCGGAGCGCCTACAGGCCCTTGTTTGCACATCGCTACTCTCACAGAGAGCATACTAAGAACTATCAAGGGTGTCTCTCAGCAGCTTGAACTCTCGGTGAATTCCCCTCTTATCCCAGTAGTGATGGCCCTTGGACCCTGAGGCGTTCCCCATCACTGGAAGCTGAGACCTTGCTCCCACCTCCACTAGTTATATTTAATTTTGGGCACGGCTCTGAGCAGGGAAGCCTCTGGCCTGGTTTTCAGATGCCCAGGAAGTATGTAGCCCCAGGTAAAAGGGACGAGGATCCCATTTTCAAAAAAATGCATTCATCTTACCAATTTTAATTTACTCTGCAATTATTTATGATGTGGTCCTTTTGGATGGGGAAGGAACACAAATCCCTTGGAACTTCTAGCTCTAGAGCCCTGTTCCACTTGCACACCCTCTCCTCCTTCACCCTGTGGGTCTTACCTGTTACTTTTGGGTGGAGTTCGAGAGCCTCTCTTCTTGCTGACACCCACGCTCACAGTGCTGCTCAGGCCTCGGCTGCTGCGCACGTGTTTTAGCATCCAGGCACGGAGGTTCGTGAGGCTGCTGTGCTCTGACAGCACAATCCGGGGCCATGGGTTGCATTCTGCCATGTCCAGAGCGGCAATGGCCATAGCTCGTCCCACCTGCAGGGGAGTGGAGTCTGGTTCAGCATCTGGGACTGCCAGCCCAGGCTGCTGGGTTGGGGTGGGCTGCACAGCACAGTGGAAGGGAAGGCGAGACCAGGCCTCAAATTTTCTCAGTGGGTGCCCCAAATTTTGTGCCAGGGTTGTTTATCTCAGCAGATTTCCTAAATTGTTCCCTAAACAATTGCTCATTGGGGGGCCCTCCTCCTTTACGGGCATGAGCTGGTGTGCTTTCTGGCTGGCACAGGAAGGAATTCTCCTAGCAAAAGGTGCCTCGATCTCGTCAGTAACCTGCAGCTCTTTGGATTTCTGTGTGCCCTGGGACCTAGAAGTCATTGAGACCAGCATAGAGGCGATGCCTGTAAGCCCAGAAGCGAACAAACACAGTATAAAGAGGAAGACGGGCTCAGAGGCAAAGACTCTGAGTCAGCTGTGCTGGGGATTCTCTGTGATGTGGGGGCAGAAATAGTGCCTACTCAGCCTCTCGATACCATGACCGTCAAGGCCTGGCCTTTAGACAAGCTGAGGGAAATAATCCCGGGGGTGAGATGGTGACACTGGTAAGCCTCTCTTCAGGGGACCTGAGTCAGGCCACAGGAGCGAAGGCCCTTCCAGACTTGGAGGTTCCCCCTTTCCCCACACACCCCATGTAGCCATACCTGCTCGAACAGCTCCACAGTGTATCTGGAGGGGAAAGCCGGAGGTGGCGGGGGGCTGGCGCGCCCGTTGTCATGGCAGGCGGCAGGGATGCTGTTCACGGAGCGCCCAGTGTTGTAGTTGCATTCAAGTGTGTAGCTAGGACACAGAGACCTTTGTTAGGGTCCCACCTCAACAGAATCGGGACAGAACCATGGGGGACAGCCTTGGTGCTCTAAGACGCAATCACTTGGAAAAAAGTGGATACGATCGAAATGCTAAGGCCCGACCTCGGCACAGCCTGGCATAGCCCCGAAGTCCCCACAAGACAGAGTCCCAGACGAAAGACAGTGATACGCACGAGGAGCCTGACTTTTGAGGAGGCTTGGGCCATCCTCTGCTGCCCAGACAGCCTAGACCAGGTGGTGTTTTCTCTCGGGGAGGTACTTTGTCTGCTACTCCCCAGCTTCCAGCCAACCTGTGGATTATCCCTGAGGCTTTGTGGATCGCCACCCGGCCGCTTCCCTCCTTTGACTGGCCGTCTCTGCGGTCTCGGGCGTACATGTTCTTCTCTGAGAAGTTGCAGCCTTGGAAGTCGAAGTGTGCTGAGTTCAAGGAGATCAGCTTTGGATACAGCATATTTTCCACCTGTTTGGGGGAGGAAAAAGGCAACTCAGGAGAGGCGGAAGGGAGGAACGGGCAAGGAAGAGATGGCAAGCAGGGGGCCGTGTGACTAATCCCGTGGCAGATACCATTACAACCATCAGCAGTAGGCGGTGTTCTGGAATTCTCACCGGATGCCTGACGTTATTTCCAGGTGTTGGAAAGGTACAAATCCACCTCTTTTTAAGCTCTTAGCTTCTTTTCTCCAATAATGCAAACCTTTCCTTTCCCCCTGGTTTCCCAAAGTCTAGAATAAAGACCACAGTGCTGACAGCTTGACCTTCGTTCAAAGGTCATGATGTAATGACTGAGACACAAAGCCCCACTGGCACCGCTTCTCGGCCCTTGGAAGCTTGTCGGGAGGCAGAATACCTCTTACAGCCGCAGGCCTTCCTGCCAAAAGGCCACCTCCCCTCTGTCCCTGGCCTAAGCTTTCTCTCCTGACCTGCCACAACCCCCACACTCTCAGGACCCTCGGGGATCCCTACCTGGGTGCTCTCGTCACTAAAGCTGTTGCCATACATGAAGCAGCCCCTTTTGGAAGCATGTCCATGCAGGTCCACATAGTAAGCAACACCACTCTCTTTCGGGGGGATGGTGTCAGGGGCTGGCTGCTCAGCTTCGGCAGACTGTTGGGGCACAATCCACACACCACTGGCCTTCTGTTCTGCTGGCTTGGTCTGCGGCCAGGCTTCAGGGTTGTCCCCATCAGATGCGTGCCCGAGGAGAGCTTCATTTTGGAGATTGTTGGCTTTCTCGAGGTCGGAAAGGGGCGCATCCACGGGGAGCTGGGGACTGTGCTGGTGCTCAGAGGGACTCTGGGAGTTCAGACGGGAGTGCACGTGGTGGTAGAGGAGCACAGCTTTGGCCCCATAGATGGCTGGGTGCAGGGCCACGTCGGGCTTTAGATACTGACGGTTCAGATTCACTCCACGCGAGTCTGTGCTATAAGAGGACAGGGACTGAGAGGGCTTGAGAGGCTGGGCCAGTGGGGAAGATGTGAGCGTGGATGGAAGGGAGACCAGGGGAGACGGACTTATAAAATGAGAGGCTCAGGCTGCATGAGGAAGGCAAGCGTTGAGGACCGGCCTTCTCCCTGATCTGCCGTCACCCCTACCACGGAGACCCAGCTAAGCGCAGCTCCCTGCACCCAGCGCAACCTGCAGCCATTCTAACTACTCCTTCCAGAGAGTGCCACGAGATAGGCCACCTTCCTTCTCTGGCCTCTGGATAAGGAGATGGGCTTGCCCTTGTTGGGGTGCAAGAGGACTGTTATACAGAAGTTCAAGGAGAGGCTGATAGTGTTTCACTGAGATCAAGGACACAAGGGGGACCAGAAACAATCCTGAAGGGCTGGGGAGGCTTCTTACCGGTAGTGGCCCCGGACCACACCATCGGGGTTCAACATGGGAATCAGCTTAAAGACAAAGAGGCGACGCAGGGTTTGGGCCCGGGGGTCATCAGGTCGAAGGATGAAGTCCAGAAAGCCATTGAAGACAAAGCTAGATGGAGTCTCCCCAGGGTGTACCCTACTGCTTAAGAAGAATATCTGAGATGGAGAGGAGAGCGGTCATTAGGCCAGTCACTCTGTAGCTCATGCTAACAGGATATGGGGGGTGGGGGCAGAAGAGCCACTGGATTTCCAGCTGGCTGAGTCTGCGAGTGGAGTGGGGGTGGCCACGCCTGCCTCCCAGTGCAGGCTAAGGCTGTGGCTAGGAGGCCCAGTGATAATGTGGCCTTAAGCTGTCGGCAGGGTCTGGGGCTAAGGAAAGGCCAAGGTACTATCTTTAGGCAATTCCCACTCACCCTCTTTCCTGTGAAACAGAATGGTCGGGGGGTGCCGGTATCAGGAAATAGCTGCTCTAGACGGGGCTCTCGATCTTCTCGAAGCCCATGGCAGGAAGTGATGGTTAGCAGATCCACACGAAGTCCATCCAGAGAATAGCAAAGGATCTCCCGGTGGTAGTAGATGGTATCCAGGGGACTGTGGGGACAGAAGTCATTAAGCCAGGAGAAGCTGCTACCATCCTAACAAGAGGCGAGCCTCATCGCCAGCCTAGGATTTGTAGGATCTGGTCTTTCACCTTAACTTTTGGGACCTTACAGTCCCTCATGATGTTAAATGAGGCTGAGGATCTGGGTGGTCTGCACTGCCAGAATGCAGAGTACGGGACAGCATGAACCTGTTTTCTCCCCAGTCTATGGCTCCCTACAATAGATGACTTTGTGTATACGGTTGCCCTCTGTTGGGACAGAAAAAAGGGTTTGCTGGGCAATGGCAGTACCAAGTTCTGGATAACTGACAGGAGCTGGGATATTAAGAGGCTGAATTGGGCAGGTGGACGAGCAGAATGTAGGTGGTGGTGCGGAGAGATCAAGGTCACACAGACCTTGATTGTCAAAAGTACCCAAGGTCCCATATTCTGTACAGAAAAAAGAACTGGGGATATTTATGGTTCAGGGCTCCTGGGGCAAATTCCAGAAGCGGCAGAGATGCTGTCTGGTCGGGGACTGTGTGGCAAGAGTAAGGACGGGGTTGGTACCTGCTGTGGGTAGGGTGGTTCTCCAGAAAGCGCTGGTCTAGCTGGTTTAGCAAATCCTGGCAGTCACTGTAGGAGAAGGGGTAGCAGAAGGCGAAGAAGGTGGTGGCCCCACGGCCCTCCACGAAACGGTGAACAAAGGATAACACAAACCGTGTCTCTGTCATCTGAGGAGCAGAGGAGGAAGAGGGAGGGGCCATTGGTGTGAGAACTAAGATCCTACTGGAATCACCAGGAACTGACCTTAAACTGACCTTACACCCTCAGCACACTGACCAGCTTCCCTCTGGGACTTTCCATAGGACAGTCGGCTCCTTCTAGGCTTCCTGAGACAGGGGCTTATCTTGGACTCCAGCTAGCACTGGAGGGAAAGTAGATACCAAAACCTGGTGTGCTGTCTGCCTGGGACTCCATATCGAGGCTAACCCCTCTTTCCTGTCCTTCCTCTACTTTTAGTACCCCAGTCTGTCTTTCCTCCTCATGGAGAACTTACCTCAAACGTGGGCCGGTCTCTAATTCGTTCCCAGCGTGGCCGGGTGGGCAGTGTGCGCACAAAGGGGGCCATGCCCTGGGAATACAGCTTGCTTTGCTTGTTCATGTTCATAATGTTGATCTTGATGAGTTTCCCTGGAGTTCCTCCCCGGACACTGAAGTAGAACCATGACCTGCAGGTTCCAGAGGAGGAGAAACAGGTCCCTGGATACTGAGGGTTGGAGACAGGGCACGTGGGACAGCTGGAGCAACTGAAACTGGGAAAGACCTATTCAGTAAGGAGGAGGCAAGGAGAGAGGGAGAAGGGTGGAGAGAGGAAGGGCAGAGATGGGGCAAGAGAGCTGACTGAGCACAGATTTGGGGACACGGACATCTCTTCTCCTTCTTCCCCCTCCTCTACTTTCCTCTTACCTGTTCCCATTCTCGAATTCTGTTTCAGCGCAGTCTGGTCGGGTCCACACGTTGAACTCGTAGTCAGGGGAAGAGGCAATGCTGCTGATGGGAGCTGGTGCCCCACCTGCTCCTCCTTCCCCATCGCTAGACACAGATTCCACCTTCTCCACGTGGGCTAGGTTCCCTGAATCAAAGCGAGAACTGAACAGCAAGCCCCCACAGCGCAGCTCCATGGTGAGGCCGGGAAAGCATCCTCCTGCCCACTCTGGCCCTGAGAGCTGGGGAAAAGTTGGAGGGGGAAGGTGTAGGAAGGAGAGGAAGAAAAATGAAAACAAGTTTTTTCGGGTACCTCCTGATAAGTGAAAACTATTCTAAGGGAGTGCTCTAAGAAGCAATAGGCTCTTTCAACCTCAGAAAAGGTAGAAGGGGCCTTCCGGCAAAGGCTAAGATAAAGCAGTATTCTGTCCCCACACTAAGGGTTTGAAACTGACCTAAAGGGACCCCATTTTACAACAGCTTGGCTATTCCAAAATGAAATACTCAATGGCTTAACCATGTTGAGAAATGCTAGATTCTAAACTTTTTTGCAGCCCAAAGGTTAGAGAATAACATTTGAGAGGTCACACTTCCCACACCCAGCCCAGATACACCCACCACAACACATGGCCATCTTGACAGATGGGCTTTTCTGGATCTCTGGTTCCTAGCCTGGCTCCCCACTCCCCAGCGCAGCAAAGCAGAGAGAACCAAGTTCCGAGTTTCTAAGTTTAAGTGGACAGCTGCTTCTCTCCGCTCCCCTGTCCTCACAAGTACCTACCAGGCACTGGGTCTGTTGCTCCCCTGAGCCCTGGAAGGGCTGGTTCTTCCTTTTTTTTTTTTTTTTTTTGTTACTATCTTATTCCTATTATGAAAGCAAGCTAGAGAACAGCAGCCTTTGCCAAGAAGACAAAAGAAACTGGGCAGAAGCCACCTGCTCACCTGTAGCTCAATTCCAGTTAGGGCATGGGTCTGTTTCCGGCCCCCTCCCGCCCTGCCAAGCACTAGAGTCCCTGAAAAAGCTACGCTGGCATTAGTTGTGGGTCAGTGATGGGTATTCTGAGTACCCCTAAAAAAGTGGCTGGTAGACACCCACTTGAGGGCAAGGAGTGGCTTCTTGACCCTCGACTCCGACAGACCTTCGTCTCACACTGACCGACCTCGCCCAAGGCAGGGTGGGGTTCGGAGGCATGGAGGGGCGAGACACACACTCTAGGCAGGGACTAGGGGTCAGAGGTGCGGCCACGGGCGTGGGGGTGGGGCCGGAGAGGCCCGGGCCGGGGGGAAGGGCGGGGTGGGCAGGGCCGGGGGGGCGGGGTGGCATTCCAGAGGGGCTCCGGGCTGAAAGGGGCTGACAAGGGGGCGGGGCCGGGGCCGGGGCCGGCGGGGCCCGCGCTCCACGCAGCGCCCCTCACCTCTCTCGGGGCCGGCGATCCCGCTCCCTCTCCCGCTAGCGAGACGCCACCTCGGGCCCCGGCACCCGGGCCCTCCACCCGGGACCCAAACAAAACCCGAGCGCCGCCGTGCCGGGACCCCGCTCTGCCAGGAAACAAGAAGTCTCTCGCCTATTGGCCGCGGGTACAGCTGGCTAACCGCCCAGTAAGGCTCGCTGCCATTGGTCAGCACGCAGGGGTTCCCTCGCGCGTTAGCGGGTACCTGAGCCAGTGGCGTTTGGGGGCTCGGCCGGCAAATCGGGCCGGAGGGTTCCACCGCATCTTCTCAGAAGACGGTTAACGGCCTGCCGGCCAGCAGGAACAAAACACTAAGTGACCAGGAACTAAACTGGAAAAGACTCACCTGCAAAATAAAAGGACAATGTGCGAAGCTAGTCGGTGCTCACCGGGCTCCTCTCTATTTCAAAACACCTTCCTGCGTCAGCGGATCTCCCGCTATTAAGGGATCCTCCGATGCGCGGGGCAAAAACCTGAGTGGAGGATGCGGGCATCGATCCCGCTACCTCTCGCATGCTAAGCGAGCGCTCTACCATTTGAGCTAATCCCCCGCCTGCTACTGGTTCTCTTCCCTTTGCCTTACAGGATGTTCTCGGCCGGTCGCTGACCCGGGGACTGTCCGTAGTTGAAGACGTTTATATAGCAGAGTACGGTGGGGTCATGGGCAAGATTTCTTACAGCAGGAGTATAATAATCACACGTAAGCAACAGTAATGCAAATTTCGCATCTAACCCACGAAAGCTGGGTCGGATACTGACTACGTACCGCATATGTGTTTGGCGCACAGCTGCCGTGCTCCTGCAAATGCACAGCGGGCCTCCGAGTGAAACTTTCTCCCTACGGGATAATTGGGTTAAACAGAAGCTAAAAATGTTGTACGAAGTCCTTCGAGCCGGAATCGAACCAGCGACCTAAGGATTGCCGCAACTCACGCCACTACAGTCCTCCGCTCTACCAACTGAGCTATCGAAGGCTCCGCTGCTTTAGACACCTGCCAGTTCCTCTCTAATGCTTACCAAAGCCGCACGACTCGGACAAGATCCGAGGGACTCTGCGGAAAGCTGCCCACCATCCCCCCCTCTCGCCACGCCGAGGTCCTCCACGTCGCACAGAACAAAGGAAGTTGGAAAGAGAAGTGCGAGCAAAGGACCCGCTTCCCAACTCTAGACGAAGGAAATGGGCAATCCGCTTCCCTTCCATTTCCCTGCTTTTTACAAAACGAACAAAAAACCCCACACCTCCTCACCCGCCCTCCCCCACCCCCACCCCCGTGGCTTTTATAGGATTGCGGACACTTTGAGGTCCTGCCGGCAACCTCTGGCCGCTGGGCAGCATTTTCCCCTGCGACGGGGACGCAGCGTGCTCCGCAGCTGCAAGGCGCAGACCCGGTTTGCAAAGCCGGGGGTTTACTTTCGTTATTTGCCCTAATTTTCTCTTCGGTGTCTCGGGGGCTCCAGTAAAATCCTACTGCTCTCCCGACGTGAAGGCCATTCATTCGGTCAGTTAACCACCGTTTTGTGAGGATCTGCTCGCTCTGGCTGGAGCCTGAGACCGCCGAACCACCGAGCTGCCGGCGGCGCGCAGGCGGCGCACCGGCTGGCAGCGCACAAACCCGGCGGTTCGCAACCGAAGCCGGGCCCTGAGCGAGGCCGAGCCCACCCCGCCGCCCTTGCCCCTACCCGGTCACACCTTCGCGCCTCTTTCCAGGGGCCCGGAATCCCAGCCCCCACGCCTCTGCCCACCAGAAGTTCCTGGGGCTTTGAGACAAACCTAATACCCGAGGCCCCCGTGAAGCCTTGCTTCGTGGTCTGGCGGAGCGGGTGTGCGGGGACACCTGGCCCATTCCCCCGCTCTGCGGCCTGTGCCACCTGGAGTCACAGAGGTCCGGCGCAAATCCAGGTCGGGGGATGGTTCCGAGCCCATTCGCAGCTCGGACACTTTCTGGGTGCTCTCGGGCTGATCTTTAAACCCGACGTCTCTGATGTCACTGAGCACAGCACGGCTTTCACCCTGGAGCACCCCCCACAGTGCAAGAGGTTGACGTCTTCCCACCGATTTCTGGCTGTAACTTCATCCTGTTGCTGCAAATGCTGCCATTGTGTTCGAGAGCATTAACTTGGGCAGTTTTCTTGGCTGGGTGTTTAGCGTGCTGGCTGTCTTTCTTGAGGGTAGGGGATGCTGGGACACAGAAAATATTCAATTATGTTGAGTTTTCTGTTTTTAAGGAGAGATTCACATAACGTACAATTGGCCATTTTTAAGTATGAACAATTCAGTGGCACTTAGTGCATTTACAGTATGGTGCAAATGATCGCTTCTCTCTAGTTCCCTCAATTTTTTTAATCACTCTAGAACAACACCCTGTACCCTTTAAGCATTCATTCCCCACCACCGCTTCCCCCATACCCAGGCAACCACTAATCTGCTTTTGCTCTATCGATTTGCCTATTCTGGAGATCCCATATAAAAGAAATAATAAAATATCTGACCCTTTGTATCTGGTTTCTTTCACTTGCCATTGTGTTTTTGAAACTCATCCACACTGTGTCATGTTCAGCACTTCCTCCCTTTTAATGGCTGAATAATATTCCATTTTATCAATATACCATTTTGTTTCTCCATGGGCATTTTGGCTATTTCCACATCTTGGCTTTCATGAATAAAAGTGCTATAAACATTTGTGTAGGAGTTTCTATGTGGATATATATATTTATCTTGGGTGTACACCCGGGAGTGGAGTTGTTGGATTTTATGGTAATTATATGTTTAGCTCTGAGGAACTGCCAGACTGTTTTGCACAATGGCTGAATCATTTTCCATCCCCACCAGCAATGTAGGAGGGTTCCAGTGTCTCCATATCCTTGCTGACATTCTTCTGTTTTTTATTATAGCCAATATTTCACCAAATTGAGCTCAATTATAAGAATTTCCTATGTCATTAAACATTCTTTGAAATCATCATTTAGTCATTTCTCATTTTGGTATTGCCCCAGTTTACATCCAAATTTTACATTTACATTTACATCCAAATTTTAAACACTACTACTACTACTACTACTACTACAATAAATGTTCTTGTACATAAATCTTTGTCCACATTTCTCTAGTCTCTAGAATATATTTTCAGGAGTTTGGAATTACTTGGTAAAGTGGAATTACTTGGTAAAATAGTATGAAACTTTTAAACCTTTTGATAAATATTACCAAATCATTTCCCAGAAACACTACAGTGATTTGTAGTACAGCATTCACTGAGTATATTATTACTTAAAAATCTCTGGCAAGGGGCACCTGGGTGGCTCAGCGGGTTAAAGCCTCTGCCTTCAGCTCAGGTCATGATCTCAGGATCTTGGGATTGAGCCCCGAATCAGGCTCTATGCTCAGTAGGGAGCCTGCTTTCCGCGCCCCCACTCTGCCTGCCTTTCTGCCTACTTGTGATCTCTGTCTAATAAATAAAATCTTAAAAAAAAAAAAAAACCCAGCAACAGCAGTAACAACTTAGTATTAAAAATATCTGGCAAAAGTAAGTGGTAACTTACTTGAAATTTGCACTTTGCCAATGAAATGGACTTTCAGTCTATTGTTGATTTGCAGTCTTAAATGAATTGTCTTCTACCCATATTTTTATTGTTGTGTTTAGGCTTTTCCCGATTTGTTAGAATTCTTTAACATTAAGAATGTATATGTGATAAGCTCAGTAAGGAAACAGAGGCCTTGATCAACACACCAACTAGACCTAACAGACATGCATGGAATCTTCCACCCAACAATAGCAGAATACACATTCTTTTCCTGCACACATGGAACATTCTCCTGGATGGCTCACATGTTGGACTACAAAATAAATCTCAATAAACTTAAAAAGACTAAAATCATACAAAGTATGTTTCATGTACACTACAGACTTGGGCTGCTAGCACTCTCATTGTAGGTTTACTGATGTTGACAGTGGCAGGCTACGTGAGTGTAGGGGGCAAGGTGTCTGTACTTGTTGCTTAATTTTGATGTGAACCTAAACTTCTAAATAAGTCTATTAAAATTATAACCGGTGTGCTAACATAATAAAAAATATATATACCAAGGCACATCCAACAATGTGTCTGAATTCAATGTTTTTATTCATAGGAAAATTATTGAATATTCAACCAGGGTATTCAATCATACCCTGAATGGTGGGAGCTCCCCCAACGCTGTCCCCAGATTCCTTCTTATACTTCAAGTTTGGGGCACTGAAACTGCCTAGAAAAATGGAATACCACATAGGGAAAAGCGAGCCTTCATCCCCTCAAGCCCTTAAGGGAGAAGAGTATGTAGAAAAGGACAGATCAGTCTAAGTGCTCACTTAAACACAATGTCCTTTAGGAGAGAGAAGACTAAAATGCTCAGAGGCCAGACTACCACTGAAATTTCTGTGTGTCAACTGGGTCCTTCTGGAATAGGGCAGGGCAGGCATGCCCGTCTCTGTGGGAAACCCTCCACCGCAAGGGTGATGGCATTTGAGAATGGACAGGCAATGCTGCAGCGGAGTCTAGCCATGCTATCTGTTCCTAGTGAGCAGACCACCCACCAGGCTGGAGCTGGTTCAAACCCAGAAACTCGGTTCAAACCCAGAAACATGCTTTAAGACTTTTGGAAAGAAGTGTTTCAAATGAGTCATGTGCTATAATTTGGAGGCCCACACAAGAGTTGGTCATAACGCAAGTTGGTAAGAGATAACCATATTCAAACTGCCCCTTTTCCTGGCATGTTATCTGTGGAACTCCAGCTGTGTGAAAAGTAAAGTTATAGTGTCGAGATGTGACCCTCCAAGGTGTCAGGTTGCTTCTGTTCCTCCAAGAACACCAACCGTCATGGTGTGAGAGCCCACCTGTAGGCACGGGTCTACTCTCCTAGTCCACACTGGCTTTACTTAGATTCCTGTGCTTTGACGGGTCTGCAAAATGTGAAACGTCTGGGGGTCTGGTTTAGCTATAATGGGCAGCAGGTGCAAGGTTGGAACTACTTCTCTGACCCAGGTAAGAATTCTGGACAATTCCAGTATCAGGTCCAACAACTGTGTTTACCAAATAAAGTCAACTAAGGTGTTGGTGTCCCCCACAAGAGGCTGTGGAGACCCAGGCTAACCTATGTTGATTAACAGTAGCATCCCAGGATTCTAGGTCAGAAACTGAATGAACCCACCCAAGTCAACCCAGCACGCACAGCGGAAGCCAGTGCACACTGTAGGCAATGTTCTTGGAACTGCTGGATCGTAGCAGTCCGGCGGCCTTGGTGATTCAATGTCATGAGGATAGGGTCATCATTTTACCCGTCCTGTGCTGTTGTCAACCCAGGTTCACACCAGCCCTTTCTTCGGTTTGCCTTGAATACAGGCCAGCTACAAGGATTCACTGTTCTTAAGAACTGACTCAGTTTGCTTCTGATCGGGGAGGAAGAAGTGAGGTCTTGGGACCCTTGGACAGTCCTGCCTAGCGGTCCTAGACCTCAGTTGCTAGGTGGGATTTTTCTTTTTCTTCTGGGAAAAGCGGTCATGGTTACCTGCCACTAGGGGAGCAGCGCTCTTGCCCAATGTGGGCTGCTTAACTCTCAAGAAGTAACATCGTTCTGTCCTAACAAAGAAAGGGAACACAGATGTGAGACTCTACTTTGTGTCAGGATTTTTCTACGCTTACTACTTTATCATCTTGCCTTTTGGAAGTCAAGGCGGGGTTTCAGTGACAAGTGAACGGGAAAGCGGGAGCTGGCCATCACTGCGCTGTCCTCGCAGTCTCCTGGTGGACGCAGGAACCAGCCCGTGGGAGCTGGAGTGGGCAGTACGCTCTGATACTGTTTAGATCTGAAACATTCAAGGAAGGAAACTTGAGGTGAGAGCTGACAGACTCTTTAGCTGACTCGAGTCTCAAGTCAAACACAAAAAGGGATTTTGGTGAGAGACCCTTGATTCATGTGTCTCTTGGAGTCCTAAATCCTTCACTCATTGCCTTTATAAAAACCAGTAAGTTAAGGTCCTGGCAAGGAAGAGGACGCCGCTGATCACAGACCAAGAATTCCCTGGGAGATTCCCCTGCTTTTCCCAGCTTAAAACACTCAAGCTATCAAGGCAAATCTTGGGACACCAATCACAGTGACAAGTGAGACAAGATGATTAGAGGAGCAAAAGGAGTGTCTGGAATCCTCAAAAGGCCAAAGTTTAGAATGCTGGGTGAGAGCTTTCCCCGTCAGAAGGTTGACTGCAGCCACTGGCGACAAGCCCCAGAAGGCGGGCGGCCACAGGAGACGAGCGTGGGCCCAGTATGTTGTTGTCCTGTTCACAACTACGGGAATTCCTATATGAGGATGCAGAAAGGAAAGCTAGAAATCAAATCTGTGTCCTTTATTCCACCTAGGAGCGTACTGAGGAGCCGTATGCTGAACCCTGTCTCAACAGGCTGCTGGAAGGTTCACTGGGCCCGAGGCACACAACTACTTGGGCTTTGCTCTCCAGACAGATGGTAGGGGTGGGCAACGGGGAACAGCTGAACCCTGAGGCAGAGTCCCCTAACCCTGAAGGGGGGTGGAGAGGAAAGAAATAGGACCACGACAGAGGGGGCAGTGAGAGGCCTTTCCGCCCAGCCCTCATATCCAGTGACAGGCATGACCGAGCTGTGGGCCGAGGTGAAGCTGCTGTTGCCCACTGTGGTGCGACATTCTTCCAGAGGCCTCTTTCCTTGTCCCACTGTGGCTAAAGTCTGGGAGCAGGAATCCTTCATCAGAAGAACGCAGCTGTCACTCAGTGGAATCCCACCGTTCTGGAGATGAGCTGTCTGGGGCTTTGGGAATATGATGGAAGGAAGTGGAGAGCAGGAGAAGAGAGGGGGCGACAGAGGTTAGGAGCCCAAGGACGGAGGCCAGGAGCTACATGCAAGAGGGCCAGACAAGTGTTCAGTGGGATCGGGGGGAAGAGTCTGGGAGATCTCTGGGCTCAGTCCCCACTGAAGACAGAGGAACCGGTGCAGAGGCCACCAGCCACTCCCTAGGAGACAGAACTCAGGCACCAAGTGAAAAAGACTCCTATGCAGAACTGCCACCCTCTCCTCTCCCTGCCAGCAGTTTCAGACGGCCTGTCCCAGACAGTGCTGGGGGCCAAGGAGGCAGGGCCTATTGCTGGGAGATCATGGCAAGTGCCCAGTCCAAGAAAGCCACGGTGATGTCCTGTAGGCGGAGCCAGACCCAGAGGGCAGCCTCACTGAGCTGTGTCTTCACGCAATTCCAGGTCACTTCACCTCTGGGAGGAAAGCAGAATATGTGTGGGTGTGGGGAAGCAGGGCTGTGTCGAATCACAGGGCTGCACCTGTGTCCCAGAGTGGCCAAGGGATGTGCAAGGGGCAGGGCAGGGTAAGGTGAGAGACGGAGCAGAGAGCCTCATCCCTGGGGAGAGGGCGTGGGGCTCTGGATGATGGTCTCACCTGCACGCCTCATGGCAGTGCTCCTGGGCCCGGGCCAGAGCCTCCAACAGTATGAGCCACCATGGCAGCAGCACATTCTGGTAAAGAAGCAGGAGCAGCTCCCTCAGAGACTGGAGCAGCTGGATAAGGGGATTGGGGAGCTGGATCTGTAATTGGGAGCACAGTGGAGGGGTCAGAGCACTGGGAGAATGTATCCTGGCCCTGAGGACCCACTCCATGTGGGGACGCACCTTCCGACCTCTGGGAAGACCAACATTTCCCTGACCTCCCTGTCTCTGGCTTACCCTCTGGGAGAGGCTGGTGAGGCTGTCACCAAACCAGGCAAGGTAGGAGGCACAATGGGCAGAAAGAAAGCTGACTGTGGCCTTGGTGTGGGTCCAGGCCAGCTGCAAACCGGGCCTCACCATGGTCAGAAGGTGGGAGCCCCAAGCCGGCAATGTCTCCTCTAGCCAGCTGTAGAAGATGGGGGGGGAAGGAGAAAGCAAGGCTGAGTTTGCTTAGATGACTCGGCTCCCCAAGAAGAGCTGCAGGGGGGAGGGAGGCCTTGGGAAGGGAAAACCGTAATTATTTCCCACTGATGTTGTCACCACCCTAAACACCAGGCCCTGTCCCTCCCACCCTTCTCCCCTCCCCAGGAGCTCACCTGTAGCCCTGCAGGCTGTAGGAGTAGACCCTGGCACACACTTGCTGGCCAGCAGGCAAGAAGCCAGATGATCGAAGCAACCGACCAGAAAGGGAGGCTGAGTAAAGGGGGCTTCTGGTGAGCTGGGGGTGAGGGGGGCAGGGCGTGGGGAGATAGACCCTGCAAGGCCCCAGGGCAGGCCCAGTGAGAGAAGGAGCAGAACTCAAGTGCTCCCAGGGCTGCAGAGCTGGCTCGGGGCTGCTTGGGAGGGAGGCAGGTCTGGAGCGCTGAGCCCATTTCTCCTGATGGGCCTGGTAAACAGGAGGGAGGCAGCCAGGGAGTGGCAGGAGGCCTTGGGTAGGAGGGTCTGCCCATCTACTTACCAGCCGTGATCCTAAGCTAACTGCTAAATCTGACCCTCAATTTCCTCAGGGGTTAAAACGGAGACAGCATTTACTCAAACGAGAACATGAAGACACAGACATTTCTACCCAGCAAAGCAACAGCACAAGCTGAAGGTGTGGACAGAAAAGCCTGTCTTCTGTACTATCAGGGCAAAGCTACATGCTAGGGCCAGTGGGTGCCTTGCCTGGCTCTGGGCCTCACCCTCATGCTCTCTCCCTTGCCTGCCAATTCTTGCTTACCCTGGAAAGAGCTGTGTGACCGGAAGTCATGGCACAGGAAACCTATGACAAAGATCAGCACCAACAGGAGGAGCCGTGTCCAAGGCAGCCGGTAGCCCCGTGCCTGCTGCAAGAGGCCCTATGAGAGTGGGGGTGGGGAGCAGTGGTCAGAGGGCGGGGATCTGGCCCCCATATGATCCTGGAGGCAGGGCGGGCTCCCAAGGCGGGTGGGGGACGCTGAGACAGAGGCATTGGCCTGTGTGAGGCCGGGGAGGGCTGGGGCCAGCACCTTGCAGGCCGCGTCACAGGTGGCGGCCTCCTGACTGTTGCCACTGCCCTTCCTTAGCAGCTCCTGGTTCGTAAGCTTGAAGGACTGAATGGTTTCCTGCAAAGACCTCTGCGTCTGTAGGATAAGAAAGTCTGTGCTGAGAGGGTAACATTTGGTCTGTAAGGGGACTCTGAGCGTCCACCCTGGACCTCTGTCCATGCCAAATGCACAAATACAGTGTCTTCTCAGCAAAGGAAGGGCAGTGGTCGAGGGGTACGAACCCAGAACCCAGAAGAGGCTCAGCCTGCCATGTCCTCCCAGCTCCTCACCTTTTTGGGAATCCGCTCCCACGACCTGAGCAGGTGCTCCAACAGCAGGCTATAGGGAAAGCACAACCCCTTCCAGTCAGGGGGCCCACTCGGCCCCTCCCATCCTCCGGTCCCCCAACAGGCCCTAGCTCCTTCACTTCCCTCCCACAGCGAGCAGCTTCCTAGAGGCCACCCCAGCCACGTTCCCAATTTGAGAGGCACAAACCCGAGGGACAGCGACCAATGTTCCCCTTGTGCTTTTAGGCCAGGGACAAGCTGGGAAGCACGGATTAAGGCTTCTCTATGGATCAGAGGTGGGCAGCCCCCCAACCCCACCTGCCTGGACTGTGACAAGTGCTTGGGGTACAGCTGCCTCCAGACACTGGCGCTGAGGGGGTCCACAGTCAGGCACTCGGTCAGGCTGCTCAGGAGCTGCACAGGGGACAGGAGAGACTGCTGGGGCCCGGGGCTGCTGGAGGAGGAGAGCGCCACCCATGCAACACGCCCATCCTAAAGGATGGGGAAATCCTGCCAAGACCCCAGAAATCTCTGAGAGGCCGCAAGGGGGAGGCTGCAGCTCCCAAGCTGGAGCCTGAGCTCGAAGGTCACCCGTTGAACAAGAGGCAGGATATCACAGACCAGCCACACCTGCACGTTGAGTCCTTTCAGTTGGGTCCTTGTGAGGGTGGCACACGAGGGAGAGGGGCGGGTGGCTGTCGGGAGTGAACTAAGGGGAGGCCCAGGAAAGAGGTTCTGCGAAGGCAAGGCCCCTGTCAGCCCGTACGGACCTCTGCAGCGGCCTCCTGTCATTTCCTCACCTCTTTCTTCATCTCAGGAGGGCAGCTAGGGGTGGCTCTGGACAGGAAGGAGGGGAAGTACGTATGCAGGGTGGATTCCGGCTTCGCCCCACATGCCAGCACCTTCAGTCGGGGGTAGAGCTGACAGAGCTGCTCCTGCAGGCTGGGGTGGGGGTGGGGAGGAGAGCCAGGCACAGGCTCTAAACGGAGCTACGTGATGTGTCCCGCTGCCTGCCCAAATCTCTGCCCTGCCCGTGGGAGGGGAGTCGCTAAGGGCCTTATAATGGCTCAGAGTCTTTTTAGACTCAGCGACTCCTTGGAACATCTGTTGGAAGTCATGGATCTTCCCCCCAGGAAAATGCCCATATGCCAATCACACTTGAGGGTCCATATAATTTTAGGAGGTTCACCGATCCCTCAAACTTGCAGGTTGAGAATCTCCAATTTAGGGTAGTTGGAGAAGAAGGGACAGGAAATATCCTGCCTGCTCCCGACCTGCTGCTAGAGCCCTCACAGCAGGTATGCCCCAGGGCAGTCCTACCTGGGCGTCAAGGAGTTGTTGGGCATGTAGGCAAAGTCCAGAAGTGGGAAGAAGTCCTTGGGGCCAATCATGCCGAAGCCCTTGGTGAGGTTGGGGTGCATCCTATCGGGGAAAGGAAGAAACAGACTTGCTGGAGACTACCAGGCAGGCTGTGATCCCAGCAGAGACCAACATCTAGGAAAATGGGCATGAAATCAGCCCTACCCCCATCCCTTAGTGGTTTCCTCCCTTTCCTTCCACAATATCATGTTCTGATTGGGAGGCGCTGGTCCTGGCTTTCCTCACATCTATGGACACCAGGATCGCAGCACCCCATTTTGCTCCAACGGTTACTCTGGTCACCATGGGCCTTCCTGGCGGACGTCAACCCCCTTCTCCACAACCTGCCGATTACTCACAGGAGCAGCCGATCCAGGTATGCGATGGCGAAGGGAGACAGAGACTTGATGCCCAGCACAGGCAGCATGATCCCTAGCCACACTGAGGAGACAAAGGTCAGGGAGGAAGCCTCATGCCTGGGCCCACTGGGGATGTTAAAGAGGACCTTCCTGCCTCCAAGACCATCCCCCTTTCTCCCCACTTCTTTGTTACCTTTCAGTCCTTCCGGGAGGTTGGTAAAACCTGCCTGACCCATGGCCCACATGATGGTCAGACACTTCGCAGGTCGGCTCTGGTGAGACCTTAGCAGTTCCAGGAACTGAGGAGACCAGTGGGAAAGGCAGGCTGCAATAGGGCAAAGCAACAGGAGCACCCCCAAAGCCAGGCAGGAAGAGATGTCGAAAGGGAGAGAAGAGACAGGCCACGGGGCATCGCCCCGCTAGAGTAGTACAGGGTGGCGATTCCAAGCGTGCACTCTGGCACCAGGCTGTGGCCTTTACTTATACTTGCCACTTACTAGTTCGCTAACTAAGGAAGTCACGGAACCCCACTGTGGCTCAATTTTCTCATCTATAAGATAGGAGCAACAGTGGTACCTATGTCATGTGAATATAAAGCTGCCCCAGACCATGTACAAGCAGAGTTAGCCACCATTACCAGTCTCACAGCATCTTCCACGATCCCTTAGTTAGCCCAACACTATAGATTCGCCCAACCTCCCCAGTCCTAGCCCCTTTGGTGTCCCCACCCTCCCCACCCCCTGCCCTGAGCTCACCTTGCCCAGGTTCATGGTGGCAATCTTGGGCCTGTCTTGCAGAATGGCCTGGATACATATGCGGTAACCATGTAGTGACTCCCCTGGAGAGACAGCTGTTCTCAGACCTACGTACATTACTTGGTATCTCAAACCCAAGATCTCCTTTCGAGCAGCTGTGAACCCAGGACCCAGGGCCAGCAACTCCTAACTTCTTTCTCTCTTTTCAAAAGAGTATTGAGATTAGCACATTTCTTTGCTGGAAATAGAACCACCCAGCCAATCTGGAAGTAGGAAAAAGGGAGTTGTAAGTTCCTCATATGGGACAGGGCTATCCCTCAAGGGGGCTCCCCTCTCACCTGGTGTCTTATCCAGCTCCTGCAGCATCGTGAACAGACAGTGGTCAAAAAAGAGCTCCAGAGACCCTGCTGCCTTGGCCAGTAATCCTCGGATGACCCCACGCAGCTCGCGGCTTACCAGGCTGTAGGGGTAATCTGGGGCCAAAAGGCCTCCACGTGAGTGCTAGGACCAGAAGCCTCTGCCCGATGAGGGCTCTGCTGCACTCCGAGAACAGTGAGTGCGCGCAGAGGTCCCTGCACTAGGCTGGCATCCTCCCTATTCCCATGAGGCCCACTTTTATAGCCATGATGACCTGCGAACAGCTTGAATCATGCACATAAATGAGGACCAAGTGGGGGGCGCTGGGCTCTGTTACTGATTAATGGGCTTACACACAGCTCTTTCAGGATTTTCTTGAACTTGTCTCATTTTAGGGAGTTGGAAGAACTAACCGTGAGTATGCTGGCTTAGTGTGGGTTCACTTAGAGGTGCTTGGAGCTTGTAGTTGAGATAGCTGGCCAGGTCCTTCAACCACACGGATGGGTTCCCACAGAACACGCTCTGGCTCTTGTCCAGTTCCTTCTGCAGAGCTGCTATGTCCAGCTGCCAGGGATAGAGGCCGCCCCCCGGTGGTAAGTTAGGAGAGAGTAGAGGGAAACAGGGCAGAGGTGGGAAAATGGTTGAATTAGGTGAAGGTAGAAGAACAAGGGATTTCTACTTTTAAATGTTAAGTATATGGAATGCCACAGTATCGCTACATCCAGATACTGAGAAAACATAGCACAGCTGGAATTACCGATCTCAAGGCCCAATTCTCTTAAGCCCTTCACATGTTTGAGGGGACCAGATGAAAAATGAAAGATCGCTGCTTCCACCGGGCAAGGAACCACAGCTGTTTCTCGACCCCCTCCCCGGTATCCCTGAGTCTTCAAGGCTCTCCTGGCACTAACCTAGGTTTCCCTATAAACTTATTTCCTTATCTATCTTAAATGCAAACATTCTATCCCTTGGGGTTTCTGCCCATTCCTGAACGCCTCCTCCCAATCAATAGCTTCCCAAATTCCACAGGTCCCTCAGCGGCCTTCCTCCCCATGCTGGTCCTTTCATCTTTTCTATACCTCATGTCCCTGTTGTCGCCCCACTTCAAGTCTAGGTACACTCACAGCTTTCAGTGCCTCTTCCAGGCTGCGGAAGCGACTCTGCTTCTGGTTTTGGTTGGTGAGGGTTGCCACCTTCTTAGTCTGCTTCTTGTTCCCTGGTTTCTTAGGCTCCACAGCAGGGGGTGGAACTTGCTCCTTATTCTGCCGTTTGAGGATTCTCTCAAAGCCCCGCTCGTAAAGGGTGCTTGTCGTCTGGATTGGAGCTGGGGTAATGACAGGCAGACAAAAGGTCATGAGGGCCTCACAGGAACAGCAGTTCCTTCCCGCACATTGTCACCCAATTCATCTTCAGCGAGGAACCTGCCTCAACCCCCCCCCCTTTTTTTTTTAACAGATTTTACTTATTTGACAGAGACAGACACACACACACACACACACACACACAGAGGACACAAGCAGGGGGAGTGGGAGAGGGAGAAGCAGGCTTCCTGCTGAACAGGGGCTCGATCTCAGGACTCTGGGATCATGACCTGAGCTGAAGGCAGATGCTTAATGACAGTCACCCAAACACCCATCAAAACCCCTTCTTGCTGTCATGCTTAAGGAGCAGGCTGAGGAGCCCTCTTGCTTCTTTCAGTCATGGCAGCTCTTGAGTTTACAGGCTCTTTCACAGACGTGAGGTATTTCTTTATTAGATAAACCAGAGTACGTGGGAACTAGTGGAGGAGTTGGATACAGACGGCTGGCTTCCTCCGTTAGTGGCTACCAGTCCGGGAGGTCAGGCTTTTCCATCTGGGTTCCAATGTGACAACTGTCTAAGCAACAAGTGGCAAGCCTGCGCCACTCCTCCAGGATACTTGGGGAAACAGGCACCACTGACAATGCTCAGTGGCTGTCCAGAATGAGGCCGCCCGACGGTCAGCCTCCACCCCGCGACACTGCTGGTTACTCAAAGAGACGGCACGGCACCATGTACAACGAAGATGCCTGTCCCCAGCTCTCAGCCGCCTGCCCAGGGAGCCAAGGCTAGGGCCGGGAACAGCTGGTAGAGTGTGTGTGCAGACCGCAGTCCTGGTCCCCTCTGACATGTGATCCCGGGGACGGCATCTAACTCCACTGGGCCTCAGTTTACTCATCTGCGAGGCGAAGACAGCTCCCTCTCAGCGCTGTCTACCTCCTGTGAGGCTCAACAGGCAACGCGCGGTAGCTGACCGGGGAGTCCCGATTGGTAGGAGAGCCCAGGGGCTCGGGTGGCCGCTCGCTACCTCGCCGAAGGGACAGGCCCGGGGCCGAGTGGCGGCGCGGGCGGGCGGCCGGCCGGGTGGGTTGGGTACTCACGGGTCAGGTCGTATTTCCACACACCGTTCGCCTCCCCGAGAGCCCGGCGGTCCCCTCCGCCGCTTCTACCACTGCCGCCGGCCCCGGGCCGCCGCCCCTTCTTCACCACCTCCCAGCGCCCCCCACCAGCCGCCTTGGCTGCCATGGCTCCGACCCTCCCGCCACTGCCACCTCCCTGGGCTTTCCCGTCCGGCGCGGAGGCTCCGCGCTCTGCCACGTCTCCTCGTAGGCCCTCGCGGCGCGCGGCGCCGACCGCAAGGCAGTCTGGGACTTGTAGTCTTGCGTTTTCGGCAGGTTATCCCTAGCGAGGGATTGGGCAGGGGCTCGGGTCTCCTTCCTAGCAAAAGGCATCCAGGCAAAGATGTTGAGATGAGAGTCTATTGCATTCAGAAACTCTTTCTTGAGCACCTACTGTGTGAAGGCCACTGCACTGGGTGACTCGAAAATTTAACGTTTTGGGTTTCCTTTCTAGTGGTGCTCAAAAGATGGGATGGAAAGTTCCCCTTCCCTCTGGGGAGAGTTTGAAGATTAAATGCTTTCGTCCTTCTAGGAAAGCGCTAGCTTCTTTGTTGCTAGTGGTTAAACTTCGAGTTATTGGGCTATAAAAATCTAGTGTGGAAGAACAAGGAAGAGGACGGAACTTGAGGGAGGGGGCAGTGTTTGGAGGGCAGGAAATGAGGAGAGTGGAGACCACTTCTGGTAGGAGAAAAAAATCTGGGGTTCTGGGACAGCCAGGGCTGTTTCCCCTTCCAAGTAATGGGAAAGACTGGCTCCGATTTCCACCGCAAGAGGCAGTCCCAAGTCCCAAATGTGGCAGGGAATAATCAAGGGCCCCTGACCTGAGGAACTAGTCTGTCAGGTTAGTGCTGACATCCACTATCCCTGGAGGGCCTTCCGCCATGCTTGTAGTGCCCAGTGGGACCTCAACATTTAGAGCATTCCAGCAGAGGAGGATGAGGGGAGGAGAAATGAACGTAGTTTATTACAATTAAGGAAATGTGTTGGGGTGCTTGGGTGGTGCAGTGGGTTAAAGCCTCTGCCTTCAGCTTTGGTCAGGGTCCGGGGATCCTGGGATTGAGCCCCCACATCGGGCTCTCTGCTCGGTGGGGAGCCTGTCTCCCCACCCCCTCCGCCTCCCCGCCTTCCTCTCTGCCTATTTGTGATCTCTGTCAAATGGATAAATAGAATCTTAAAAAAAAAAAAAAGGAAATGTGTTATTTCATGTACACTCCTACATCTGAGAATGAGATTCCTATCTACCATACTGAGGTGCAAACCAGGCAAGCCCTTACAGTTAGAGCGAATAGAGTCCAAATTACTGCGGACCAACAGCTTGAGGACTGAGGAGTTCCTCAGGAAAGAGATTAGAGAAAACTTCCTAAAAGAGGTGGCCTTTGAAATGCGGAATGGGAGAATTTTTTCTGGTTGGGGGATCAGGACAGGTAAAGAAAAATTGGCCAGTTGTATGGATTTATTGATTTAAGCGAAGGCCTAGAGGTAGGACAAGACAGGGCAAACCTGGGAAGTAGTTCAGCACTGTGATGCTTGATGGGATTTGGGAGGTGAAGAAGGTTGGAAAGGGTGTGGTCTGCTGAATGTGGACTGCCTGACCAGTGAAAAAAGTGGCGTGAGCCACTGTTTCGGAAAGGTGAATGGAGATATGTGAAGGATGGGGTATGGGTGGGCGGGGGAAAGTCAGGAGATGGGAGGTGACCGGCTCTGGCTGCCTCCTGCCTGTCCTCCAGCACCTTCTGCTCTCAGGTTGCTCTGAGACAGAGCGCTTTTGCCAAGGACCATAATTAAACAGATCATGATTCAGTTCATTTTTCAGATCATTGGTTTAGCTCTTCTCAGAGTCTAGCACCAATATCCCCTTTGCTCAACCCTTCTGTGTCACGTGTATGGTCACAGAGGAGACGCTGTTTTCTGAAAAGAAAGAGAACGAGCTTTCTATGGAGGTAAAGAAGGGGTCTGCTCCATGGTGGGGATATATAAAAGGGTGGGAGGGCCTTTCTTTGCTGGTTTTCCTTGGACTGGTCTGGCCGGTAATTGGTTGTACCTTGGCATCTAGGGGATAGGAGTCACTCATTTTTTCTGTAGCATTTCCTAAGAACCTTCTCTACCTAGACACCTGGCACTGTGCTGGGTAGAGCTGGAGGATTCATCTCACTTGCTTGGGAGCAACTCGAAGCCTGTGTGAGAGGCAAATGTGTAAACAGAATATTATAGTTCGTCATCTTCAGTGTTCTGTGAGAAAGACACACTTAGTATGAGGGTACTGGGAAGAAGTGGTGGCAGCAGTGGCTTTGTATCCCTGAACTCTGGATGTTTAAGAGCAGCCTCAGATGCCAGCCATGGACGTGGGCTGGAGCAGGTGCCCACCCACATGGGGTTTGAGGGAAGAATCAAAAGATGTGGGGTCAAGGAGGACAGTTGGGTGGCTAGTGTGGGGGCGAGAAGAAGGGTGAGCCCGCTGAAGCTGAGTTTGACCTACTGCGTTAGCTTTCTATTGCTGCTGTAACAAACTGCCATAAGCCTAGTGGATTAAAACAACACACATTTATTATCTTATAGTTCTATATATCTTACAGTTCTAGAAGAGTCTGTCAGGGTCTCACCGTGCTACAATACCATGTCTGCAGGGTCCTTTCTGGGGACTCCACGGGAGTATCTGTTTTCTTGCCTTTCCCCGCCTCTAGAAGCTGCCTGCGTTTCTTTGCTCAGGCCCCTTCTGTCTTCAAAGCCAGTGACAGCAGACTGAGTTCTGTTCACATGGCATCACTCCAACCTCCTCTTCTGCCCCCCTTCCACTTGTATGGACCCTGTGATTTCACTGAGGCCATCTGGATAACCCACCATCCTCTCCTTATTTTAAGGTCAACTGATTAGCGATTTAATTCCACTTGGAATCTTAATTCCCCTTTGCTATGTAACCTAACACATTCCCAGCTCAGGGAATTATGACATGGATACCTCTGGGGGGAGGCATTATTCCGCCTCCCATACCCACTTAGATGGCAGCGTGAGGTCTTGGCCTGAAGATGAACTTTGGGTAACATAGAACAACTACTTTATTTTCTTATAGTTTCTACATGGAATAATGGAGGGAAAGCCCTTTAAAATTAGGCAAGGGAGGGGCTTAGGTGGCTCAGTTGGTGAAGCGTCTGACTGTTGGTTTCAGCTCAGGGCATGAGCTCAGGGTCTTGGGATGGACCCCTGCATCAGGCTCTGCACTCAGTGAGGAGTCTGCTTGGGATTCTCTGCCCCTCCTCTCTCTCTCTCTTAAATAAATGGATAAATCTTAAAAAAAAAAATTGGGCAAGGGAGTTAAAAGCAGGCAAGGAATTACTGGGGGAGAAAACCAGAATAGGGCCAGAAGAATCTATGTTGGGGTGGGAGCCAAAAGGAGGAGGTGAAGTGAATGAGGGATAAACAGTATGAATTACTTCCTTAAGACTTCTGTCTGGAGTTATCAGAGAAATGGCGGTGATCTGGAGGAGGCGCATGGAGCAGGGGCACGGAAGAAACATGGCCCCAATTTGATCATGTTCAGGATGGTGAAGAGACACCTACCAGGACTACCAGCCCATTGCTAGAGAACATTCTGGAGGTCCCACCTCTGTGGTCTTTGGGGATGAGTGCCTAATCATGAGTTGGGAGGTCTGAATTCTAAGCCAGATTTTTACCACCTTGAGCAAGTCATGTCACATGCAGGGCTTGGTCCCTTCATCAGTAAGTGCAGGGTCTGATAGAGAGGATGGCTTTGTTTGAGCGGGTCTGACTCACACATTTGTTACAGTACCCTTGGTCCCTGTTGGGTTTCCAGGACATTCTTAACTATGGGCCTTTGCTGGGGCATGCCCCAGGAGGGGTAGGGCTGTGCAGACGATGTGAAAGCCTTGCTGACTCCGGGTTCCCATTAGGGCCTGTTCTACAGAAGGGACCGCTCAGTCTTTGCTGTCCTTTGGGGCTTCAGCACTCACAGCTGCTTGCTCTTTGTAACTCACTCCACTCTCTCCTTGTCCCCAGCTGGATCGCCGTTGGGAGGGATGTGAGCTTTGACAACGGGTGGGGGACATCATGTGGCCTGACTGGCCGAAAGGAGACTGAAACAAAGCACCTCTTGGCCAGGCCACCCTGTTACTCCCTCCACCCCCCAGCCACCTGACTGGGCTGCCGCCCATTGTCACAGCCACGGCCCCACACTTTGTTCCTCCACGGCGACTGGGGGTCGCGGACTCCACGTCTTCCTCCCCTTACAGCCTCCGGACCAGAGCTGAGAGATGGGGACGGGGTTAGAGTTGGGCTTTGAGGCCACGTGCCCATGGCAGTTTCTAGGCCTGACAGAGGGTGGCAGCCGCGCTGTGCTCCAACCCCCGCTGGAGAGGGGAATGCTTGGGAAGAGAGAAGCATTGAGACCCAGACCGTGGCCCCGGTGAGGGAGATAGGGCATGGACTTTTACCACACAATTTTATTTAAATAAAAGTGAACACATATGCAGGCTGGGTGGCCCGAGGGGATCGGGGTTGGGGAGGAGGGCAGATGGGAGGCGGACGTACAGGAGGGTCCAAGCAGAGTCTGTGTGGTATGAACCAAGCTGCGGGAGGAGTGGCTGGGGGCCGGGGGCAGAGGGTGTGGGAGCCTGGTGCCAGGAGGTCATTTTCATCCCTCACATGCTCCCCTCCCTCTCCCTGACGACCGAGGCCTAAGGCACCCCCTCCCCTTAGTCCCCCTTATCCCTCTCCTGACATCAGCCTTCCCCTCAACTACTGGGAAGTCAAAAGACAAAATAAATAAGAATGGGGGAGTCCTGACACGGCTCCCAGCACCAGGGAAGGGAAGCCAAGCCAGGCACACTGCCCCGGAGCCCCGTGCTGTCAGCCCTGGGAAAAGAACAGGTAAAGTGCAAGGAAAATCCAGTAAGTAAAAATATACCAATGACTTTGTCAAATATACAGCTGCTGGCTGTCAGGGGAGCAGGCGGCTGGCTGGGGCGGGGGGCAGCGGTAGCCTCCCCACCCCGGGAAGTGTTGGCCGACACAGCGTAGAGACAACGGAAATAAATAGGGATATGGAGGAGTGGACAGAGGCCTCGCCTGCTGGGCCGGTGCCGGCAGGACGGGGCCTCTGCCTGCTCACCTGCCCCTTCCCCGAGAGCCCCCGCTCCTTGCCTGACTCCCCAGTGCTGCGGCACTGACATGAAGCACCCGGGGCCGACAGGCTGTAAAGAAAGGATTATAATGTGGGGGGGACCGGGAGGGGAGGCACGGGAAGCCGTGCAGTCAGCTAGGGCTGGAGCCGCCCTCAGTACTCGTCCTGGTCTTCCTGTTGGTGTTCCTCAATCTCATCGTCCTCAGGGGGTGCAAATCCTTCCTGGAGGGTGAGAGAGGAGAGGGAAGTGGTGAGCCAGCCAGGCCAGGCAGAGGGGAGATGGCTGCCTGACGCTCGGGAGCAGGGGCCGAGTTCTAGTCCCCCTTTCCAGCTGATCATTATGTGGCCTTAGGCTCTGACGTCAGCTGGCTCTCCTCACTGTGTTCCCTCAGGCCCCTCGGGTGCCACCCCTTGTGGTTGTCACGGGACAGGATGCGGCCAGGCCCAGTGGGCCTGGGACGGGAGCGGGTGCAGGCAGAGCTCACCTCAGTGGCATAGAGAATGCCAATGATGCCCGAGATAACAGGGCTGTTCTCACTTTCATGCTCCTGGCAGATGAGCTCGATGTCTCGAAGTTTGCTGAAGTAGAAGTCACGCTCCTTCTCCAGCCCATCAACGGTCAGCTTCAAGTCCAATAACTGCTCAGGGACAAGGGGGTGTTCAGGCCAGAGATCACTGCCTCAGACTCCCCTTTCTGTCATGATGCCCAAGGGCCTGGCTTTTTGTTGAGGGCTCGCTCAGCTGCCCTTGCCCACCCTCCTCACCTGCTGGTTGAGTTCAAGAATCTGGGCATCGGTCTCATGGCCGCCGTTCCGGGCTGATGGGGGATTCTTCCGGAGGATGCAGGGTGGGGCCACATTGCTCAGCCGACCAGAGGTCTGCATATTTTTGGGGCCTGTGGGGGACGTCCTCTGGGGAACTGCCCAGGGGAGAGAAGTCGGATGGGGTCACGTGAGCCCACAGCTCACGGGGCATGAGACGGCCTGGTGTGAAGGCTGCAGGGCAGGCCCATGCGAAAGGCAGGCACTCTTGCCCTCCCCTCTTCTCCCACTCAGGAGGGCCATCTACATCTAGGCCTCAAGCCATGGCCACAAGGACACCACAGCAGCTGGGCAGCTCTTTGGCAAGCCTGGGAGAGCAGGGGCTTCAGGGAAGTAAAGAAGGTATGAGGTGTGGGGAGGGAGGAGAGCTGGCCTGAGGGAGAGGTGAGGGTAACTGGGAAGGCGAATCTGGGAAGTGGGGCTGGGAGGGTTGGACCTCTTGTCCTGTCAGCCAGAGTCTGAGGAAGAGCCGCTAGGGCAGGGTCTCAGATCTGGCACTTGCTGGGTTTTCCTACCAGAAGCCCTGCCCTCCCTGTGGGTGACCTTGGAGTCTCAGGGCCCCAGGCCCTCCCAGGCTCCCTGCCTCAGGATGGGCTCTGTGCTTGTGCTGGGCCTGATTCAGGGCCCCCAGCTCCTCCCCCGCAGGCCGGGCATGCTGCAGCCACTTGTCTTCTAGCTATGGCAGCTCCCTAGTCAGAGCTGGCTGCTTCTAATGCAAAGCAAGCAGGTGAACGGGGGCAGGCCCAGGCGGGGCAGCAGCGCAAACGGAGGAGCTGCTCTGCTATGACGGGTTCAGATGCTGGGGCTGCTCCTGTCTCTTCCTCTCCCCAGCCCTCTTGTCCCCCAAAGGCCCTATCGCTTCTCTCCCTTCTCTTCTAGAACCCAGACAAAGCTTCCTTTCAAAAGACTCCTCTTTTGAGGACCTCAGGCTATGGACCTTCAGAGTCAGGGAAGACATGATCCCAGTGGGGGAAGCTCGGCAAACTCCTGTCCCTGGGCGTCCAGTGGGCAGGGGGCAAGAAAGGTGTGTGCTGCTGGCACCAGGCCCTTGGCCTGGAAGGACCTGGACAGATGAACCGTGCCATGTGGCGCCCCGTCATCTCGAGGCCAACAGCTTAGCTCACGATACCAGAGCAAGTGCCCTGGGCCTCCCACTGCCACTGCTCCCATGGCTGGTGCCGGTGGCTCTCCGTCTGTAGCCATCTTTGCGGCCCTGTCCTCCCTACTGTGACTCCCCCTGGTCTAGCGGGCAGCAGGCGGCGTCATCTGAACTCCGTGATAACAGTCTCCTCTAGGCTGGCAGGGCCGGGCCGGTGGCCCAGGGGGCGCTCCTGGCTGTGGAGCCCCGCCGGCCCGGCCCCCCACACTCCCTCCCCCAGCTCGGGCACGTTACCTGCTGTGCCAATGAGTTTCTTGGATTTGTTGAAGATCTGATCACCTGGGTTAGGAGGTGGCGCTACGTCCTGGCCCTGCCGCGCCAGCAGAGGGTTGTAATCCTTTCCATCATAGTTTGCGTCAAAGAATTTCTTAAACCACTGAATAAACTCAAAATTATCTTGGAATTTTCCTTTCACTAATTTCTCTACGGGAATTATCTGAAATAGACCACACAAGCAGAGAACTTTAGCCACCTGCTGCCGTAGGGCTGCCTTCCTCGGTGAGAGGGCCACTGCTCTCAGGAAAGCCAGCCCCTGGGCTGCAGCGTCCTCCTTCTCCACAGGGTCTCCCTCCCGTGGCACGGAGCAGCCGGGCAGGCTGTGGCCCTGGGCCAGGATCCAGAGCCAGCCCTCTCCTCCAGGCCCTGGGGGTCACCGTGTAAGGAGGTGTCCCTCGGTGCTGCCGCGTGCATGGGGGGTGGGGTCTGTTGGAACCCGGGGCTGCGGGCCACTGAGGCAGGAGAGTGAGCCCAGAGACTTTTCTTAGGCCCTACAGAGAAGGAACGTCATAGAAGCCGTTAGACTGAGCCTCAGTTGCTGAGGTGGATGGGATCCAGAGAAAAGGAAGGGGCAGGCATGTTGTCAGGATGGGGTGTCAAGTGTGGGGTTTCCCACCATGCCTTGAGCTGGGGGAACATTCCCTCTGGAAAGGAGGGGTGTGGAGAGAGGCGTGAGAGCTGGAATGACCCCAGCAGCCCCCGCCGCCCCGGCTGGCAGGCCGTCTTCTTCCCCAGGGTCACACAGCTCCTCAGGGCCCCCCGGAGCGCAGGCACCTACTTTGTCAACACCCATCTTCTTGAAAGCTGCTTGCAGCACCTTGAAGTTGTGGATGTATTCATGCTCTAGTTTGGCCTGGAACTTCACCTTCCTCAAGTGCACACAGCCGGGGAAGAGCATGTCCATGAACTGGCAGTAGGCTGCCCCTGCGGAGACACACAGCTGCCTGAGGGCGTCTGGCCACAACCCTGCCGGGGCTCCTCGCTTCCCCTTGCCCAGGCCCTGTGCTGGCCCTCTGCGCCAAATGACCCAGTGTCTTCTCTCTCCTTGACCTGGCCAGAGTCCCCCCAGCTTTCCAGGAATGAGAGCAATTACTCTGGACTGACATGGCCACGTACGAGCATCGCACCAAACATTGTACTCCATGAGTACAGAACTCCATCCTGCCAGCGGCTCTAGTTTGACAGGGCATGTGATCTCCATTTTACAGACGGGAAAACTGAGACCCAGTGATTTGCTTGGGCTTGCACTGCGAGAAGAGCTGAGATTTGGGCCCCGAGTGGCTAGTCTGGACCTCATGCTATTACCCTCTGGCTTTACTGCCTGTCCTAGCTCTTGATACCCCACTGGCCCGCCTGTCCTGGAGCCCTTCCTTGAGCCTCTCCTGCTCTTTACTTCTGATGTTCCGTGAGACCCTCACTTCCTTCACCTCCAAACACTGACTAGTTCAGGGCTCTGCAGCTCTCCTCCATCCTGATTACAAACTATGCTATCTGCTGTCGCCCTTCTGCCTCCCACCTTCCCTCCCCTTCCCACTCCCAGGCTCCTACCTGAACAGAGCTGTTCTATCTTGGTATAATTGAGGTGCAGGGAGTCATTGACCCATGCAAGCATATCATGGCGACTCAGATTTTCACTGGTCACGGATGTGGAGTACACATTGACGGCCATACCCCAGCTGCAAAGAAAGAAGACAGGCAAGGTCAGCACCCGGGGTGCTCGAGCTGTTCTTTAACTGTAAGGAGAGAAAGAGCCAGGTAATCCCTGGGAAAGTGAAAAGCATCTTCCGCTAGCCCAGCCTTGCAGTTTTCCCTCCTGGAAAACTCTGCAGGCATCTCACTCTTCAGCCATTTCCCGAGTGTCTACTACGTGCCAGACGTGTGCTAAGGAATGGGTGATGCGGTAAGAAGTGATCTCTGCCTTCAAGCAGTTTACAGACAGGCACATCCTTCCAGCAGGGAGTGACGGGGCAGAAAAAGCAGCACGCACAAAGTTTAGAGGCGGCACAAAGGTTGGAGTGATCTCTTCTGCCTGACAAGGTCAGCAAAGGCTTCAGGGCAGAGACGCTGGAGTTTGAGAGAACTAGGAATTTTCCAAACATACGAGGGATGGGGTAGAAGGTACCGTGGGCCCAAGAGCTAGCAAGAACAAAGGCATGGCCTATTCTGGGACTCGGAGTTGTCCAGTAGGCCTGGGGAGCAGGGGTTTGTGCTGGGGTGTGGTCCAGTGGGGTTGGCAGGGACAGACTGCAAAGGGCTTTGTTTTCCACGAGGAGTCTGGACTTTCTGTTCAGACAACCGGAAGCCATTAGAGAATTTTAAACAGGCAGTAACCTGACCGGATTTGTGTTTTAGAAAGCTGACTAACCCTCTGGCTCTCCTTGACTTCAAATCCCATCCTTCCGTGGCAGATAGCTTGCTGGCTGATCCGCACACACCTACGTTCTACACCATAGGCACCTACAATCTAGAACCTCCCCTCAATACAGGCTTCTGCTCTTGTATTCATTATCCCAGCGAATGTCACCACTAGTCACTCAGTCACTCAGTCACGCACGTTAGAAACCTGGCGGTTGTCCTCCACAGCCCTACTCCCCCTCACCCTCATACCCAGTCATTCATCAGGTCGGGCAGCTCTGCGGCCTCAGGGTGCCCCCTGCTCTTCCCACCTCTCCTGCTGCCTTGGGGGTTATGCAGGCGTGCTCTCTGGCCAAGGCCAGCAGTAGCCTCCTCAAGGCCACCCGGCCTCCAGCCTCTCTCCCAGCATGTCCCCGATGCTCCTGCAATCAGAATCTGTGTAAAAGCAGCCTGAACCACACCACTATCCACCACACTCATGAACGAGACACCCATTGGCTGAATTTGCCTTGCAGACTTGAGCCGCTCAGTACTCGCAGTGTGGTAAACATTTCTGAATCAGTGCCCAATAGCTTAACGTTGGGACATCTCACATAAACGACCTGCAGAGAAGCCAGGTTTCTGGCTGCTTTTGGGCAACCCTGGTATTTGTTCCTGCACAGCCACCAATGGTGGGAGCTGAGCAGAGGCGCCCCCTTCTGGCCAGTGGCTGTGAGCTCCTCCTTGCCCTCCCCTGCCCCCCAGCCGCACTCGCGGCGGCCGAGGGAGGCCAGGGTCAGCTGCTGTTTATCCCTGACTCACACTGTTAAGAGGGAAATGTATCTTGTAACTAGGTCTTTATCAGAAGTGGAGAAACAGAAAACAGACGAAAGCACGGCGTATTCTGAGAATCGTGAGTGCTTATTTCCGGAATGAAGAATATTTCTCTAGATTCAACACACAAACTGTCTCCGTGAAGGAAAACTATGCCCAGACCACTCCCCGGTCCCCTGGAGGCACCTGCCCTTATCATGGGACTCTCCCCACCACTAATCAGACTCCTAAATGGGCCCCACCTCTCCAGCCTCTCTCTCACTTGGGAGCCACCAGCAGCTGCCTACTTACCCTGTGTGGAATGCTGCCCCCACTCCAAAGTCCACTCATTCTCTACTCCCATGGTTCTCAAACTGTGGTCTGTGGAGCAGCTTGCTAGAAATTCCAATTCTTAAGTCCCACCCCAGACCTACTGAGACAGAATCCGCACCTGACCAAGAGGCCTGGAGAGTCTGGGGGTGCAAACTGGAGAAGCCGCTGTAGAGAGGAGCTTCCGGCCGCACGAACTAGGCTGCGCTCCCTTGGGGCCCCCCGCCCCATAGGTACACCACAGAGCCTTGTTAGATGCACACTTAACTTCAGGGACGTTTTGGAGAAAAATCAGGAGAGAAACCCTCTAGTTCTGTCCTTCATTGCCCCGGGGAAGGGAAGCCAGGCAGGCCAAAAAACCAACAGAAACACAAATTATTTCCTTGGGAGCTTCCAAGGGCTCAGAAGCCGGGAATTCCAGAGATTTCTGAGGGTTTTCGGATGGTACTTGCGTCTCCTATTACACAGGGTTTTGAGCCCAGTGCCCTGTATTCTGACCCTTGTTCTAACCACAGGACTTGTTTAAATCCCTGCCCCCTTGTCCGTAAGAGCCTTGAAACCAGGACTGGGGTTTCCAGGTCCATCACAGGCAAGGTATTCAGCAAATGTGTTGAGTGATTGAGTGATGCCTCCCCATGGCCTCTCTTCTTTCTGACCATCTTTTCATTGCTTCTGGCCTGGCCCCCCTTCCCCCACTCATCTTGAGGCTGGGATGTTGGCGTCATGTCCTCCAGGACACTGTCTCTGAACCTTGCTCATGACGACATGCCCTGCTCCTCTCTGTTCCTACAGGACCCCTGAGCATGCTGTCACAGCATGTCCGTTCTCTTGAAATCACTTGTATGTCTGTCCCTTCCACCTGAATGTAAGCTCTTCAATGGCCCGGCCATGTTCCATTCACCTGTGGGTTCCAGACCAGTTCCCCATGGACAGTAACTGCAGAGACTGGATTTAGGAGAGTGCTTCTGCGTTTCTAGGAAACTCACCTGGAGTGACCTCAGAAAGCTAGCCGGCATGGATGGACACCAAACTTGACTGGGTAGGGTCGAGGGAAGGGCATTTTATTTTGATGAGTATTTAGTTAGGGACTGTGAGAAATAGGAAAGATTTGCCCCCATCCTTTGCGAGTATATAGTCTTACCGGGGAGACAAACACAAAGGAGAAGAGTACAACCAAATGCCCCCTAAGTGTGGTGAAGCAGTAGGTGTGACAGGGGTCAGAAAGGAAAGCATGTAGAGTGCGAGAGAAATGGGCTTGAATGGCCCCCCCAGGAGTGGTCAGCCCCGCCAGGTCTCCAGGGAACTTGCAGAGCCCTGCCGAGCTGAGGGCAGAGGGCACAAGCTATTCTGGATACTGGCCTTCCATGAGCTCGGGATTATTTCTCCCCAAGGCCCCTGGGGCAGGGTGATTCAGGGGACGGGGGTGGGGATAGGTGGGAGCTATGGTTCTGCACGCTGCTAGGCCTCCCAGGGAATGGGCTGGTCAGGTCTGGTCCTGGGAGGTAAAGGGGAGGGGGTCTTAGGTTGGCCCTGGGAGTTCCTGAGCCACTTTAGGGATTTTTTTTTTCTGTTTAGCATATATGAGTTTCAAGGGCTGATTACTCAATAAAAGCAGAGGCATTGGTCTAGGTCAAAATTAGTTCTCCAGGTTTTGACTGAAATCATTTGAGCTTCAAGGGTCTTCTAGCCTGAGGGCAGCCTTCTTGGGGTTCGATGGGACAGGACAGGGGATGGTCCACACTGTTTACTAGAAGAGCATATCAGATTTTCCTGCAGAAATTTCCTAGTAGGCCAGAGTAAAGCCCCAGTGCATATGTGTGTGTATAACTATATACGTATTATATACAACTATATTATATATGTTATGGATATAACTATATATAATGTACTGCATATCCAATTTTTCAGTATGTATTTATATATAATACATAACATATGCAGTGTATTACACACAGTTGACCCTTGAACAATACAGGGGTTAAGGGAACTGATGCCCTGCACAGCTGCAAATGTGTGTATAAGTTTTGACTGCCTCAAAAATTTAACTAACAGTCTACTGTTGACCAAAAACCTTATTGATGACATAAACAGTTGACCAACATATATGTTATATGGATTATATACTGTATTCTTAGAATAAAGTGAGCTAGACAAAAGAAAATGTTATTAAGAAAGTCACAAGGAGGGGCGCCTGGGTGGCTCAGTGGGTTAAAGCCTCTGCCTTCGGCTCAGGTCATGATCTCAGGGTCCTGGGATCGAGCCCCACATCAGGCTCTCTGCTCAGTGGGGAGCCTGCTTCCTCCTGTCTCTCTGTCTACTTGTGGTCTCTGTCTGTCAAATAAATAAATAAAAATCTTAAAAAAAAAAAAGAAAGTCACAAGGAAGAGAAAATATATTTATAATCCCGTACTATATTTCTGGAAAAATATAAGTGGACCTGTGCAGTTCAAACTGTGTTGTTCAAGAGTCAACTATATATAGTCACACACACACACACACACACACACACACACACACACAATGCAGGTGATTCTGGTGCTCAGCCAAGTGCTAGGACACTGCCCTCATTGGACACAGGGGCGTACCTTGGACTGACCGGCCTGTACCGCAGAGGCAAAGGCTGGGATGTGGCCATTTACTGCTACCTCCCTGGGGGGAAAGTGTTAGCCATCTTCCTCCTTCGTACATAGGAGACAGTCCCTGTTCTCCTTCCAGAATACAAGTAAAGACCTTGCTATCAGAGTTCCTAGAGTCACTAAGAGCTACACAGGAACTTGAAAAATGCCAAAGTCTTCTGGGCCAGAAATTCCCAATTCTGTCTGTGCCTCAGGATGGGAGAGCATTTTCCACACATTCGATCAGTCTGAATCTAGTATCCTCAAGGTGGCAACAGGGCGTGTAAGAAGGAAGTTGGGGGGAAAAAAAATGTCTGCTTTCAGGGCCAACAATCCTGTTGTTGCTTCCTCTGGGGCTTTTGGGAAAGTGGTTAGGGGTGTGGTGGGAGGCTGATACTAGGAACAGAGCCATTACCTCCACTCAGGACTGGCTATTCTCTACCCTGGTCAGGGTAGAGGACTCACCTGAGGCATCCAGGGGTCACACTTGCTAGAGGGTCACAAAGAAGCAGCTTCCTAGTTCCCTTACCTCTCATCCTGATAGGGAGGGCAGGATTTCATTCTCCTTTCCTAGATTTGACCCTGTAAATACAACTAAATTATGGCCAGCAGGTGGCACCCAGGTCCTGAGCAAAGCTGCCTCTAAACATTCCCCCATCAGTCCTCTGCCTAGCTGGATTTAGAAAAAGAGAGCCCCTAACTTTGATCTGGTCCCCCAAAGAGGAAAGCCTGGCTCTGTCAAAGACTCGTGGTATCAGGGCATGGGGGTGGTCAGATGGAGTGCTTAGTTCTGACCTGGATGTCCTCCAAGAACTGGACCAGCTGGAGTGGCCTGGAACATTGCATCTAAGATTCTGGACTAAACTACAACAACCTCCCTATGCCTCAACGCCACACGTTAAACTCATCAATTGGTCCCACTTCTGATGACTTTTTGTATTGGGTGTTAACTCAGACCTAGACTCAAACCAGACCAGCTTCTGGAGGCAAAGATATATAAGGCATTTACCCAAGCATCTGGCTCTGTGCAGTCTAATTGCCTCCACTTACAGTAGAGAAACGGTCTGAGAAAACTCTCTAAGTTAACACAACCGTTACCAAGTTGCTTTCCTTCTTCTGAGAGAATGGTAGTCAACCACACCAGGTGTCAAACTCTGTTCCAAAAGCTACCATAGTAGCTTGTCCCTTTGTTTCTACCATCATCTCTGGCACATGGTGACTGTCAAGGGAAATAGCCCGACTGGGTTGTGGCATGTCACCCACCGAGTTAGCTGGAAACCCCATTCCAGGATTGGACTGAGAGCGTGGCCTTGGGAAAAGCCTGCTCTTCAGGACCTTGACTCTGGCTACCAGGGCTGCAGTCATGGGAAAGACAAGTTGAGGAGGTTTAATCTGGTGATTTTGCTAAATCATTTCCTATGCTAGGACCATAAGGTTCAGGGTGCATTTACTGGTGATGGGAAAAGCGGTTACAGCTCTCACCGGGAGACGTGGCACTACTGACCATTCTGTGGCCTAAGGCCTTGGAAAGGGCCAAGTCTAAATCTCATTCTCCCATGGTCAGAGGAGTTTCTAGAAACCATCCAATTCCTTCCCAGATACCTAGGATGACATTAGCTCTAGGTACTTATATTCCTAAATCATCAATAAGTCTGTAGAACTCTGAAAGCAAACATTCCAATATTTAATAATGATATCACAAGCCTAAATCTGATTCTGGTTTTTTGTTGTCAAGTACTTCAGTGGGAATCCATCTTCCACAAATGCATCAAGATAATTCAGGAGTCCCCAGTTCTTTGGTCCCTAGGAGAGCCCACTGCAATTCCCAAGACTTTACCCTCTGTCTAGCATAGCTGTGGAAGACCAGGTCTTTTCAGTTCTGCAGTGGGTACTGGGCAGGCCTTCAGCAGCCTCTAAAAATGTGCTACTTTAAGAATACTGATCTCCAGGCAGAACACTTGGATTCAAATCCTGGCTCTAACATTTCCTAGCAGTTTGGCTTTGGGCCTCAGTTTCCTCATGTATAAAATGGGACAGTTTCCACTTCTCAGAGGCTTACCAAGCACTGAGCAGAGCCTAGCACATAGTACATTTTCAGTGAGTGTCACCAGCGTCACTGGAACAGTGAGAATCCAAGGGCCCTTGTGTGAGAAGGCAGCTGCCCAGCACATATCCAGCTTCAGGTCGCTGAGCCCAAAGAAGGGCAGTTCAGGAGGGAGACACTACAGAACTCTGCTCTTTCTGCCTGGGGACAGCCATCTGGGCTTCCCGAAGCTGGGCCTCTGATCTCAGTCCCTCCCCAACTCCAGATTTCCCAACTGTTTGGCTTCGTAGATGCCATCCTACCGGCCAGGAGAACTGGAACAGGCGCTGTGGGATCAGAGGACGACTGAGGAGTCTGCCAAAATGTTTCCCGCTCCTGACGTAGGGCTATGCCCATTGTCACTGGGCCAACCCTTCCTGCCCAGGCCCAGGGGGGCTGAAGTCACTGTTTGGAAAATCTGCAGAATTGCTACCCCTGGTGCCCTTGGGTCACACATCCAGGTTATTCTGGGGTTGCATGGAGGCAGTATGCATAGGCAGGCACGAAGGGGTCTGAGGGGCTAGAGGGGTCCTGCCGGCGGGTCACAAAGCCCTGGCAGGCCCAGCCAATCACCTTCTTCTCACGGCAGGGCAGGGACCTGACTCACAGGGAGGCTCAGCCTCTCAAAGCTGAATTAGTCCAAGGTGGTAGGCGTGGGGTGGGCAGGTGGGATAGTTCCAGGTCCGGTGGGGAACCAGTACAAGCCCACTCCAGCAGATCCAGGCCAGGGATGTGGATGGTGTTGGTTCAGGTAGGGACTGGAGCTTCTCCAGGGTTCTGTTCTCAAAACACTCTTAGTTCACGTGGCTATCCTCGAAGGTCCTGAATCCCGCTGAAGTCCCAGTTACCAGGGTCCTGGATCTGCCCTGCTGAACAGTGATCTCAACTCAAGAGGCATCCCTGGGCCAGGCTGAGTAATGCTGCCGTATGGCCTGTAGCAGCTGGTCAGCCCCTTTCTGCCTGGCCTGGGAGGGGTGGGCTGCTGGCCCCTGGGCGTTTAGCCTGAGGACAGACCGGGAGCAGGGCTGCAGTGGCTGCTGGGACATGCTGAGGAGAGAACGTTTGTTTCTGAGGCCCCAGTGTGAGTGTTTCCTTCATGATCCTTCACGCTTCAAGAGCGGGTCTGTGTCTCCGGAGGCACATAAAAGCCATGTCACTTTATCTTCCTTTAGGACGTTGTTTCTTTAGACTGTGTGGCTTGCCGTTGTCACTGGGGCACGTGACATGTTCTCCCTCCCTCCAGAACAAGTGGATCTGACCAGCTGTTAAGCCTACCGCGCTTTGATCCCAAGTCAGCCCTCCTCCGCTCTCACTGCTCCTCCGGTCCCATAGCCAGTCCCTCTCAGAATTCCCCAGCTTTATTTCCTTGCCTTTCTGACAGACTGTTTATTTAATTCTCTAGCCTTGCCACCAGAAGGCATACCCTGGTGATGTCTAGAACAAACTCAACAAGTTTCAGTGGTTGCGTTTCTGTCTTCTCATGCAGACTGTCATTCTTCAGGTCCCTGAGACTCCAGCTGCCTGCCTGGACGGAGACAGTGGGCCTCCCTCAGGAGGGATATGCGCTGGAGCGGTACAGGAAGGCCTGCTTACTTTCCAGTAGCTTCTCCCCTGGTCTACCATGGTTCCTGAAATTCCCACCACAAATGACACACTTATGGTTTATAGACTTCATCTCCAAAAGGCCTTAGTAATTATCTCAATTTTGAATATGAGGAAATGAAGGCTCCGGGTTCAAGTGACTTGCTGAAGTTCAAGATCAAGCACTGGCAAGGCTAGAGCATGAACCACCGGAACCCTATGCGCTCACTACAGCCCTGCACTGTGGCCGGAAAAGCGATTTGATTTTGCACAGCGCCAGTGTGTGATGACTTGCTCTGATTTAGGGCCTTGAGCAACAGAAGAAGGAAAAAGAAATTTCAAAGGCTTTCTTCATTGGGTTTCTTTTTCCAAGCCACGGCGACATTGTCTTGATCTCAATCACCAAGTATATACTGACCACTAAAATAAGGTGCTAACTCTTTTTGAGGCACCATGAAGACACGGGATCATTTTAAGACATGGATCTTGTCCTGAAGAAGCCTTTGTTTGACTGAAAAAGTAAGAGTAACTCATAAATCGGTAAAGGGATCCCACAAACCAGAACATAAGAAGTGCTCAATAGTGGAAGTGTATTTGGCATTTTAAGTGCTCCAAGACAGTGCAAAGGATGGGTGTGGGCTCAGTTAGATGATTTCTGGGAGAAGGTGGCCCCTAACTTGGCCCTTTAAAGATGACAGGGTATCAGAAAGCAGGGAAGAGAACATTGGCAATTAGAGACACGGGGAAGAAGTTTGTTGTGACTTTTATTTTTTAAAATGAGCCAAAGACCAGTGCTTGAATCTTAGAGGAATCTTAGGAGATGTGATCAAGAGAGGAGATAGGAGAGGTAGGGGAGCGTCAGGAGGCAAGGGAGGGACAGGTTTCAAGCAGGAGGTTATCTGCCCTGTTTAATGAAGTTACCAGACCTCTGATGGAGAAATGGCCATTAGATTGTGCAAGAAGGGATGATGAAAGTCTGAGTCATCTTGCTGGAGGCTGGAGACAGAAGCTAGACCCGAAGACAGTTACGGAGTCCCAGATCATTGGCCCGGGCGGATGCTGAGCAGGGCGACCAGGGGTTTATCATCCAGGGCATTTCTGTCTGCTGCCATGGTAGATGGAGTAGCAAGCTGCTTGCCTGCAAGGTGGGGACACCGCTCTGCTCTTAGTAAAAGCTGGAAGCAGTATACAAGATTTAACATAGGCCTGTGCTCTTCGTCTTGGACATCCCACCCTTCCTCCTCTAGAACCTGTATCCTGTTCTTAAGTTCTAGATCTTATCTGTCCAAGGAGACTCACAAATGCAACCTTGTGGTCTTCCTAAAGCTTCTTACAACACTGTGTCATGAATGAAAGAATGGGAAATTTTTAAAATATAATAAAGTCTTAACTAAGCTGGACGTTTGAAAAATATTTTAAGAATTCATTTGCCGCTGTGTTTCACTGTTCCCTTTTGATCTCCAGTTTCGTTGCACATCTTGTTGAAAAGTACTCTATTAAGGCAGGGTGGAGTGCACAAAATTTATTATTATTATTTTAAAGATTTTATTTACTTATTTGACAGATCACAAATAGGCAGAGAGGCAGGTGGGGGGATGGGGGAAGCAGGCTCCCTGCTGAGCAGAGAGACTGATGTGGGGCTTCATCCCAGGATGCTGGGATCATGACCTGAGTTGAAGGCAGAGGCTTAACCCACTGAGCCACCCAGGTGCCCTGGACAAAATTTATTATTAAGGACTTTCCAGGGCCTCTGATTCAGTCCCTTGCATGTCACCATTTAGAGAGCATGTGTTCTAGGCACTGAGCCAGGTTCAGGGCCTATAGGAAGGAATGGGACCCAGCTGGGGCCCTCAAGGCATTCACCAACCAGGGTCGGAGCTAGGCCAGTGAACAAATAACCAAATGCTCCACATTATGCTACAACCCCATAGGCAGGAAGGCATGCTGTTGGAGCAACCCTGCTTCCTGGGCCAGGGACGGCTTTGTAGAGGAAGCATAGTTTGATGTGGGTCTTGAAGGAGAAGGTTTGATGAAACAGAGTGTTAAGAGGAGAGAAGAATGGACTGGAAAGAGGGGGAGGATTACAAATAGTTCACCCCAGAATGCATGCTGGGAGCAGGAGATGAGGTTAAAAAGGTAGACAGAAGCCACACACCAGGGGCTCTGTAAAGAGGTTTTTAGGTATTTTCAGGTATTTCATCCTGGGGGAAACTCATCAAGGTTTTTTTTTTTCCCCTCCTGGATATATTATATTTACAACAATACAAAAATATTTGTAACAATGCTAGAGTTAAAAAAACCAGCATTGTTTCCAAATCAAAATTACAGCAAATGAAGTTACAGTGACTAGAAGTTGCATTAAATTTATAATTCTTGAGGCTTTATTTTATATTATCTTTTCTAGTAAACATTGAAGAGATTCCCAAGTGCTGCTTTGCAGAAATCAGTGCCCTCCAAATTTTTGAAAACTCTTTATTTTGAAATAATTTTAGACGCAGAATTGCAAAATAGGACAAAGAATTCCCATGTATCCTCATCCAGCTCCCCCAATAACGTCTTACATAACAGTTGCGAAGGCCAGGAAGTTGACATTGGTACATTATTAACTAAGCTACAGACATTATTTGGATTTAATCAGTTTTTACATGCACTTCTTTTTTTGGTGTACAGTCTATGAAAATTTTTTTTAAGATTTATTTATTTGACAGAGAGAGAGATCACAAGTAGGCAGAGAGTGGGAGAAGCAGGCTTGCCACGGAGCAGAGAGCCGGATGCGGGGCTCAATCTCAGGACCCCGAGATCATGACCTGAGCTGAAGGCAGAGGCTTAACCCACTGAGCCACCCAGGCGCCCCAGTCTATGAAATTCTATCACATGTGTAGATTCATATAATTACCACCCTACTAGGATGCAGAGTTGTTCTATAATCTCAAGGAAACTCCCTGTGTGGCCCCTCTATAGCCATACATTGTCCCCAACTCTAACCTGCATAATTTTATAATTTTAAGAATGCCATAGAAATGGAATTATATAGTAACCCTTTGAGATTAGCTTTTCTCCCTCTCAGCATAACGCTTTTGGGTTCTATCCAAGTTGTTGCACAGACAATCCTTTTTTGGTGCTGAGTAGTATTCCCATAACAATGGTTCACATATGGATATACCAAGGCTTGCCCATTCACCCACTAAAGGATATCTGGATGTTAACGGTTTTTAGTGATTACAAAAAAATCCTATGAGACCTTTCCTCAGTCTTTCTCTTGCTTTGTCCATGAAGGTCTGGCTCTGGGACAGATCTCTCCATGTTTTTCTGTCCTCTGGAACTACAGAGCTGGTTGGGGTTTGTAGTTGGGAGGCCGGGGCATTAGATTCGAGGGAGAGGCTGAGACAGGCCCACAAGCGACTCTTGGGGGACTGTTCCCCAAGCTAAGCGGCAGTTCAATCTAACCCTAAGACTGCCCCCATAGGCTGGATTCTTCCTTCTTACATGACTCACTCTATAACCCAAATTTGTGAACTTATCTTCTTATGGCACAATTTTATCAAGGATAATTTAGAATTATAGCGGTCAATTTGGGGAGCATGCAATATGATCAAAATTGAGAAGGATAAAAAGGGGACCAAGTTTCAAACATTCAATTGTTTGCAGGATTATTGATTGGGGCTGAATCCATTAAGGTTCAGAATGACCTGTCTAAATTCTACTCAAACTTGCACAATATCGGAGCGCTTGGGTGGCTCAGTTGTTGGGTATCTGCCTTCGGCTAGGGTCGTGATCCCAGGGTCCAGGGACTGAGCCCGGCGTTGGGCTCGCTGCTCAGCAGGGGGGCTGCTTCTCCATCTCCCACTCCCCTGCTTGTATTCCCTCTCTTGATGTGTCTCTCTCTGTAAAATAAATGAATAAAATCTTAAAAAAAAAAAAGGCTTGCGCAATACCCTCTTAAAACTAAAGAAGGACTGAAATAGTCAAAAGGATAATAGAGAAAGGACTTGTAATACCTTGAACAGTCCTTGTAACACCTCTACCCTTCAGTCAAGAAACCCAGTGGGTAGGGATACGGATTTACTCAGGACCTTGGGGGCCATAAACAGAATAGTCATTCCCTGACCAGAACTAAATACTCTTCTAAAAGTTTTTTTCTTATTTTTTAAAAGGATTTTATTTTTTGGGGGCACCTGGGTGGCTCAGTTGTTAACTGTCTGCCTTCAGCTCAGGTCATGATCCCAGGGTCCTGGGATTGAGCCCTGCATCAGGCTCCCTGCTCAGCAGGAAGCCTGCTTTTTCCTCTCACACTCCCCCTGCTTGTATTTCCTCTCTCAGTCTTTTTCTGTCAAATAAATAAATAAAATCTTTCAAATAAATAAATACATAAAATCTTAAAAAAAAAGATTTTATGTATTTATTTTAGAGAGAGAGAGACAGCACAGGAAGGAGGGGCAGAGAGACAGAATCTCAAGCAGGCTCCATGCTGAATGCAGAGCCTGATGTGGGGCTCAATCCCAGTATCCTGAGATCATGACCTGGGCTGAAACCAAGAGTTGGATGCTTAACTGACTGTGACATCTTGGCATCCCTCTATTTTATTTTTTTAAGATTTCATTTATTTATTTGAGAGAGAGAGTGAGTGGTGGTGGTGGGGAGCAGGGGGAAGAGAGACGAGCAGACTCCATGCTGAGTGCAGAGCCTGATGCAGGTCTTAATCCCAAGACACTGAGATCATGACCTGAGCCGAAATCAAGAGTGGGATGCTTACCGACTGAGCCACCCAGGTGTCCCCAGAACCAAATACTCTTTTATCTCAAGTGCCTCCCAAGGTTGCATATTTTACAGTTGCAGGTATATGTTCTGCTTTTTTTAGTGTTCCTTTAGGTCTAAAGAGTCAACATTTGTTTGCCTTCTTCTGGGAAAATCAACAATATGCCTGAACTGTTATGCCCTAAAGGTTTCCTGAGGCCTCACCTACTTTTCACAAGACCTCAACTACAACCTCAAGGACTCACTCCTGGTACCTTATGCCTTGTGCCTTATGCCTCACTCTTCTTGTGGATAACCTTGCGTTGTGCTCTAAAGAGAGGTAAACTCTAAGACTAATTCCAGTGATCTACAGTTTTCTTTCAGAAAGGGCACAATATTTCCAAAGAGAAGTTAGAATGTGGTCAAAGTAAAGTTCATTGCTCAGGACGTGATTTATCCCAAGGAGGTAAATCCTATCCTTTGGACAGACTGTAGGCCATTCACAACTTTCCAACATTTCTAAATCATCACACTTATAAGTTAATTAAGTCCTCAGTAGGCAGACCTCTTCCTCAGGAATCTAAACATGAAGAGGCCTTTTGTGAATTAGCTCTTCAACATCTTCCCACTCTGGGCTTACCTAATTACCTAATTACCCATCATAAACCTCTCTACCTATCTGTACATGTGAGGTCTGGACAAACCTTTGGTGTTATGACTCAACCTCATGGGAATCATCAGACATCAACAGTCTACGGCAGTGTGTCTCCTCTTGCTGCAAAGCCTATTCACCTAGCTAGGCTAGTGGAGGCTTCTGCACACTCGGTTCTAGGGTCTCCTTTCCATCTGACGGTCCGTCATATGGTATACATTATTTGTAGCTCACTGAAAAAACACAACATTTCTCAGTACGTAGGCTTAGCACCAGTGAAATCCTATTACTTTCTCCCTCACATATTTTTCTATTCCTTGCACTAATACTTTGAATCCTGCTATCCTACCTCTAGATATGTTTTCAATGAGGTGATTTTTGGCCCAATGGTTTCTGTTCTAGAAAAAAGAGATTGTTAGATAATTCAAGAAGGAGAAAAACCGGGCCTTGATTTCAGAACCAAAACCCTAGCCACTCAAGGGCCCTTAGGGTTGCTTCCTTTTCTCCTCAAACCTTTTTAGTTCATGCTTTACAAGAGGCCTAGAAAGTAGGGCAAATTGTACTGAAGGCGGAACGGATGGACTGCTGCCAGCCAGCTGTAGGAAACGAGAGAGGGAGGCCAAGGACGACCCCCCCAGTTTCTTGCCACAGCACAGGAAGGATGGAGAAAAGCACAGGAGGAGCAGGTCTGAGGATGGGGTGAAGGGGCTCACTTATATCATATGTAGACACTGCAAAGAATATGAAGAACACGTAAGGGTATTAGGAAACGTCATATTTAATGTAATAGTCCATGTTTAAGTAAATCAATCTTCCGTAGTTGGACATTTTTGATATTGAGAGAGTGCCAGAATTAATATCTTTGAACATTCAGATTTTGTCTAAATGTAGTATAACCCTGTGGGGAGGGAATTACTATGTCAAAGGGCATGGAGTATTTTAAAGCCTAACAGCTTTCCAAAAAGATGGTGCCTTTTATTTTTCTTCCAGAAGGTTAAGAGCTCATTTCAACACACTCTCACCAACATGGCATGTTAGTATGTTAAAAAAATGTGTTGATTCAATAAAAAACATTTTTGGGGGCACCTGGGTGGCTCAGTCCTTAAGTGTCTGCCTTCGGCTCAGGTTATGATCCCAGGTCCTGGAGTCGAGCCCCACATCAGGCTCCTTGCTCAGTGGGAAGCCTGCTTCTCTCTCTCCCGCTCCCCCTGCTTGTGTTCCCTCTCTTGCTGTGTCTCTCTCTGTCAAATAAATAAATAAAATCTTTAAAAAAAAGTCTTAAAATAAAAATAAAATCTTAAAAAATATATATATTAAAAAAACCTTTTTTGTTCTTTTAAAAAACATTGCTTTGATTACTGGTGAAGGAGAACATTATTTCCACATTTATTGCCCATATAATTGTATTTGTCTGTGAACTGTTTGGGCTGTAGAGTTTGAAGAACCCGCAAGTCATCCATGTGGTCTAACAAATGTCTAGAAATTCTGGTTGTAAATTCTCACTACTGACACGTTTACTGAAGATCTAGGGTCCTGGGATGGATTTGTACTGGCCCCAGACACAGTTACTTTTTTAGTAAATGCCTGATATTCCATGTAATTTATTCTGAACATGAGATGCTAGAAAATGTCCTCATATGAAGGTTTTGAAAATTCACTTAAGGAAATCATAAAACGAAAAAAATACTGTTGCTATATTGCACTTACGCTAAAGTGTATTTTGATTTGGAAAAAATGGAAGTTTGGTAACAATGGAGAAAATGCACATCACCAACGAACCAAGAGAAGGTTAGACATGACCCAAGATATGTATCCCTCATATTTTTGCCTAGTGTTTTGGGGAAAGGGGTTAAGAAAGGGAAAATGACTTAGGGTTACCCAAGATTCTGCCGAAAGTAGGAGAAATAGAGAATTAAGTACACATTTTCATCGCACCTCCAAAACACATAGCCTTATGGTGTATTTCCTAAGAAATACATTGACGTGTTTGGCCATGTGGTCAGACACCATGGCACACACACAAAGACTCCAAAGAACCCAGCTCCAGTCCTCCCTCTCATGATCTTCTGGGCTCTGGGCAAAGGCAGTGTCTCTAGGCCTTGGTTTCTTCTTGTGAAACAGAAATGCCTCTTGGACATCACTCACTACGTGTATGGCTCGTGGGCACCCAAAACACAGAGGTTCTGAACAGACAATTCATGGAAGAAGTACAAATGGCTACCACGTATGAAATGGGAAAAACGTTGAACTTCATGAACGCCTTAAGTAGCTATGCTGCTGAATTGTCATGAAGGTTAAAGCTAACCTCACTGGGGCACTCACACAGAACGTCTGTAGTGACAGCCATCGGTGAGAGTTTGGTAATGCAGTTCTGATTTTTCAGCCTTTGACACCGAGCCAGTGACAATGTAATTCGGTAGGGAGAGGAGACTGGAGACTATTACACCATTAAATACAGTGAGCTGTGAGTGGGATCGATGTTGTGAGCATCTTATGAGGCAGCATTCCAGAGCTGGGAAAAGTGAGGGGCCTGGGTGGAGGGGCCTGAGCCGGGCCTTTGGCAGCAGTGACTGGCCAGGGTATCATGATCCTGGCTTTAGCTGGGTTTGTAATAGGCGCCTCATTAAATTTTAGTTTCTCTTCTGTTCTGTTCCCTCCAGGTGGTGATAATTGACAGCAGCTCCAAACTGTGCCCTATAAGCAAAGCTCAGAGAGAACTTCGTTTCCTTCAGCTAGAGCTGCTCACATTTTAGGTGTCACCTCTCCGGAGGTTAGGGTGAGGTCCTCACGGGACTAGCAAAATAGAATCCTTATCATTTCCTTCCTGGAACCAGAATTCTGGAATTTTCTTTTTCTTATTTTAGAGGGGTGATGAGGTAGTGCTGAGAGTTGGCCTATGTTCCTGCACTAAGCACAAGGCTTGCTTGGATTCATCACTCACTCATTTGTCCACACGTGAATTATGCCTACAGACAGGAATACTGAAATACCTACTCTGTACAGAGAGGTGACTGGGCCAGAGGAATTCTTCTCTCATCCGAAGATGGCTCCTTGTTAGTGAGTAGGACTGTACCTAGTGGCCAACTGCTCACTAGTTAATCACCATTTCAAAGGGTAGTGATGTCTAGGGATAATTTACTACTCTGACCACCACCCCGCACCCCCGCCAGGAAACTGTGACATGTCCCAAAAGCAGCTTGTTATGATGAAAACAGCCCCTGAATCTACAGATACTGTTTTCTCGGCCTTCGCTCTGTTACAGATTATGAAGGAGGCCGTTGAGGCTACCCTACTTGAGGTACATCAGGTAAAAGTGATGTGTGAGGAGATGGGAGGGCTGTTTCAAAAGAGGCCAGACACCAGGTGTACCTCAATTCCAAATAAGCCAGGATGGTGCTGAATCAGGACTAAGATGGGAACAGAGGATGACTTCATGGTGGCAGAGTGAGGTACATGCTCGCTAGAGACCTCACGAGTCCATGCAACGCTTGTCAAGATGAGGACCCGTACCGGCTGCCTGGGGGCACAGGATGCCCCACCAACCCACACGTCCAGGCAGCAATGGAGAAGGGTGGAGGGCTGGCTCAAACTCTCGGGGTCCCCTCTTGGGGTCCCCAGGGGCTGCTGGGCACTTCAGATGCTGGTCAGATAAATTCACGGTTAAAATAGTCATAGGATAAAAGCTTAGTGATGAACAAACAAAAACCGGTTGTTGAGAGTCCAGGGAAATGCGCTCCTTTAAGACATGGGTCGTGAGAGCGTCATTTAGCAGTCTTCCCGGAGGGCGATATACACTTTGTATATTCTTTGACCTTATTTCTACTTCTAGGAATTTTGTACTAAAGCAGTAATTAGGAGTATGTGTAAAACTTTAGTATAAGCATATTTATAGTAATGAAAAACCGGGAACAACTGGAATGCTCAGCAATAAGGAACAGTTCGATAAATCACAGGACATCTAAACTACGCTGCTGCTTAAGAGAGCGCCACTGCGGAGGACTACGTAATGACGTAATGACGCCGGCTCCGCGGGCCCACTCAGCTCCCAGGACCCTCACGCTTCTCCCTTGCTGGTCTCCACCAGAGGGGTCAGAAAAATGAAGTACTTGCTTCCTGCTTCCCTTACAGCTCAGGGCCACCTCGAGACACGAGGTAACACCCAACTGGCTAAAGGGCTGGAGTGTCCTTGATGACATCCTGGAGCTGTTCTACCAGCCTGTACCTCCTACTTTCAGACTCCCGTCCTGTGAGAAAAATACCCCTATTATAGGTTTAAACCACTGTGTTTGGATTGGAGTTTGCTGTTGACTAACACTGCTAGTTGTCCTTCAACTAATTAGTTGTAATCAAAACACAATCCCAACTGATAAAGACATGGAAAGACATTTATAATATATTAAGTGAAGGGAAGGTACTACGTAGCAGAGATACACCAGTAGGCACAGAAGAATAATGTGAGGATATATGTTCTAAAATAATAATAGTGGTTCTACCTAACAGTAGGGCCAGAGGGGATCTTCTTCAGGTTTGTCTGGACTTTACAATGAACATGTATAACTTCTGTGACAAGAAAAAACTCTATTTTTAAAAACCAGGGGAGAGAAGTATGGAAGAAAGCTGTGGTCAGGCAGCAAGAAGTTCTTGACAACAGTCACCAAAAGAACAATTTAAAGGCTTCTGTGGCTCTTTGTCTGGGTGGTTCAGACTTCTTTGAAGTGGTTCAAGCCCTTCCTTGCTGGTTGAACTGGTTTTAAAAGGTCCTCTCTAGTTCCTAACCAGGCCAGCTGAGGTCTGGCCCCAGCAGGGGGGCTCAGGCTCCAGGATGGCCAGGAGGCCACAAAGGGCTCCAAGCTCTCCCCAGCTCCTCTCTCTTCTCCACTGTGGGCCTTGCTTCCCATCTCTTCCCCTCCGTCGCTCATTCTGTGCTTTCTCGTAAGCTTCTTGGTGATATCAGATGAGATAACCGATCTGAAAACTTCACCCAGCACAAACTGTAACGAAGGGTAAGGTATTTCCTTTGTACTTCGTATTTATACTTTGCTCTTCCTCCCTCTTTTCCCTCCTATTTAAAATCTTTCACTCTTCTCTTTCCTCTTCTTCCCTCCTTCCCCATTCCTCCTCCTGCCTCCTTTGGCCATGGCATACCAGGGGCCTGACAGGCCCCTGGAACTGTGCTTCGGTCACATTCCACATGCCCCTGCCCTGCACTGGTCTGTTCATGGGCCTCGCTCTTGACCAGCAGTGAGCTCCCTGAGCAGCCACCGTGCCTTTTGACCTTCAAGAACCTTTCATAACACCTGACACACAGTACACTCCTGGCGAATGTTTGCCTGACACTGCGAAGTACATGTTTGGATTGTTTCGTTATTTGGATAAAGCACAATACTGACAGAGACACACACACTTATGTGTAAAATCAGCCATCCATGTAAATGAGTGGAAATGAGTTATTTGCATCCTAAAAATTAAGATCTTGTGGCACCATTGTTTTCATGAATTAATAACTGAGTATTGGCAGAAAGATTAGTAGGTTGGAAAAACAATTTTTTTTTTTTTTTCCCCAGAGAGGGAGAGAGGTGTGGAGAGAGGCAAAGGGAGAGAGAGACTCTTGAGCAGGCTCCACGCCCAGAGCAGAGCCTGATGCAGGGCTGGATCTCATGACCCTGAGATCATGACCTGAGCCATAATCAAGAGTCAGATGCTTAAATGACTGAGCCACCCAGGCAGCCCTGAAAAATAATTTTTTTCTTCCAAACTGCAGTTTAAAAATATTGGGGAATGGGAGCATTAATAATGATAATGTGGAAACAAATGTTTTAATAGTAAAATATTAGAACTAAATTATATTTTAAATATGTATTATCCACGAAGATGCTTTTTAAAAAATGTCTGCAAGGATCTGTGAAATGCTGCACTGGAAGTGCATGATGTTGGAATCTAATCCTGCCTCTCCTGCTTTGGCCAAGGTGTCAAATCATTGATTTCTCTCCTCCATCTCGTTCCCTTCCATTCTCACTGACCTCATCCTGGTCCAGATTGTTGTCTTTCTGTGACCAAACAGTATTCCTCCTCTTAGTCTCCTTTCAACTTTGTTACCTTTCACTGTAAGATAACTTTCCAAAAACACTGCTTTAATCCAACCCCCGCCCCCCTGACAAAGTTCCAGTGGCCCTTTATGTCTATGCAGATCCTAGAGGATAAAAACCAAATGTCTTGGCCTGGTATTCACAATTTCACCATACCATCCCCATTCTTTTCTTCAACTTCTCCATCCTTTAAGCCCTCAGCTTCAGATTGTTGTTCTCCTTCTTCCTGTCTTCCTAATATTGACTCCCTCCCTGCCCTGACTTGTTCCTGAATGCCCTCCTCCTTATAAGGTGGAACTCCTACCTCACCATTTCCAGGAGGACTGGCTGATGGAGTCAGGATCCCAAACTGCCATGGCAGGCCATGGCAAGAGGCTAAACCACTCAGGAGAAATACATATGAGGTTCTGCACCTGGATCTTAAAAACCCCATGGAAGGAAGAGATGTGGCAGAAGACATAACGGTTTGCAATGGAGTATGCAAAGTACAGAAGGCTTTTAGACAGATAGGAGCTTGACAGGAGTTATCTTTGTGATGGGGCTGACAGAGGCTGGAGAAGGGGCTATCACTGACTGAGCCGCTGGCATGCACCTGTCCCTCCTGTACATTTTATTGATCTCATCTGCTCTTCACAATTTGGGAAGGTCTCATTAGCCCCATTTTACTGGCTTTATGTCTACTTCTTTGCAGATTACCATTAAAGCAACTCCTGATTCAATGTCTTCCCATTGCCCCTCATTAAACTTCCTGTGACTGGCACCTGCCTGCCTTTACAGCCTCACTTCCTATCACCTCTCCCCCTTCCCACCCCATGTTCCAGCTATAAGACATGGTACCAGCAAAGTTAAATTTGGGAGCTTTTTGTACATCCTTTTCTTCTTTGGAAATGACTGCACTTCCTCACCACTGATCCTCACCTGGAAAATACCCACCTAAACTCAAGATTCATCCCAAGTGTCACCTCACCTGGAAAGTTTTCCCTGATTCCTACCTCCTCCTACTAGTCTGGATTAGGTTGGCTTTCTAGTTATTTCTGTAGTACTGTGTGGGCATTCATCTAATGCAGACAGTACTTACCATATTTGTTTCTTCTACTTCTCTACGAGCTTCTTGAGGGCTGGCATTAAGTCTTTGCATCCTTAACGTCCAGTATGGTGCCCAGCACATACTACGTTCTCAGATATTAGAAGAGAACTGGGGCTCAGAGGGTTTGAGTAACTTGCCCAAAGTAATATAGCCAGTTAGAACTGGTTTAAATCCAGGTAACTGATTATATAGTCCCTCTAGGATAGGGAAGGTGATACTATTTCCCCTTGGAGTACTGAGTTCAGTTCATGGGTAGCATACCTTTAGAATAACAAAGTGACCATGACCATGATAGTGAATGTAGCAAATATACTCCTACTAGGTCCTGTGAGGTCTGTGGGAGGAACTGGGGGTTTAGCTTAGAGATGGAAGAAAAACTCAGTGTGACCTGAGAACTATCTTTAATTACATGAAGGGCTATGAATGGAAGGGTAAGGATTAGACTTCTCCTCTGTGGTCACAAGGGGTAAAACTGTGATCCAAATGTTGAAGGTATAGAAAGATTTTGATCCACTGAAGAAAAACTTCCCCAGCAGGGCTAAAGGCAACAAGCCTAACCCAGGAAGAGGTGAGGTCCCATCATAGCAAGTTTTTAAACTGGGTGACACCCCCTGGAGATGTTCTAGTAGCGTCAAGAACCAGCCTAAAGGCTGAACTAGGTCAGCTTTTATTTTCAGGTGACCTCTTCAGATCTTTTCCAATAGATGCTGATTCTATTACTCTGTTTTCTTTGCCCTCCCTTGCCCTTGGCAATCCCTTATTCCTCTATATTTAGTGAATTTTATGAGTTTACATAGTTCATTTGGTGATTAAGTGTGTATGTAGCCTGCTGCACAATACTTAAATTATGAATCATTTATATTGTCATTTAATTCCCCCCCAGCATATTCTCAAACAGATACATGCCTTGAAGTCAGGGATCACATATCATGTGTTACAGATCTTTGGTCCCACATATCTACACTTGTTCAAAATAGAATAAAAACGTTTTAAATGCTCACTTTGCAACTTGACTTTAATTTGTCTCTTAACAGGCTTATCTTTTACCTCCTGAAAATTCCATGGAAAGTAAGAATTAATTCTTCATTAGATACTTTGCCTCCCAGTATTTTCCTATTCCTTTTAAGAGCTTAAAAAGGAAACACTGGAGGGGGAAGTCTCTGCTAGTTAAGGAAACTCCTGTCTTTTAATATCTCATCTGTTTCCTATGGCTGCCCAAGGACCCTAGAGGCAGGATCTCTTCCTTTTGAACCCACCAGGTTCCAAGAGGACCAAACACAGAAGGAATAAAGGTGAGAAGCAGGCATGATTGGGCCAAGCAAGCTCAAGATCCAACATCTGTCACATATCAGTGGTCCCCAAACAGGGAAGGCCCAGCAGTGTCTCCAGGGGAGCCTTTCTAAAACACACACACACACACACACACGCACACACACACCTCTAAAAAAAGATACAGGTATGTGGGAAAGCTCCCCAAGTGGTTTTGATTGCTCTCCAATCTGTTTGAGAAACACCTTTTTTTCTCGTAACCCTATCATTAAGGAAGAGCTTTCCCTTCCTACCCCATTAATTTTTTCATTTATCTTTTTAGATCAGTATAAACTCAGATTATTTTATTCAATGGGTTATAATACATTACTATCATTTTTTTGATGTTCACGTTGTTCTGGTATTGGCCACTGGGAGCCCCTTCCCATGTCTCTTTGACACATTCTCATCATTCTTAAAGTTCCTTACTTTCTGGTGGAGTAAGTTGTTCCAGACTCAACTTGAACTTTCCCTGCCTCCATCTGAAAGAAGCCAATTTCTCTAAGGATTCCTGGTCCTTTCAGGGAAGAGTGAAAACTGCTTTGGAAGACTTAAGCATCATATTAATATTTATGATGAAGGAAGACCAAAACAAGTCAGGAAAGGACAAAAAACAGCCCCCTCTGTGACTATGACTAATAGGCAGGGGTCAGCAATTATGAGTCAGAGCCCCTTTTTCTTTGTAAGGAAAGTTTCACTGGAACACAGCCAGTGCATTCGCCTATTATTATCTATGGCTGTTTTCATATTACAACAGCAGAGTTGAGTAATTCTGACTGAGATGTATGGCTTGTGAAATATAAAATATTTGCTATTTCGCCCTTATAGCAAATGTCTGCTGATCCTTGCTAACAAGTATTTACCAGAAGAATAGTGTGACTTGGAGATATTATGTAAAGAGATTAATATCTCTCCTCATGTCTCTCTAGATGTCACTAGTCAGTACATTTATCAATGCAAAAATAAAATACAAAGTTGGAAAAACCGTCATTTGGTATGCCGTAGAATCTGGAAGGCAATTATAAACATCAGGGTTGGCTATCATGGGATCTAGAAAAAATGATGGCTGGAAAGTGAAACTGTGTTAGTGCAATATTAACACTGTCCAGTGAAGTGGCACTCTGTTTACATGGCATTGGTATTCTGGTCACTAGGACAGTGTTGGTTCTAGTGGGGAGGGGAGAATTAATCAAGCTTGATGATAGTATGGATGATACATCATTTCTTAACATTTTCCAATTCTACTTGTTCTGATTTTGTGTTCACAAAGCAAGCTCTGATTACCTTTCTGATTGTCATGTCACCATGACAGGAAACAAGTATATTCCTTCCTATATTAAATTTACTTTCTGGTACAAATGTGCCTGAGCAAGTAAGTTTTTTTTGAATTTTATTTTATTTATTTTATTTTTTTTCAGGGCTTAGTGATCTTAAAGAGAACTGATCACTAAAGATCTAAAGACCTGAGAGGGGTGCCTGGCTGGCTCAGTTGGTGGAGAGTGTGACTCTTGATGTTGGGGTTGTAAGTTTGAGCCCCATGGTGGGTGTAGAGATAATTTTAAAATAAAATCTTTTTAAAAATACCTGAAAGGCTAGATCCTGAACTGTGTCAATTCCCTTAGAACATGACACACAATAAAACAGTCAAACAGCCAGATCATTATTATATTTCTTTGAAAGTGGGCAGATGCAAAAGTATGCTGAAATGTTGGACAGCTCCCACCCACAAAGATTAGGGCTCTAGCCAAATTCTGGGGGTATCCTTGGAGTGTTCTAGAGTTAATGTTCCCAATAAGTCTCTGTCTTTTGGGAGAAGCCCACCTCCTACTTGGAAGAGCATGGTTCTCAAGATGTCCATTATAGTCCTGGCCTTCCTGCAGACATGAACTTTCAAACCTGACCAGTGGCCAGGACCAAGCTGGACCTAGAGTAGTCGGATAAAGGACAGGAACTGCCCTGTCTCCTAAATCCAGCAGAGTTGGTAAGGTGGAGAAGAAAACAGAGGGCTCACCAGCTGGTCCTCAGCTTGGCCATCTCACTAGTCAGGGACTCATACCTGCATGGACTGAGCGATTACAGCAGAATGTATTAACGGGAACTTGGGGGCAGAGGCAGTGTCTCATATTTGTATTTTTAATTTAAAAGCAGGGGCCAAAATAGCTGCTTAATGTTTGTTGAATGACCTGTCTTCTCTTCTCCTCAAACAACCCATCCCCAACTCATAGAATAGGTAGTATTTTTTAAAAAATTATCTGAGAACATTACTCAATGAGAATGAGTACAACATGACTTTTAAATAACATTTTTTTAATAAAAAAGGAGTTGCTATAGCTTTTAGATATAAATATAATAAATACAAACACATCTCATTTATTCTTCTCCCTTAATTATAGGAGGAATAAGTTTCTGATTTCCCAAACTATTGAGATTAGACCATTACTCATATCCACTTTCTCATAGGAAGTTGGCACAAAGAAAGGATGTGTGTGGGATGGGGGTGGTAGTGAAGGACAGGGAATCAATTCTCAGAAGTGTGGCCTAAGAAGGTAAAGGTTAAAGTCCAGCGTGATTTAGGAGAGTGACTTGTTTCAATGAGGGAAGGAGGGGAGGAATGCCCACTAATTTTAGTGGAATGGAGAAAATGCAGACACTTGTTACCCATTTACATTTGGCCTAATTTAGAGTCTGAGAGTCTGATCTAGAAATGTAAGACAACCTAGAAGTTGTTAGGGCCTCCCAGAGAGATGGTTTAGGCAATCTCCTGATTGCAGGATTTTGGAGGGACAGAGGTATAAAGGAGATACTAAGGACAATGTGTAAAAAAAAAAAAAACCAAAACCCGTTTCTTTTACTTCTGTAGGCTTTACAGAGAGAATGGGGAGTTTTATTCTGATTTGAAAAACAGTAGGTTCACTTTCGAACAAGCAGACATGGATCATAACTATGGAGTAGTGACTTTTAATAAAGTGGATTACAGTGTCCCCCAGACCTTTTATAGCCAATTACTACCTCCAAAGTCCTCTTCTCCCTACCACCACCGTCAAGCTCTTTATATTTATAATGATCAAGGCTATAAGCAGTATGCTCAACCACCACTACCACTTCCTTTTTGCTCTTGTCCTTCTACTAGGACTAGACATGCCAACTGATGGATAGGCTGAGCCAGGTCGATCAACTAAGCCTCCCCAGACTCTGTTTTAGATCTCTGAAATTCAGTGAGCATGCACTGTACACCCACCGAGTGCCAGGGATAGTGCTGGGCACTGGTGATACGCAGATGAACAAGATGAGTCCCCTGCTATCAGGGAGTTCACAGCTGAAACGTGGAGAGACACACACACAATGATAACCTCATATGCAAGAGCTATAACATCAAGCAATTCTTCCCTGTTAATTATTTGAACAATTACTCTCTTAGTAATTACTTCAGTTGTTATTGAATTGAAAAATTACAGAAGTGGTATTCAAATTCCAATAACACATGGATGGGTATAAAATTAAAAAGTAGAGTCTCCTAGTATCAAGTATGTGTACTCTTCAGACCTTTTAATATACATAGTCAAACTATATACACACATTTATTCCATTATCTAAAGAAAAATACTATAAAATATTGTGATTTTTTTCTAAAAATACCATGGTTAACTTTCCTTTTTTTTTTTTTTAAAGATTTTATTTATTTATTTGACAGAGACCACAAGTAGGCAGAGAGGCAGGTAGAGAGAGCGGGGCGGGGGAAGCAGGCTCCCCACTGAGCAGAGAGCCCGATGCAGGGCTCGATCCCAAGACCCTGAGATCATGACCTGACCTGAAGGTCACTGAGCCACCCAGGCGCCCCCATGGTTATCTTTCTATGACATGTATAGTGATTCACCTCATTCTCCTTGATGGTTGCATATTCTTTTGTATTCAGGAACAGTTAATTTCTTTTAAAAAGTTAGGAAAAGTTTTGGACGAAAAGTGATTTGTACTCTGGGCCTTGATGGAGGAGTTGGAGTTCATTTAGTAGTAAGCAAAGCCCAGAGATAATGCCTGTAACAGATGAAAGGTGGTTCAGGGAGTGTGGACAGCCTGAGCACGTGAGAGAGGTGTGGAAATATACAGTCTCTTTGGGGGCTGCCAGTGGCCTGGTGAGAACCTGCTGTCTCTCGGACTTTGGTGTGTATCAGAATAACCTTGGGAATTTCTTAGAACTACAGCTGCCCCATCCCCTACCTTGAGATTCTGATTCAGCAGGTTGAGTTTTTGCTCTTACTTACTACACTCGACAGCCTCTCCTTCTATGAGTGTGTATTCATCTCATCCTTCATAAGGCAAGGAAGGCAATGGAGGCCCAGAAAGTCCCCACGGTAGCAGAGTAGAAGATCCTGACATCCTTACATTGTTCTCTCATTTAGCCATCTCATTCTTAGTTTTGTGGCATCCCCTCTTACACCAACTCTTTACTTTGTAGTTTTATATCCTCTTTCATTTGAGGAGTTCAAAGTATCCCCAATGCTAACCTCATGGTCGGACAATGGGAATTGGTAATAACCTCATTTTATAGAAGGATAAACAGAGACACTGGGGGGCTCCTACCATGTTGAGTCAAAACTGAAGCTGGGAACAGAATTCAAGCCTGCCTCTCATTCTGTTCATGGTATTATTGTCCTTTCCCTTGAATTATGCACACTCTGGATCACTTTTCTCATTAATTGAGGCAAAGTATGAAAAGCAGCCTGCACAGCATCCAGCTCACAGCAGAGAAAAGTCCTTCCTCTCCTTGACCACAACTGAGCAGGGGCTGCCCAGGGGCTCTGGAGCTTAGTGGATGTTCCTTGATGTGCTGCAAAACAGTCATCAGAAATTCCACATGGGCTTTTCTTCTAAGGGTGTCAAGAAAAGCTTTAGAATGCCATCAGACAACGAAAAAGACAAAGAGAGTTGCATCTCAAGGCTTCACTTCTGTGTCAATTTGGGAGACAAGGATGCTGTAATTACAGAGCTGTTTATAAAAAAAGAAAAGAAAAGATACGGAGGTGAAGCTGTCTGCTTGGCACACAGCAAGAATGAATCATAAACCTGGGACTTCACAGCAGGTGGTGGTGCTGAGCTAGGACGCAACTCTTCCCTAGGCCCAAGGAGACAGAAAAAGAAGAGCAGGGTTATTCTTCTGCTAAGGAGTGACAGGGTCACTTTGGCTTTGAATGAAGCCCTGAAAACCAAGTTCGACCCCACCCTCCCCTCAAGAAGGAAAACTCCCTAGAGCAGAGGTTCTCAAATTTTATGGTGCATGAGAATCATCTGACTGGTCTATTACTGATGCAGATTCCCAAGCCCATCTCCTGAGAGAAATAGATGGGGGCTGGGTCTCAGAAGTCTGCATTTTTCACAGGCTTTCCTTATGAGTCAGTGGCAGGACGACACTAGAGACCACTGGGCTCTAGAGAGCACATGCAAGATTTTTCCATTTACCAGCCCTGCTTCTGTCACCGTGAACCATCAGTGGCCTGACCAGCATTAAGCTGAGTCATGGGAAAGCATGAATTTTTACACTGCATTTTCCCCTCATCCCCAAAAGCTTCAGTCTTCTTTCTGGTTGGATTCTAGAATGTTGTGATGGAGTAAAGCAACTTCGGAAACAAATACAAAGAAATGTGCTGACTTCCTATATGGATGCTGAAAAAAATTTCAGTGAAGGGTCACAGCTCTTACTGTCCACTTAGCTAATTGGTCTCTTCTGCCAACATTTAAAAAGAAGCTAAGTGTACACAGTGTTCTTTCTCGAAGATCACATATGCAAATTTAAATAAAAGAGCTAGAGACTTGCGACAGATATTACCTCATAGCATCCCAGAACGCTGAGACACTGGAAGTTCTTGTATTAAAGAACCGTCCAGAAGGAGCCTCCCTTTCCATCAAGTCAGGATGCTGGTCCTGTGAAACACACTGGTGCCCCATCGCGTGGCTGCTCAGACCAGTGGGCCAAGAGACACACCATGTAACAATGGCCTTGGTCATTAGAACCCAGACTCCAGGGGCACCTGGGTGGCTCAGTCGGTTGAGTGTCTGCCTTTGGCTCAGGTCATGATCCTGGAATCCCAGGATTGAGCCCTGCATCTGGCTCCCTGCTGAGCAGGGAGTCTGCTTCTCCCTCTCCCCTGCTCCCTCTCTCTCTCTCTCTCTCTCTTAAATAATTAAATAAAATCTTACAACAAAACAAAAAAATAGAACCCAGCCTCCAGCTTCCCACAAGATGGGAGTAGGGCTGACTACAGAGAGATGCCCCAGGATGATGGATTCTTTTTGTCCCCTACCTCGAGCTTTATATTCTAAACTGGAGCAAGCATCCAACAGGCTGCTGCTTTTTAAAGTGAAATTCATTAATTGGAGTCTCAGACCTCTGTGTTATAAAAAGAGGAGCTGAAGCAGACTTAAGCCGTTAATTATCTGGCAAGGTTCCGAGGCATTCACCATAACTTCTCATTGTGTTTTGCAAGCATGCAGGACACCTCCGTCTACTGTCTTGTCCTAGAAATGAGTTTGAGTGATTACGAACACACACATTTCTGTCTTAAGAGACTCTTCCCTGGTCGCTTTGTTGGTTGTCAAATTTCTTTTAAAAATTCTCCAACTTTATATTCAATCATGAAAAACTTTCAAAACAGTCACAAGTGTTTTCTAGTAGATAATTTTAAAGCTGAGAATTAATTCTCTTCCCCAGTCCCGGCTATTTCTTTGAAGTTGGCATGCCTTTCATCTGTAAATATGAAAATAAACATTAATAATTAATGCCTTCTCACCCTTTCCAAGTAGGAAGTTTTATTTACTTCTGAGGAAGAAAATATTCTTTCTCAGAGCTGGAGAGAGAGGCAGAAGCAGAATGAAACTCTGCTTTTGACGGTCTCGATGTAGATTCAAATCACCTCAAGTCATTCCATCTGCCTTTGAGAGTATTATGGATGGCTCTCTACTGAATTCTTGCCTCTAGATGGAAACGTGTTCCAAACGGTGGCTTTTCAGCTTCTCACTCTCCCTTCTGACCAGCAAGCACCCTGCATGAAAGGCTTCCATTATTTACAATGGACCCACATATTTCTCTCGTGCCCTGTAACTCCCATTACAACAACCTTGCCCCATTACTTCTAATGCCGGTACTATGTACACTTCTTGTGACTCAACTTTTGACTCATCTTCAGGGTGGTGTGTCTCCACAGGCACGAGTTTTATGTCTGATGGCTGCATGCAATGCCCTACAGACTCATTCAGCTTAGTCTACCTAAGAAGTCCCAAAGGTGAGTGTGTAGGAGCCCACCCCTCAAGACACTCATCATCACCTTGAAAATTTAGAGGGAGAACTTCACATTGCCTGGCTCACATCCTTGCCCCTTCTTTTTACCACACCTGACCTCAGTCCTTCTACAATTTCTACCTAGAAGAACCTCTGGGGGTAATGCATTCCCTGTTGTCTACCTCTGCCCAAAGAAGTTTTCCTTTGATACTTTCTCATCTGAAAGATGTCTATGTCCTAATCCCTGGAACCCGGGAAGAGGTTACCTAAATGGCAAAAGGGCTTTGCAGATGTAATTAAGTTAAGGGTTTTGTGTCGGGAAAATTATTTTGGATTATAGGTGGGCCTAATATAATCACAAGGGTCTTTGTAAGAGGTGAGTACAGAAGGGAAGAGAGAAGATGTGATGATGGCAGCGGAGGTCAGAGGGATGCAGGGCCACAAGCTGAGGAATGCAGGCAGCTTCTAGAAGCTGGAAAAGACAAGGAAATGAATTTTCTCCTAGAGCCTTGCCAGCACCTTGATTTTAGCCCACTACAGTAGTTTCCTGTGGCTGCTGTAACAAGTTACCACAAACTGAGTGGCCTAACACAACAGAAATATATTCTCTCACTGTTCTGGAGACCGGAAGTCCAAAAGCAAGGTGTCAGAAAGGCTGTACTCCTTCCGAAGGCTCTTGGGGGAAATCTGGTTTTGCCTCCTATAGTTTCTCCAGGCACTCCTTGGCTTGTGACCACATCACTGCCATCTCTGCCTCTGGTCCCACCATTTCCTCCTCTCTCTCTCAAAACTTCTCCTGCCTCCCTCTTAGAAGGATACATGTGACTGCATTTGGGGCCCACCCAGATAACCCAGGATAAGCTCCTCCTCTCCAGATCTTTAATCACACCTTTTGTCATAGAAGGTAATATCCATTCTTTCATCATATAAGGTGACATTCACAGGTTCGGGGGAGTGGGACTTTTGGGGAGCTACCATTCAGCCCACTCTGCACTGACATTGATTCTGGACTCTGACCTCCAGAACCGTACAAAAGACCAGAGTTTTTCTAAGACACTAAGTGGTGGAAATTTGTTGCAGCTGCCCTAGGAACCTGCCCCACAGGCCGATCCTACCTGCTCTCACCCGCACTCTCAGCTCTGAGTCCCTCTTTGCTCTCACTCATGGAGGTTGCTCTGGATTATGTTGATCGCTCGGTGGTCTTGGCACTGATCTGGGCCAAGCTTCAGGTAGTGGAGTGGGTCTCCAGGGCCTACTTCTGCCAGTTCCCTCTCTGAGAATGGCTTCACCTGCTCAGATCCACACTGTCAGAACTCTCCCTGGCTGTGTTTGCACATGGAGAAGTGAGATGTATGGAAGAGAATTGAGAATGAGAATATTGTGAAACATGTCATGAACTGGGAGGATGGCCTAGGTGGGATTCCGACTGGGGAAAGGCCAGGATCCCTCCCCAAAGGGAGGAAAAGAGTTTCTATGGCATATGTCTTACCAACCTATCTCAGGGCTGAAGCACAGCTATCTAAATGGTACCGAGCAGCTGATGTCCAGGCTAGGAAAGGAAGAATTCAGGACCTAGGAATGTCCCTTCTACTTCTGTCCAGAAGTTTCAGCAAATGTAGGCAATTCAGCCAGTGATATTGGGCATTTAGTCACCTATAAGTAAGTTGAACTAAGCCAGAGTTTTATTTTGCCCTAAAACAAGTCATTGGCCCTACGTTTCTGTTTCTCCACTAGTGAGAGTGTCTTCCAGGAGAGAGGCAAAACAAAGTCCCCCAACATGTTATTATGTCAGGGTCTTGGAAATTGTGCTACTGGGGATAAAACCAAATGCATGGCTATCTGTAGCAATGGGAAGTGCTTTATATGTGTGTCCTGCACTGGGACTTAAAAATGACTGCTAGAAAAACTGTAAACGGATAGGATTCTAATTTTGTTAAAAATTGGGAGAAAAGGCAATGATATGGTCACTGTAGTAAACAGCCAATGACAGCACCAGGTTTTCTGCAGGGGCGGGGCTGAGGGCTGGTGGGCTGGTGGGAAGGGCACTAGAAGAGGGTCTGGCCTTAAAGCTGCCTTTGCAGCAGAGTAGCACACCTTTGCAATGGGGTTGTAGGTTTCCCTGGGGTGGCTTTGGGAGAGGGGAAGTGCCTTAGCCACCCTGTGATAGCATTACCATCTGAGTGGTAGAATTATAAATGGCTTTCATGTTTCAACTACTCGTTTCTACCTTTTCCAATTTTCTGTATATGAAAAATAGTAAGATCTCATATTTTTTAAAAGAAATAATATGTGTGTAGAAAAAAGTGAGAATATTCAACAAAACAGCAGCAGTAATTCTTTTTGAGGGACAAGGTCATGGAAGACGTCTACTTCCTGCTTAATGTGTTTCTGTGGTGCTTTAATTTTTTTTTTTTTTTTTTTTAAGTAGGCTCCACTCCCGGCGTAAAGCCTAGTGTGGGGCTTGAACTCATGACCCTGAGATCAAGACCTGAGCTGAGATCAAGAGTTGGACGTGCAACCAGCTGAGCCTCCCAGGCACCCCATAACACTTTAATTTTAAAATACTTTTAAAGGCAATTTTGACTTAAACTTGCTATCCATAAAAGGGGATTTTGATGACTACTGTACACTCAAGTTATTAGTTAAACACACATTACTCTTAGAAGTTTCTCTGAAATACGGGCAAGTTAATAGTGATTTTCAAGAATTCTTTTTAATTCACAGGAAAGCTAATGCACGGTTACATGTGAGGATGCACAGATTACTAAGGTGAGAATGAGACGAGAGATCCAAAGTTCCCACGTGTCCTTCAGAGAAATCGCTGGCGATTGGGCAGTCGGCAGGCGGGCAGGCAGTGGTGTAGGACTGCCTGTCGGATCCCCTGGCGCCCTGTGGGGAAGGGACGGGGTGGGGGGGTTGGGGGAGGAGGTTTTTCAGTTGTTTCTCTCAGCTGGTTCCCTGCCTTCAGCAACCCAACCGTGGCTCAGGTACCCGGGAAAGCTTTTGAGAGAAGCTGATAGGCGGCCTCTTTGGAGAGGCAGTTAGAGGAGCTGCCAATTCCAGAAAACCAAGCTGAATACAAGGTACACATTAAGACGTTTCAGCTAACAGTTCTGGGAGCTCTAAAATAATTGGTTATTCCCTGTCCCCGACCCCAAAGAGGTCATCTGCTCCAGGCAGCAAACAACAAAATTTCCACCGAAGAGCTAGCTGCTGGCAGGACTACCTGAGTTCAAAGAATAAGCTTTAAAGCTGAAGGGGCGAATTGGGCCTTCTTAAATACTCCTCACAGGGCCTGTGTTATCACGGGTCTCCCAGTGCCCTCGAGAGTCACAAGTCCTGGGGCACCTGGGTGGCTCATCGGGTTAAGCCTCTGCCTTTGGCTCAGGTCATGATCTCAGGGTCCTGGGATCGAGCCTTGCATCAGGCTCTCTGCTCAGCAGGGAGCCTGCTCCCCCCCCCCACCAACCTCCTGCTCTGCCTACTTGTGATCTCTCTCTCTCTCTCTCTCTGTCAAATAAATAAATCTTAAAAAAAAAAAAATTCACAAGTCCTCTTGAGTTATGACCTTTAGCACATCCCAGAACAGCTCCGGGCAGAGCAGTGCCTGGCTGGGTCTTGCTAATGGAGGCTTCCTGGCCATAGGAAGTTTTCTGGGCTGTGATCAGAGGCTTGTTGCATCAGGGAAGGCACAGTCTATCTGCTATTAGCCTGCCAGCTTCAGAAAGATGCCCCGTGGGGCGCCTGGGTGGCTCAGTGGGTTAAGCCTCTGCCTTCTGCTCAGGTCATGATCTCAGGGTTCTGGGATTGAGTCCCACATCGGGCTCTCTGCTCCGCGGGGAGCCTGCTTCCTCCTCTCTCTCTCTGCCTGCCTCTCTGCCTACTTGTGATCTCTGTCTGTCAAATAAATAAACAAAATCTTTAAAAAAAAAAAAAAAGATGCCCCGCTAAGTAGATTAGTTCTCCGGAAGTGCTGGCGCGCAGGGTGGAGGTGCTGCAGGGAGAAAAAGCTTTCTGAAGTCTACCTTTGGAACTTGGTGGGCTCCTAGGTCAGGGTCCGGTCACCCACACCCCGGAGAGCCAGAAATGTGCCCTTGGGAGAGGCAGCGCTAGACCAGTCAACTTTGTTTTTAGGGAAGCACAAACTATGTGGTGGGCTTTGCTCCCTGAATGTCTCTGTCTCTACCTTACTGGAAAGCTGACTCTGAACAAGTGAGGCCTTACGGAATAGAGCGGTGGCAGTGGTATCTGCATCCTCGTTCCCTCTGACAGGAGCTGGTTTGAGCCCTCTTGGTTCCAGGGCTCCTCCCACCCCAGAGAGGAGCAGAGATCTGCTCTTCCGGTCCTCTTGTCCATTAGGAATGAAGGCGAGGGCTCCTTTGCTCACCACAGTCACTGTCTACTCACTCCTAAGAGCTACCTAGAACTGAGGGCAACAAAACACACCTCAGAAAGCCACTCATTCAGCCATTATTTGTTGAGTCTCAACTCCTTGTGGGTCTGATGTAGATGAGTCAGTGAGTCTTGGTCCTTGACTCATGGAGCTTGTTGTCTAGTGAAAGGGACAGATAGTAACAGAACAACCATACGAGTAACTATACTTACATTAAGTGCTACACAGGAAAAATGCAGAACTAGAGTGTTTTGAAAGCAATGGCTTTCAACCATTTAGTAAAAAATGTATTTTACATTATAATTCAAGCAATATATGTGTACATATAGACATGTTTGATAAAACAAAAATTTCCTTAAACAATTCTTATTCTTATTAGGAACTCTGCACTAGGACATTTTCTGGTCTATTCATTTACAAAATGCTGGTTACAACCGAATAAATTGATCTCGCAACCAATTAAAGTTTGTGATCCACAATTTGAAAAGTCCTGTGAGGGGGCCCCAGCCTGTAGTGGAGCTGGGAATCATGAAACACTTCTCTGAGGGGATGACACTTAGACCCAGACATGCGAGGCTAAGGAGAGTTAGCCCAAAAAGTCCAGGAAAGAATGGTCTGGGGTGGGGGGAGGGAACAGCATATGCAAAGACCCCTCATTTTATACAAAAGGAAATGGAATCAGGGAGAGATATGATTCCTTCGTGGTCACATAACTCCGAGCCCAGGTCTCCCAACTCCAGGTTCAAGGGTCTCTCATATACTACAGCCTATCAGTTGTCCTCTTCCTCCATTTAGTAGTTATGGGCCAAGGACTAATTATTCTCACCTAGACTGCCCAGGAGAAAAGAGAAAAGAGTGACGGCAGGAGGCTGTGTTTACAAAGATTCTATTAAATTCTACATGCAAAACAATGCACGTTAGCTCTACCCCACCTGGCTTGAGGCCTGCACCGCAAGCTGTTTGTTCCTTCCTGGTAGGGACTGGCAGGGAGCCATACTCCTGCTTAGTCCTGGCTTTAGCCAAACAGCATTTACAAAATGGCCAGGCAAAGTTTAGTCTTAGCTGAAGACCCTGGAAAGAGTGCAGAGAACTGGCCCCCACTTTTCCATCTCCCCATGTTGATGCTGGCACCTGACTTTCCGCATGTTTCCACCTTGCTCAGCTCCCTGCTATCGGCCCCTGTGACTGCTGGGAACGGTGAGCTCCGTAAATGGCTCGGTTGAGCAGCCTGGAGGTAATGTGAATCCGGCAAGTGAAATGCAGGCCAAGGCCATGGGTGTCTGTCAGGGTCAGAGTCAAAGTGGGTGACCCAGGAGCCCATGAGAAAAAGAGGGGTCAGGAGGGAAGGGCCTCTTTTAAAATAGGCCAGAAGAGAAACAGGGCTGCTGTTTACAGATGTGGCATTTGTAACCTGCACGAAGCACCCCGGGAGGGGATTTGTGAGGCTGACACGGAAGCCACACTCCGTGGTGGGGTGGGGTGGGTTGGAGACAACATATACACGGAGGACAGCCTCTATGGCCCTGGAGGGCACCTGGTCAGAGGGTCATAAACAGCCAGAACCACAAAACATCACATTGAAAATGCGGCCAAGCCTGGGGAAGGTTGACGTCCTCAGGTATGAAGCACTACTGGTGTGCGGGTGTTTCCAGGCTGATGTGTGGGTGCCGCTCGGCAGAGACGAGCTGTGGCCACAGGAGCTCTTGGCTGACAAGCAGAGACACCTCGCAGTTTGAACACTTATCAAGCCATCAAGCCAGATGCTGGATTCCTCCCGCATCTTCATTTCTCCTTCAGCAATCTCAGAGCCGTCCAGCCACACTCTGGAGGCACAGCTCTACTCCTGAGATTTTAAATTCGTTAAAAAAAATATGTTACTGATGGGGCGCCAGGGCGGCTCAGTCAGCTAAATGTCTGCCTCTTGGTTTCAGCTCAGGTCGTGATCTTAGGTCCTGGGATGGAGCCCTGCATTGGGCTCCCTGCTCAGTGTGGAGTCTGCTTAAGATTCTCTCTCTCCCTCTGCCCCAACCCCTGCTCACTCTCTCGCTCTCTCTCAAATAAATAAATATTTTTCTAAAAATGGTACTGGTAATACATGCCCATGTAAAAACACCACAAACATTACATAAAGCTAAATAATTAAAAGGAAAAGCAGTCTCTTCCAAATTTTAACATTAAAATCTTCTTCTGTCAATACCCTCCTTAATACTCATCCCTCATATTCCAAACCTGCTTTCTGTTCTCACTCGAGCTTGTAATTCCTCTGCGCCCTCCTTCTGCTGACAACCAGCACCTCTCTTAGATTTGTAGCGCCTCCCTCCACCTCTGACCTTAGGACCAGGGGCTTCAATGACATCTTAAATCTGCCCCCTCAGGGGCTCCTGGATGGCTCAGGGGGTTAAGCCTTTGCCTTCGGCTCAGGTCATGATTTCAGGTCCTGGGATCGAGCCCCACATCGGGCTCTCTGCTTGGCAGGTAGCCTGCCTCCCCCCCTCTCTCTGCCTGCTTCTTTGTCTACTTGTGATCTCTCTCTCTCCTTGTCAAATAAATAAATAAAATCTTTAAAAAAAAAATCTGCCTCCTCAGAAACCTTGGCCCAAACATGCCCCCACCCTTGGCTGTTTCCCCAGGCTAGAGGACTTCAGAGAATTAGCCTGTTAGGAGTCCCTGGGTCCAAGTCAGCCCTCGGCTCCGAACAAGACTTTTATTCATTTCTCATACGCCCAGGCTCATTTCTTACAGCAGTTAATTCAGACCTCCAAGACCTCACCCCCTACCTCAGCAAGTGGCCTTGGCTCCATTTCACTGAGGAAAAGGTCTTTTCTTGGCAGGAACGCCAGTCATTTTCCATGGGTTTCGCCCGGCAAGTCATGGGTAGAAAGGGCCATACCCTCTCCTCCTACCAGTCTCAGTAGAAGGGAGCCCTTCCCTCCTCTGCAAAGTTACCCCTTCCTTGGTGACCCACGATCTTTCCCATTTGCTCCCTTTCTCTCTTGCATCCAAATTATTTTCCTCAAATAACTCTTTCTCTCTTCTGCCATTACACACGTTCAGATCTCCTTACTATCAGAAAGCATTCAAGTCGATCCTAAACTCTTACTCTAACTGTAAGTTGGCTGGATCACCGTGGAGAACAATGCACAATGAGCTTACTATAAAAAAAAGAATAACATGGAAGCAACCTAAATATCCACTGACAGATGAATGCATAAAGAAAATGTGGTAATATACAGAATGGACTATCACTCCTTCATAAAAAAAGAAGGAAATCCTGCCGTTTGCAAAACATGGATGGACCTCGAGGGCATGGTGCCAAGTGAAATAAGTCAGACAGAGAAAGACAAAAATTTATACGTGGAATCTACGAACAACAAATCCATGGGTACAGAGACAGACTGATGGGTGCCAGAGATGGGGCATTGGGGCGGAGGTGAAATGAGTGAAGGTCAAAAGGTCAAAAAGTACAAAGAAAGGCAGTCCTGGGGATATAATGTAGAGCATGGTCACGGTAGTTATTTACTGTGTGGTATATTTGGAAGTTGCTAAGAGAGCAAATCTTAAAAAGTTCTCATCACAACAAAAAACAATGTGTGTGGTGATGGATGTTAGCTAGACTTACTGTGGCGATCATTTCACAATACCTACGAATATCGAATCGCTATGTTGTACACCAGAAACCACCACAATGTTATGAGTCAGTTATATCTCAATTAAAAAAAACCTGCAGGAAAAGATTCACAAATGCAGAGAACAACTGGAAGTTGCCAGAGGGAGAGGAGGGAGGGAATGGGCCAAATGGGAAAATCAAAAACAAAAACAAAACGAAACAAAATCCAACATTGTTTGTACCCTTTGCCTCTGTATGCCACTTTAGGGGATATACTCTGAAGAAACAGCCCACAAAAGGAAAACAGTGGCTTGTACAGTGATGTTCAGAGCAGAGATATTTACACTTGTAATTTGCAAAACGTTGGAAATACCCCAATTGCCCAATAATAGATTGATGGTTCAGCATATTTTGGTATCCGTATAACGGAACACCGCAGAAGGAGTGGGACATTTGGTTTTTATTTTTTATTTTATTTTTATTATTTATTTTTTAACTTTAATTCCAGTGTAGTAAACATAACAGTGTTATATTAGTTTTCAGTGTACAATATAGTGAGTGATTCAACATTTCCATATAATTCCTCAGTGCTCACCAGATAAGTGTGCTGGAATGGGATATTTGAAGTGACAAGGACAGGGATTATGTGGACACAGAGAAATCTGCAGATGAAGCACATTTTAATACATAAAAATTATATAAGCAAAAAATATACTTATTAAATTTTTATATACATTTACTTAGTCCTGGGATCGAGCCCCGCATAGAGCTCTCTGCTCAGCTGGGAGCCTGCTTCCTCTTCTCTCTCTCTCTGCCTACTTGTGATCTCTGTCTGTCAAATAAATAAAATAAAATCTTAAAAAAAAAAAAAGAATTGGAATAATAAAATAATTGATCTTGCTGCTACTGGTAACTACTTTTCTGCCTTTTCCTGTTGCAGCTCTCTGGTGACCATCCATTGCCTCTGTTTTCTCTCTTCCCAATTCCCCCCTTCACACTGCCCAACCTGGCTTCCATCTTCAGTGTTTTGCTGGACTCACACCCTCAGCAATCATCATGATTTTCTTCTGGATAGATCCTTGAGTCTAGTTAAGCCAGCAGCACTGAAGCTCTCTTCTTGACATCTTTCTCTTTTCTCTTCCCTTGCGGCTGAACCATCCTAACTTGCCCACACCTCTGCTTTTTTCCTAGTTGTGAATGATTCTTGAAGCCTATTACTTGGAGTGCTAGTCTCCATGCTCTATACGCCAGCCCTCTGGACAGAGCCTTTCAGGAAAGCCATCCCTCCTGTGTTGCTCATTCTCACGTCTGTAGCTCCATCCCAGCCTCACCCTCAGCTTCTGGTTCTATGTGATCGTTCCACGTGGAGGCTTCCTGCTGTCACCTCTAGTTCTCCATGTCTGAAATGAAACTTCTCTCCAAACTGCCTCCCCAACCTCCTAACTTCTGGCTAACGTCACCAGTGTTGTCCCAAACTGTCACAACCTCAGTTTGTTAAGGGTGGCCTGCTTATGGTCCTCATCACACTCACTCCCAGTCATTCCTAGGCAGACTCCATGCTTCTTGGAAAGTGCCCCCTGCTGTCCTGTCTCCTGAAGGCCTACTCACTCCCAGGACAAGTTCAGGCTCTGCTTCCTTTGTGAAGTCTTTTCCAATTACCTCAGTTCACAGTGATTATTTTCCTCTCACACTCCTTGTTGAAGTTAGACTCTCTAATACTAGTGACACACAATGCACTGTTCTTTTCATATCTTTTACCTAAACTCTCTCCCTCCTCTGTCGTCTGGTGGACAGGATCCCACACCATCCTGCTGGGCCAGCCCCAGGACATCTCCCTCTCTGAAGCCCTCCCAGTTCTCACAGGCTCAGGGTCACCCCCCCTTCTGGGCTGCCAACAGCACCCCTTCCCATCGCTGCTGGAGTTCCCAAACCCTTGGACTGTTGTGCCATACCATTTTTGTCCAACCCTCAGCAGAACGTTAGCCAAGTTCCCTAAGTGCCAAGACCACATCTTACACAACAAAGCACCGAGATGTGTTGCTGACATCTGATGTTGTCAATACCCTGGTCATTCCGCACACGCATCTTATCTTCCAAACCAGACTCTAATCTCCTCATGGAGACAGGGGTTAAATCTCATTTCTTTTAAATCCCATGGCGATTAAGAATACAAAACAGAAAGGACCCGAGGAGTACCTGTTGAGGGTATATTTAGAATAAAGCCCTGAGGAGAAAATATGTAAATATATATGACTAACCTATAAGCCTGGAAACTGTACTTTCTGGGGAATACAAGTCTTATCAAGCCTCAGAACACTGCACCTTGCTATTTTGGGGCCGGCATAACACATCTCTGTACTTAGCAGTGGTCCTGTCACTTAAAGGTGTTAATAGGATGCCCAAACTGGACACTTTCAACGGTGAACTCTCCCCATCTAAAAGCAGAATGAATCAGAGACTAAATCAGAGTCCCTGAGAAGTGGCAATAATCCACAGGGAAGGAGCTGGGGGTGGCGGCTGCCAGCCAAGAGTCTGGTGCTGCAGAAAAGTCTGGCTACGCAGTGACTATGACACCAGGGGAGAGAAGGCTTCAGGGAAACACTCCTCACAGGGGAAGAGATATTGAATTTCATCCAGTGGTCCAAGGCCTGCCCCTTTCACATGGCACAACACACGTTAGTCCAACTATGATCTTGCTGACTCAGAGAAGCTAAGATTTCATTTCCTACCAATCAGGAAACCCCATTTAAATGACAAGGTGACCAGGACAACCACACCCTCAATGCCTCTCTGGCAACCACTCTCACCAAGTGGGGAGCGTCTCCAGCTAGCCATCCCCAAAGACTTGTTCACTAATAATCCCAGGAGGCTAGGAAGGCCTCCACCCCAGCCAGGACAAATGTTTGGGTAGTCAGAACCATCTGGAAGAGGAGAGAGATTCTGTTCAAGGAAAATTTATGGCAGCACTGTGTGACAGGCCGAGCTGTGTGAGGGGCCATATGTCCCTCAATGCTAAAACCTGGATCCCTAGTACTCTGAGGTGAGCAGACACCCCTGTTAGTAGAAGACAGGACTCAGTCCTCTGGCCTAGGTCACAGAGGCAGCGTACAGTGCATGTGTGGACGGGAAAGATGAGGTGAGGGGATGGCTACTGGGCCACCTCTCCTTTCACAGCCACAAACTCCAGGGACCTGGTGTAGCGAAGAGGGAACTGCCCAGTCTGTCCCTGCAGAGGGCTTCTACCCATCAGGTGGCTACCGGCGGGCACCCAACCTTCTCTATCCTTGGAGGAAGAAGGACCCCTGAACTGATCGCTGAACAGAATATGGACAAAGGCAAAGGGAGTCCTTCAAAAGCTTGAGCACAGTCCTTCAAAAAGAGTTCAGGGAGGTATACACGCACAAAACACAAGGGCACTGCTCCTCCTAGGAAGTAGGTTTGGACACGTGCCTTTATCTGGGCAAACCTGACCAATCCCTAATTGTTGACCCTTTAGTTGTTTTAACTGTTAGATATTATTAATAATGTTACATTAATAAAAATCCTTTTATTTTCTTTTTTTTTTTAAGATTTAATTAATTAATTTATTTGACAGACAGAGATCACAAGTAGGTAGAGAGGCAGGCAGAGAGAGAGGGAGAAGCAGGCTGCCCACTGAGCAGAGAGCCCTATGTGGGGCTTGATCCCAGGACCCTGGGATCATGACCTGAGCCGAAGGCAGAGCCTTTAATCCACTGAGTTACCCAGGCACCCCTTGTACAGTATTTTCATAAACACACTTGATTTTCTAAATATTCTTAGAACTGTAATTTCTGATTTAAAGATATACATCCTTTTTTTTTAAAGATTTTATTTATTTATTTGACAGAAAGAGAGAGAGATCACAAGTAGGCAGAGAGGCAGGCAGAGAGAGAGGATATATGTCTTTTTAAGGCTTTTGATATACATTGTCAAAATTACTGGTTAGTTTTGAAGCAATGCTTCTTGCTCGGTTATTTTAAACATATCACACAGTGATATGTATCTCCCATATACAGGAAATAGTTTTGGGAAAAAATAATTTTACTTGGAATAAAAACATTTTAATAAGTCAAGGCCTATTTACTTCAGGTAAATGAAGCATCCAGAGCTCAAAACATTAATGTTACGTCATCCCTCTTCAGCAAAGTTGGTAGGACACGATGCTCGTGGGAAAGATACAGGGCTTAGGCTAGTTGGCTGGTCAACTCAACACAGAGGAAAAACCATCTTTGGCAACTGAATGCCTCAACAACCTTTGCCAACTGTCACAAATTTGTACTCTTGACCAAAGGGAAGATTAGGAGATGGAATGTGGATTACTCCGCATAACCCATCCTCACTCCTGGTTAGCAAGCCAAAGCACGTGTCCAAATGATAGGTGTGTCTTTTTTCTATAATAAATAGGACATCTGGCTAGGAAACACAACTGACCAACTTATGGGAAGATTAAAGTTCCATAATACGTAATTATTTTGTCACAGATTATCTACTTCCTAGGAGGAGCAGTTAGTAAATGAGCTGAGTGAAAGATGTGCTCTACTGGCCAGGTCTGATCAAAAACACAGCTAATGCCACAGAGTGTGTCCAGCACTTAGGCTGGAGGTTCTTTAACCTTCAAGCTTTTATTTATTTATTTATTTATTTATTTATTTATTTGACAGAGAGAGAGAGAGAAAGAGAGAGAGAGAGAGCACACAAGCAGGGGGAGCAGCAGGCAGAGGGAGAGGGAGAAGCAGGGTCCTCGCTGAGCAGGGAGCCTGACACGGTGCTCGATCCCAGGACCCTGGGATCATGACTCGAGTAGAAGGCAGATGCTTACCCAACTGAGCCATCCAGCCCCTAAACTTCAAGCCCTACTTGATGTAAAATAAGGGGTGTGGGTTTTTCATAAAGGTCATCTGGTCAGGTGGCATTTCCTAAACAGCTGAAAACTAGATTAGCATTTTGGAATAGTAATGATGTCTTCAACTGGGCAAGAGGAGGGACTGTTCTTGAGAAGGGAAGGAAAACAGGAGGAAGAGGTGGGGAGGTAGCAGGTCAGTGAAGCATCCTGGGCTGCCAGGGAAGCAGCCATTTTGGAGTTTCCTGCCCTCGCTTACTACCGGCTTGGTGCAAACCGGCTTGGCCTGCTGGAGGGAAGCAGTCTAACCCTATCTGCCCCGTGTACTGAAGGCTACAAGTAAAGGCAAAGACTTTTTTGTATCAAAATGTACTCACTGAAAAACAGCCACTGCTAACTCTACTGGTCTACATGAAATGACAAAAACACACATGTTGCTTATAACAATTCACACACAGAAGCACATGAGGTAAAAGTTCTCCTTTGAATCTCCCTTTCCCTCCTCTATACCCAAATTCTACTTCTAAGAGGTAAAACCTACTGTGTTTATCTTTCCAGTCTTTAGATGCCTATACCTGGGTATTTTCTCCCCAAATGAAATTTATACAAATTTAAGTTCATTTGCGTTCTACCTGAATGGGTCGCCCTGGCTCCGTAAATACTGGGTAGTCTCTGCCTTGATCCCTCTGGAAATGTTGCCATCCAAAATGACCTCCCTTTACCTCTCTTTACTAGAAAGGAGGTTTCCCTGCTAAGACAGGAAGTTCCTTTGCCTGGCCTTCTGGATCTTCTGGACAGATGCAGAAGCTGATTCGAGCAAAGTCACGGAGGAGAGCTACAGCTCTAATGGAAGAGAAAGTGAAGGAAGGCCATGGGAGGTTTCATCACAAGGGAGAGCTCAGCAGCTTTTTCATTTCCAATTAGGTTCGCTCCCCAGACTGGCCTCCCCAACTGGAGGTCTCACTGCCCTCAAGACACACACAAACGCACAAAGTCCGTGCTCTCCTAGGCCAGTGCTCCTGTCCTGCTAGTCTTTCAGATAACCAGGTCAGCTGAATATGTGGATACAAAGGGGCATTTCATATACTCCTATTTTGGCAGTTGGAATAACACTGCAAGTGCCAGGTCCTCATGGGACAAATCTCTCTGTGCATGTCAAATATGATGAGAGCGCTGCTGGGAGATGGAGACTATTGAAATGAGGGTCCAAGATAGACTTAAGACATGATAAAAATGTGTATTTTTTTTAAAGATTTTATTTATTTATTTGACAAATCACAAGTAGGCAGAGAGGCAGGCAGAGAGGCAGGGAGGAAGCAGGATCCCTGCCAAGCAGACAGCCTGATGCAGGGCTTGATCCCAGGACACTGGGATCATGACCTGAGCTGAAAGCAGAGGCTTCAACCCACTGAGCCACCCAGGTGTCCCCAAAATGTATATTTTTAAAAATCTTATACCCTAGCAATAGGAAATAGTGATTGTTATGTCTTAGTAAGCAGACAAGTTACATATTATCTTTCATTTAAACCCTCATGACCACCCTACAAAACCTGGTTATCATCCCAGGCCTGCAGGGGAGCAAATGGCCCGCAGACATTCCACAGCCCCCCCAAGGCCACGTGGCAAGGACGGGATAGGACCAACATTTGAACTCAGGTCTGTCTGCTTCCAGAGGCCAGACTGCCTCACTTTCTCTAGGAGAAGGGTTAGAAATCTCACTGGGGCTTCCTGGAACTACAGAAGGTTCCAGTCTGGGAGCTGGAAGATAATCCAGTTTACTGCTCCTCTTGGCTCCTCTCAGCCCCCTGCACCCTGTCTCCTAGAATGCAACGGCCTCACGGATGACAAGTTGAGAGGATGGCAAGCCCCTACCTTCGCGTTTGCTTTATATTAGATGATGCAAAGTTTTGAAAGGAAAACCTTCCTAGTGTCAGCATGTGTGAGGCAAAATTATTATTTTTAAGGTGGCAAGAATAAATATTTAATTAGACAGTGTGACACTAGATTTTACCTAGCTCTGCACCATCTCAGATAATAAAACAAGCCCTTGTCTACAGGACTAATTACAGACTGCTAAATTATTTTTATTAAAACCCTCTGGAATATTAAACATGAGGGATGAGACAATGTAGTATTGTAGACTAGCTCTAGAAATCTGGGTTCTAATTCTGACTCAGCCACTAATAACCACCAACATTCATTTGTATGGTGCACACAGTTTACAAAGTTTTATTCATACACTTTCTACACTAGCTGGGTGACTTTAGGCAAGTCACTTAACTCTTGGTGTCTCACGCTAAAATCTGGCAACGAGAACACTGAGCTATGTCATCTGAAGTCCCCTCTACATCTAACATCGTACAGGGCCTGGACTTACTTTAGTATCTTTACAAATGTATCTGTAAACAAATCAGGGCAGATGCATTCTGCTTGAGAAAAACAATAGTTTCTGTTCATCTTCTGAAAGATGTTACTCAGCCAAATTCATGTTTAGCTCATAAAATATTTGTTGCCAGCTAGTTGGCTCAGCTTCTGGAAGGTACCATAATAAGGCCTTGGGTTGGATTCTGACCTGGGAACTTCCCTCTGTTCAGTAGCCAAGTACTGCGCCTAACGGCAGTCAATCATCTCACACACATAACCCCATAAAGTGGGCTAGCTTGGAGGAAGGACTTGGAGAAAATCCGTCTTCACAATGCAAGCATTCTCAGGATGGTAGGTCACTAATAGCATCATCACATACCCAGAGATATTATAAATATCACCCTTTCTCAGTTTTAAAACACACAAATCTCACCTTCAAGTCTTGCCACTTCCTGGCTATTTTACTGTTCCTGAAATTAGGATGTGACTTAGAATCAACATATATATTTTGATCTGGTTGTAGCAAATTATTTTACTAAAAACTTTTGGTAAATTGCTGGTGTGTCTGAGAATCAAAGGAACATAATGCTATAAAACCACAACAAAAATTACATAGATTTAGGTCTAACTTCATTCAAATTGTTTCCCTCTCCCTGATCTTAACAATTACATTTGGTAACAACTGGGTAGGCAACATGTGAGACACAGATCTGTTTCCCAATAGTAGCCATTTAGAAAGCATTCCATCATTATCTCATAAAACACTGGTACGGGTTTCAAAGGTAAATTAACCCATATAAAAACCACTGTGATGCTCTGAAAATGTTCATCCCAGAACAAACTGGAAAGGGAACATTTTACTCACACCCTCCTCATCTATCTAGCCTTGACACATTTTCTTGCTTCTTAATTCACAACCCTCCACCCCAGTAATATTGCTGATTCCCAAAATACACTCGACCCAGGAGAAACAGCTCTCCAGCACAGCTGTCTGCTCTTGCCCTGCCCGGGTATTTCGGTGAGCTATGCAACACAGAGGACCACACAGAAGGAATGTAACTGTCAGGCCCCACAGCTCCCATCGCCCCACAGGCAGGTGCATCCCGCCAAACCCCAGACTGGCATTCGAAACAGAAGAAACTGCCTTCCTGCATAGGGGCTGTAGGTTTCCTGAACTTCATCTCTATGTTTAAAACTAGGGCGACAGCCGTCTTTGCGACTGTAAACTAATCTGATGGGCATGGGGGTGGGGAGTGGCTCTGAGGAGGCTGCCAATAGGCCATGATTGAGCAAAGTCAAGGAGCAAAATCATTATTTCTCACTGTTTGCAATCCCCAAAACTGCAAAATTAGTGGGTCCTTCACCATGATTTTTAGAAGTAAACTATCTACTCTTTTGGCAGCCTGGAGTAAAAAAATACAAAGCCTCTTGTAGGCTTTAACTGCCTGATATTTACACATATTTGCTAACAGTACACTGGAATCTGGAAGACAGGAAAAAAAAAAAAGAATCAAAGGAAGCTGGCAGTTAGATACATGCATAGTAGTTAGGAGCCCTCGAGTTGAGGCACGTTTATTAAGAGGGCCTCTGGCTGTAGGCACCAACTCTGACTTCAGCTCTATTTCTGCTGGAAAAAGAAAGCAGTTTGGGATCCTCCAAGATCAGGAATGCAGGGTGGGCAGGTGGATTGGTAGCAAACATAACCCAGCGAATTGTCCAGAGATGCTGGAGTCCTATCTGGTGACAGCCCCCACAGACCCACAGCAGCAGGAGGCGGGGTGGGGGTACAGGCCACAGACCTAGATGTAGAGAAATTCTCCTTCTTCTCCACTCTGCACCTTATGTTAAAACTCACTGTCACCCAATTGGTTACACATGGTATTTACAGATATCCGAGAGTAATTCCTGCCACAACCCCTCAACATACAAACAGTAAGCCCTTGCTACGGATGATAGCAGACCTCATATTATACCAGGGCTGTACAGCAAAAACGAAAACAATTAAAAATGAGAAACGCATACTAAAGAGTACTGCAAGGTGCTTATTCACAACAACACACCGGAAGCGCAGGAACTTCAGCTTCCCAGCGCAGCCTTCCCCCTCCCCTCCCGCCACTACCTCTAGTCCCTCTCCGTAGCGCCCGCCAAGGCAATGGCCCAGCCCACTAGAAGGCCACCATGCACTAGCGGGTGTTCACTAAACAGTAGCTAATCATCATGGGGCTGAGTCCTTCTCGGCAAAATCTATTCCGAAAGCCCCACAAGCTCTTAACAGTCAGAACTGTCCAGACCTGCTTCCCCACACCAGCCAGGGCAGGAGTTTGTGGGTAAGAAACCCGAGGCCCCAAGGTTTGGGCAGGCAGAATGTCCCCCCCCCCCCCGCCCAAGTCTCCCCTCGCCCTCTCCCTTGTCACTCTTTTTCTGGCATATCACTGGGGAAAACCAGAGAGGCCGGAGGTGTCAGGCCCAAGAGGAGTAAGGAGAAGCGACAAGGCCGGACCGGAGGCAGTTCGGGGCGATGCCGGGGGCGGGGGGGGGATCAGTCCGGGGTGGCGGCACCTCCAGTGGGAAGGAGCCCCCGAGGTGGGTCCGGAGGGAGGGCAGGGAGGGGGAGTGGCTCGAAGGCCTGACGGCCGCCGCGGGGACCCCGGGAGAGAGGGATGGAGGGAGAGAGGCGGCGGCGGTGAGGTGCGGTTGGGGGGGCGGGGGCGCGGGTGGGGAGGCGAGGGGGGCCGCCCGGTTCCCCTCCCCCCGCCCGGGCCCGGGCCTCCCGCTGACTCAGCCCCCACAGCGTCGGTCGCCTCGGCCCGGACTCACAGTGCGCGAGGCTGCTCCGGCGGAGGCGGCGGGGCGGGGGGGGGGACAGGCGGCGGGGGCGCTGCGGCTGAGGCTGCGGCTCCGGCCGGCGGCTCCGGGGCGAAGGGTCCTAGCAGAGGCCGCCGCGGTCTCCGGCTTCAACGCACAGGGACTGCGGGGGAAGAGAGCACTGCGCAGGCGCGATGCGGCCACCGCTGTCAGTCCGAGCGGGGCGGGGCCAGGGCACCCGCCGTCTCCAAGGCAACTGGGCGGCGAGGGAAGGACAGGTCCAACCTCCACCTTGTGTTAGCGACGCCGGCGGGGGGACAGAAGAGGGGGGCAACGAGAACAGTCTCTTTACATTGCCATAGCAACAAGGAGAAGAAACCGCCTCATAAATTTATGGTGGTACCGAGGGAACGCTCTTACCTCGTCACCATGGCAACTGGGAACAGCCCCTTCCTTTTTCCTTAGCAACAGGGTAACAATTCCTCCACCCTGCCGAACTAATCACAGAAGGAACAACCATTTACACCTGACTCCGTAGTAGCCAAAAGACGGATTCCTGTCTGCCTCACGGCTGCTGCAAAGGAAAAACTGGAGCACATTTCTTCTCTTTCAGCAACACGAGAGCTAAGGCTGAGTATCTCTTCGCGGTTTATGGTTTTTAATCACAGCCCATTACTCTAATCTCCAAATTCCATTTTTTCCTGTGTTAAACATACCTTTTCATCTCCTACCAGCTCTATACCTTTACCCTTAAATTGAGCTAACAAAATCGTCTATACACATATCACTTGAGTTCTTACCAAGCTTATTGTCTCTCATCCAATGCATTTCTTGTTTCTTCATCTTGCCCATTAGCTGGTTGAGATTCTACCTTCTCTTAACTAGTTCCCTCCTCGATATGTTGTTCACTGGTATTCCCAAATCTATACCAAGTCTCTTTTTATGGATCTCCCCAGTTCTTCTAGATCCCTCTTCTCCCTGTCCACACCTACTGTCCTTGTCCTTCAGTGCTCTACCTTTTTACCTTTTGAGGGGTAAAAAGGTAAATAGAAAAAAATTCTTTGAGGGGTAAAAGGTAAATAGAAAAAAATTGTCATTCTTTCTCACTTTCTCTGACTGAGCTGCCTCCGAGTCCCAGTCAGGATTTTCCCTATGATCTTTACACATATTTAATTTTTAATACGACTGCTACTATTATAACTCTCTCACTCCCTTAGTTCTCCATCTAAATGCCAAAATTCTAGCCATCTATTATCTGAGACTCTGGAATTCTGTATTTCCCGAATCCTCGCCTATAGCTAGTCTCTCTTCTACCCTATTCCAAATGCACCCATAGAGTAAATTTCCTCACTGGATACTGACCTCCTCCATGGCTCCTGTCACCCTCTGTAATCAGTGTAAGCTCATCATACCTTACCATTCTATCATCTGCTGACCCAGCTTGGACTAAGCCCTCTAGGTGAACATCACTGGATTCTGCTGGGCTTGTCGGCATACTGGAGATGCTGCATTCTCTTTGAATGACTCAGAAGTAAGAATTCATTCTTTTCCTTGTCTCCCTGTTTAGCTCCCAGATATTCCATACCAGGACTATTGGTGTCAAAGGACTCTGACTGAACCTATTTTCTTGGGGGAGAAGAAGGCAGCCCATCACAAATGGAGTAAGAAAAGAGAGTGCTGAGTCAAGACCCTTTCCAAGGCAGCTCTCAGAAAAGAGAGACTTCCTTATAGGGGATAATTCCCAGGACAAATCAAAGGGTTAGGAGAGTGAAAATCAAGGCTATACTTTTTCCTAGCCACAGAGCTGGAGAACGAAAGCTGTTCCTAACTGTTTCCACAGGGCGTCTGGATGCTATAAAGATAAGGGAAAAATTCAGATTCAGTTTATTTTGCTTCCCCATTCTGAAGTTCCAGCTCAAGTCCATGGTTATAGGTATAGACCTGGGTGGTGTAGACTGCCCTGAGTAATCCTGAGAAGAGATTATGCCCTTTGCTACATATGGGATAGAGGACCACTTTACAAAGAGTCCCAGCATACCCTTCACCTGGATTCTCCACGTTGACATTTTACCATGTGCTGGTTATCTATTGCTACAAAGCAAACCACTCCAACTTAGTGGTTTAAAACAATAACCATTTTGTCCTCTCCATTTCTGTGGGATGGGGATTCAAAGAGCTCAGCTGGGTGATTCTGGCTGAGGGTTTCTCTGCAAGTCCAGTCAGATGGTGGCAGCAGCTTAAACAGCAGGGGGCCAGCAAGACAACCGGCTCTGCTCTGTCCTGCTGTCTCAGAGCTAACTTTCTCGCCACACGGTGGCTTCAGGGCCATCGGACTACTTACATGGCAGTTGAAGTTTTCAAGGATGAGTATAATAGTGAATAAGTGAAATGATGCATTGCTTTTTTTTAAAAGATTTTATTTATTTGATAGAGAAAGACACAGTGAGTGAGGGAACACAAGCAGAGGGAGTGGGAGAGAAGCAGGCTTCCAGTGGAGCAGGGAGCCCGATGCAGGGCTCGATCCCAGAACCCTGGGATCATGACCTGAGCCAAAGGCAAGCCGCTTAACAACTGAGCTTCCCAGGAGCGCCGGTGCATCGCTTTTTATAACCTGGCCGCAGATATCGCTTTTGACATAACCTTTTGTTTGGAAAAAATCACAGAAGGCTACTTAAGATCAAGGAGAGGGAGCACAGACCCCACCTCTCAATGGGAAGAATGTCCAAGTCCTATAGTAAGAGCACGTGGGTGGGAGAGACTGTTGAAGTCATCTTTGGAAAAGACAATCTGCCACACCCTACACTCTGAGGACAACAATGCACATCCCATTCAATACAGAATATACTCATCCCCTCCCCCAAGACCCCAAGTCTTATTCCATGACAGCACCAGCTTGCCGTCCAGGAGCCCATCACCTAAATCAGGTCCCTGTGTGGGTATCGCTCCTCAGGTCCAGTTCCTTGGGCATAGCTCCTTGAGTATCATTCGTCTTGATCTGAAGACCTCGCAAAGTAAGGAAACACACATGTGCCTCATGTACGCCTAGCATACACTCGTGGCCCGGGCCTGGGGTTATTTCTATGGGCATTATCATCTCAAAAAGGAGAAAAGCAGAAGGCAAACACATCGGTTACAGTTCATGGCAATTCTTGAAATTCAGCCAGACAAATGTTGCCAGTTCCTGGTTTAGGGCTCAGACCCACTCCCATTTACTTACATTAGCATCGACATGGATCTTTTACTCCCAGCGCGTTATAATCGTGTCCTATGATGATTTGTTTTGATGTGCAGTTTGTCACAGATTTAGCCAGTGGAAGAAATTCCAAGTTGGCTCTTGTGCCCTTTGGATTTGTTTTCATCATTCTTTGACCATTTCCTTGCTTTGACACAAGATGTTCTAGGCTCATCTTGTACCTTTTCTGCCCCACCCCTGGAAATGGCCATTCACCAGGGAACCATGGGTCCTCCTGACTTTTTGATGTTCCTTTTTCCATTCTCCCTTGCTCCCTAAATCTGCCCTTAGACACTGGGCAGTGATTCCCTGGAATCCCATCTCATTTTTCTCTCTCCTTCCTTTATACATATTCCTGAAGTGGCCTAATTTATTTTTGTGACTTCTGGGGCTGTATCTCCAACCCAGGCAGCTCTCCCAGCTATCAGACCTGTAAATCTAATTGCCTTCTAGATATCTCCATCCCTAGGTTCCATAAGCACCTCAAATTCAGTGGGCTTAAATTAAACTTATTTACCCTTCCCCCACCAAACCCACCCTTCCTATATTTCCTATTATTGTTAATGGCCTCACTAAGAAAAACCCAAGGATGATTTTATCCCACATCTTCTCCCCAACTCCTTATACCGGAATAGTTTTCCAATACTATCAATTCCACGTCTGAATGTCTTTCAGCTATGACCCTTCTTTATCTGCATCACCTTTACCATCTCTTGCCTGAGCAATTGCAGAGTCTCCCCCCTGGTGTCTCTCCTTCCAACTTCTCCTACCTCTGATCCATCCTCAACACCACTGCTGAAGGCTCTTTCTAGAAGAGCAATCTTACCACATGCTTTTTCTGCCTAAATCCCCATGGCTGCCCTTCTCAAACTGGCTGACTTCTCAAACTGGCAACTTCCGGCCATGAGGAATTCATGTAAGGAAATGGAGGGGAGCAACTATAGAATGGCTTACATCTTCCCAGAGTTTAATTTTTATTTGGAGATTCAGTAAAAAAAAAAAAAAAATTAAAAATGTGAAGACAAATAGACATACAATGAATGAGAATACAAGAATCACATGATGTTATTTTATTTTTAAAAGATATTATTTATTTGTTTGCTAGAGAGCACGTGTGTAGGAGTGTGCAAGACATGGGGGTGAGGGCAGAGGGAGAGGGAGAAGCAGAAAGCAGACTCCCCACTGAGCAGGGAGGCGCGCTGTTGCGCTCCATCCCAGGACCCTGGCATCATGACCTAAGATGCACAAGTTCCATCCCACAGCCCTGGGATCATGACCTGGGCGGAAGGCAGATGCTTAACTGACTGAGCCACCCAGGTGCCCCCAAGTATTTGAACTCAAGACACCTCCACCAGCGGCCAATTTAAGAAACACTGGCTAGGATAAAAGGATAAAGTTCATTCTCCTCTACAGGGTGGACAAGCTATATTAGAATCTAGTCTTTACCAGCCTCTTCTACTTCACCTGCCTCTCCTTTTATGCCTCCCAGCCTCATCATCTCTTGCCTATATGTCAGCCGCAAAGACAAAGGCTTGCAGTAAACCGAGCAAGGAGTTGTTCTTTGTGGCCAAGCCTGTGTGATGAGGTTCACCTTGCTTGGAGCCCCTCCTTTCTCTTTATTAGGCAAAGTCTTATTCTCCCAGACCAGCTTCAGCATCAGCCCCTCTGGGACACTGGGACCTCTCCCAGAGAGCTGACCTGTTCTCCTTGGTACCGGGCACATTCTTCATCACGGCCCCGCCTCTCACCTTGTATCTTCACTCCTTGCCCCCCTGACGGTCCTCACACTCAAAGACCACATTTTATTTACCTTTGTGTTCTTAGCAACTAACACAAAACTAAAAACAGCCAAGCAAGCTAAAAACAATCTGACCCTTCTACCCTTCTTCCAGGGTGACTGGGAAGCCAAGTGGTGGCAGGAATCTAAGTAAATGGGTTAACTGGGGCTGGTGGGGGGCTAGATGTCGGTGGGGAACATGCAGGGCTTCTCTGCCTGGTGGTGAGGTGGGGGCAGGGAGTTGTGATGCCGGTAAATGTCAGGAAAACAATATTTGTGATTCGTTTGGAACTGGCTAGAAGTGGAACAGGCTCTCAGATGGGACCGATTCCCACATGTAGGAAACCCTTGACATGCTTTTGAGATTTACAACTGTGTAAAGCAATATGTAAGTTTGCTGAGGGACGAATTCTAATCACATGCCATGAAGCAGTTGAGTCCTTATCTAGAGAGTGACTAAGCCCTCAACCCTGGTGGCGTTGCATAAGCACTGGGGCTGATCCTACCTGGCTGCCTGACGCTGGGCCTTGGTTTTTCTCATCTATTGTTGTGATGGTTCAATGAGATAATGTACGAAAAATGGCTAGCAGTGCGGCACACACAGTAAATACCCAAATAAATGGTAACTATGGGTAATAACCAAACTTCCACAAGGGTCACGAGGTCACCTAATCACCCCCTCAGTTATAGCCTATTAAGTCATATAGAAGCCAATATGCAAATGTAGAATTTGCAAAGGTCTTAAGACAGACCTCCTGCAAACATTAGTGACGTGTTGTAGCCAGAATGAACAGGAACTCTAGACCAGTGGCTTCGATTGCAAGATGTTATCCTGCTTTTTGTGGAAAATGCCCACCATGATCTGGTGGGTAATCAAGGCTGGGATTCATTGGATTAACTTCCTAGAACCTCCCTGATCGCCTCCTGAGGTCAGTATCATTCCCATTTTCACAATAACAGCTGAGGCCCAGAGAGGTTAATGAACTTGCGTCAGATCACACAGCTAGTGAACATCAGAAGCGTGGTTTGAACCTAAAGCCAACACCCAAACCCACACTTCTTTCATTACCCCATTGCTTCTTACACTTTCTGTACTATAATTATTTGTACTATAATTATATGTCTTTTCCCCAAACTAATCTGTAAATCAAGAGCCACACTTGCTTCCTTTTGGTATCTAACACATGCCTGGCACGTATTCCATAAGCATGCATGATGTGGAAGGTGGGAAATGGTAGATAAACCTAAACTAGAGTTGTCAGATGAATAAATAAAATACAAGATGCCTAGTTAAATTTGAATTTCAGTTAAACAACAAATACTTTTTCTAGTATAAGTATGCCACACACACTCCTTGAGACACATCCACATGAAGGAAAACCCAAAAACTATTTGTTATCTGAAATTCAAGTTTAATTGAGCATCCTGTAATTTTATTTGCTGAATCTGGCAACCTTAACCTAAACCCTGAGATTGGCCCCAGGGGTCCTCCTGGCAGAGGGGCCGATAGGGCCTCTCACACTCAAGACTGACCTGATCCACAGCTGCTCTGGGGACTGGGATTGAGGCCATGGTAACCTGCACCGGTCTGCCTCTCCCAGGCCTTACCTGTTCCCTAGGTTTGGTCAGCTTGGCACCTTTAAGAGGAAAAAGCAGCCACTGATGAGCTTAACGCGCCACCTGGAGGCCATTCGGGGTACTACTACCGTGGTCAGGGGTATTGCCGTGGACCCAGGATTTTAGGGAGCTGGTAAAGGCCAAACAAGGCAGAGACAGGGTAGAAGGAGGCCAGTCTAGCCATGCAGAGGGGCAGGTGAAAATATACCTTCCTGGCATTTTCAGTTTACAGCTGCTGCTCTGGCTGCCTAGGAACTGAAGGCCCTTGCCCTCCGAAGGGAGATTCACTTTCCCACCACCCTCTGCCTTTCCAGCTTTTCCTTGCTCCTCCCCAGGCTGCAAGTCACTGGTTTATGAGAAGAATCATAACCTCATTCTAGAGGCTTGGTGCGATGTTTTAAGAGGAGGGTAAGCAGCATGGAGAAACTGCCATGGGAGGACAGTCGAGGAAAGGGAGCTGTTTGCTTAGCCGTGGTTCTCAGCACACCTGAAAACTTTTTTTTTAAGAGTTTGTGATTTTATTTTATTTATTTCTTTATATTTTTAAAGATTTTATTTATTTATTTGACAGAGAGAGGGAAGAGGAGCAGGGGGAGTGGGAGAGGGAGAAGCTGACTCCTTGCTGAGCAGGGAGCCTGATGCGGGGCTCGATCCCACGAGTCTGGGATCATGACCTGAGCCGAAGGCAGATGCTTAATGACTGAGGCAGCTGGGTGCCCCAGCACACCTGAAAACTTGTTGGAAATGCACATTCTCAGGCCCCACACCAGACCTACTGAGTAAGAAACTCTGGGGGGAAGCCTGGCAAGTTGTGTTTAAATAAAGCCTCCAGATGATTCTGGCACAGGCTGATGTTTGAGAATAGTTAGAGGAAAGATGTGTGGGGAGACAGGGGAGAAGCCCACAAAAATGTGCAAATATGAATGAGATGGCTATTTGTTCTGTGTGCCCATAGAGAGAAAAGCTAAGGGAGAGGAGTACAAGTTGCAGAGAGACAGAACTCATTTCTTTTCTTTCTTTCTTTCTTTTTCTCTCTTTTTTTTTTTAAAGATTCTACTTATTTATTTGATAGAGAGAGAGAGAGAATACAAGTAAGGGTAGTGGGAGAGGGAGAAGCAGGCTCCCACTGAGCGGGGAATCCTAACATGGGACTCGATCCCAGAACCCTAGAATCATGACCTAAGCTGAAGGCAGACGCTTAACCCACTGAGCCACCCAGGCACACCGGAACTTGGTTTTACCTAAGGAGGTACTACTGAACAAATAGAACTTCTGGGGTGTGTGATGTGTGCCTGGTAAAGGCACTGCTCTATCACTGGACCTGATGGTCAATCAGGAATGTGGTAGAAATCTCCACAGACTGTAACTTAGAGGTGGGCAATCTCCAAACCGTGAGAATCCACCATGAATTCTTGCATATCCTCTCTTCTTCAGCTCTCTTTTATCAAGAGAGCAAGGCTTTCTGGTTGTTCTGCCATTTGTGACAACGGCTTCCAGCTAAGTATTTACAGCACTCAGTTACCAAAGAGCAAATGTGGGGGCAAACGGCTTTTCTTGTTTCCTATTTGGGATTTTCTCAGGATGGCTCTGTCCGGACCTGTTGTTCTCTAGGCTGTGGCACATCCGTTTTCCGGAGGTTTCTCTCTACCACCATTCCTTACCCTCTTACCTATGCAGATCTGCTATTTCCTCCATCCCATATTTTTCTATTTTTTTGTTACTAGTTTAATATGTTGATGCACTCCATCAGGGACATTCCCAAGACAGATTACAAGTGAAGTCAATCTTTTCAGTCTTGCATGTCTGAGAGTGACTTTTCATTGACACTTGGTTGACAGATTGTTTGGGTATAGAAGTCCAGGTTGGAAATATTTTTCCCTCAGAATGTGGAAAGCATGTGCCATGATCTTCCATCTCCTAATAGTTTCCTTGTTAAGGCACATGACATTCAGTTTCCAATTTGTTGTATGCAACTAGTGTTTCCTTCTCTCGCTAGCTCTCCAGGCATTATTTTCATTGTTTAGATGTGTCACGATGATGTCTCTTCAATCTGGAAACTCATATCTTTCAGAAAACCAGGAAATTTTCTTCTATTATTTCTTCAATAAACTCCCTTTGATTTTTCTGTACTCCTATTTCTGGAACTGGTGTTAGACTGATTGTCTAATCTTCTTGCCTGTCCAGATTTTTTTTTCTGGTTTCTTTTTATAAGTCTGTACTCTCTGGAAGATTCATAGAATTGGATTTTTTTCCAATTCTAAAGAATTCCAAATTCTAAAGAATTCCAAAAATTCTTGGAATTTTTCATTTACCCCTTGATTCATCGCCTTTTCCTCTGAGATCTTTCTCCTTCCTGGGTTTTAAGAAGCCGCCTTCCTTTACTGGCCATAAGGCAATTCCTGGAGAGGGTCTTAGTTTATTCCCAATGGATCAGAGAAAGCCTATATTTTTGACTGTTAAGGAATTGGGATAGGAGCATCACCAATCCGTCACCTGGTGAGGGCTTAACCTCCTTCCTTCCTGCATGCAGAGTCTCAGTAAATGACAAAACCTAATTTTCAATTCTGTATTTTATTTCCTGCGACATTTTAACATCAGTCATGGTGGGATCTGAAACAACATGGCCCTGGATAGTGGTGGCAGGGGGTTGCCGGATGAGGCCCGGGCGTACACATGGTAAGACCCATTGATGGCTTACTCTGTAGGCATCTTTCTTACCTCCCTCTGCTGCCTGGGGCCACTGTGCTTCAGCTCCACTCCTAGGGTGTTTTTAGTTAAAAAACTTTGCCATACAAGGTAAACATCATAAACGAAATTACTTCTCCCCTTTTCTTAAAAATTTCTCACATGATTTTAAAAAAACGATTGAATATCCTCTTTTCACCCTTAGGCTAGACCAGGGTTTCTTAAGTTTGGTGCTAGTGACATTTTGGGTTGGACAATTCTTTATTGTGGGGGGCTGTTCTGTGCACTGTGGGATATTTAGCAATATTCCTGACCTCTACCCACTGGAATCTCTCACCTGCCCAGTTTTGACAAACCCAAAATGGTGTCCAGACATGGCCAGATGTCTCCTGGGGGACTAAATAGCCCCTGGTTGACAACCACTGAGCTGGACTGACTTAATGGGTTACTTCAGCCGAGCTTGGAAGGGAGACCCGCCCCTGCTCAGATCATGTTAAACCATTATACACCCCAACCTACCCAATCTGTTTAACAGCAGAGATGCCCCAAAGTTCATTTTGTCTTGATAGTTCCTGCGATCATGATGCCTGGTGAAGGTGTGATGGCTATGAAAAGGGGAGTTTCAAAAAGAAAGGCCAAATCCTCTCATAGCTCTCCACCCAGGTACCCGGGAGAAATTATAAAACCATATTATGGACATCAAGTAAAAACTATAAAGTGCTCCCAAGGTATAAGCTTAAGCCCTCACAACCTAGATAAGGGACAGGCCCTGACTGTCCAACAGCCCACAGTGGGAAAAATATAACTCTAAAAGCTTGGCCATTGGAAAAGTGAGTGGATAGCCTTTAGCAACCTCATGTGTGGTGCTTTGTCTTAAAATGCTCTTGATAGAGCTTCCAGAACTCTCTTTCTGTGGGGATCTGGAATTCTGCTGTTATACAGCTGAGTCTCTAGGGGTCCGGCCACTGACATCTCCTTTCCTTTGGGGCTCGAAGGGCCAGTGGTCCTCCTGGAAGACGTTGTTCCCCAGCAACTTCTGGTCCCACAGCAGTAAAGGCATCAAAGACTAACAGCGGAAGTCCAGTTCACTGGAAGGGGCTGCCCTACTACCTTGAAACTTGGTGTCTTTTGGAACTGATCAAAAGGAAACAACTCCCCTCAAGGTAAGGGGACTGAAAAGCTTTAGAGGACAGTTTAAAACCAAGAATTCTAGTAAAGCAAGAGGCACTGAGTAGCTGACAAAATTTAAACATGCATCAAGGTAAGCAATTGTTTCCCATTTTGAGGTAATCTTTAATTTACAGGTGGAGATTCTGTTTCCTCCCAAAGGGGCTTGGAGGGTTGTAATTCACATAACGTGTTGTCAAAAAGAAAAATTGTGTTCAGAAATCTCAGGGTCTCAAGAACCATCATTTACTTCTAATAGTAAAAATGTGAAGAATTTGCATTTCCAGGAAAATATTCAGTGCATCTGTATGATTCGAGCCAGAAAGGCAATAGGACAGCGTGCACGTAATTGAGTAAAGCTAAAAACTATGAAAATTAAGATGTTTTTAAACCAAATTTTTAGCATAGTCTTAAGCTCAAAAAGAAAAATTCCTCATAAGAACAGGTCATAGGGCAAAGAAGAAAAGGCAAAGACTTTTCTAGAAAGCTGGTAGCTGACCCAGTGATTTCCACTCCCTTCGTTGGTAAGAGGATCATTTATAACTCTTACTGCTGTTTTAAAATGCAATTTCAAGGGGCGCCTGGGTGGCTCAGTCTTTAAGCGTCTGCCTTCAGCTCAGGTCATGATCCCAGGGTCCTGGGATCAAGCCCTGCATAGAGCCCTGCTGCTCAGCAGGAGGCCTGCTTCTCCCTCTCCTGCTCCCTCTGCTTGTGCTCCCTCTTTCTGTTAAATAAATAAATAAAATCTTTTAAAAAATGTGGTTTCAAATTTGGGAATTCAGGATTAACTGCCTCTCGGATTTAAAAGGCATTTAAAACATACTGTATAATGTTTCAGCTGGGAAATTCAATGAATTCATTTTTAAAAAAAAGTAATATTGCTTCCCCACCCCTTGAGGTGATAACCTACAATGCGAAATCAGGGATTTTGAATATGGCATAACTGATTTCAACATGAATTTGAATTTTTTCTCTAAAATGAAGTAGCTAAAGCATTTTTGTAAATATGATGTGAGACACCCAGTTTTGATAGTAATGAAAGATATTAAGACTGAAATGTGCTACAAGTGGAAAAATGTCTTTTGCCAATTCATTCGCTAAAACTCAGATAATCCAGGGGCGCCTGAGTGGCTCAGTGAGTTAAGCCTCTGCCTTCAGCTCGGGTCATGATCTCAGGGGTCCTGGGATCGAGCCCCACGTTGGGCTTTCTGCTTGGCGGGAAGCCTGCTTCCCCCTCTCTCTGCCTGTCTCTCTGCCTACTTGTGATCTCTCTCTCTCTCTCTCTCTCTGTCAAATAAATAAATAAATAAAAATCTTAAAAAAAAAAACCTCAGATAATCCAAAGTTAAATAAATCCATAGAAAAGCGTCAACTTAACTTCCTGTATAGCATTAAGAGATTAATATATGTTGGGGCGCCTGGATGGCTCAGTCCATTAAGCATCTGACTCCTGGTTTTGGCCCAGGTCATGATCTCAAAGGTCGTGAGTTCAAACCCTGTGTCAGGCTCCCCACTCAGTGGGGAATCTGCTCGATTCTCTCTCTCCTCTCCTTGCCCCTCCCCTCTCTTCTAAAAAAAGAGAAAAGGATAATATGTTTCCTCGACATTAGCTTATTAAATTCATCTGCTTACTGTCTTATAATTTCTCACTGGATTTTGGAAGTTTGAATTCAAGCATTAAGATAATAGATACCTTGTATTTATCCAAAAGTATTTATCCAAAGGCCTCATGAAATTGGGGTTATAGAATGAAAATAAAAATAGGGGCACCTGGGTGGCTCAGTGGGTTAAAGCCTCTGCCTTCAGCTCAGGTCATGATCCCAGAGTCCTGGGATCGAGCCCCACATTGGGCTCTCTGCTCAGCAGGGAGCCTGCTTCCTCCTTTCTCTCTCTGCCTGCCTCTCTGCCTCCTTGTGATCTCTGTCAAATAAATAAATAAAATCTTAAAAAAAATAGTGTGTGTGTGTGTGTGTGTGTGTGTGTGTGCATGCATGCAATTATGTGTGTATAAATGTCTACATTTTGGCACAGGAGTCAAGAGTTCAGATAAAACCTCAAGAGCTTGTGTTTAAGGTGAATATTTCTTGCTAATTGTGTGCCGTTCTAAGACACCAGTGTCATCTGGATCTTCCAGAGTCAAACTAAAGACTTTGCAACTGATACTGAATAAAAAAGAAGTCACAGGGGCACCTGGGTGGCTCAGTGGGTTAAGCCTCTGCCTTCGGCTCAGGTCATGGTCCCAGGGTCCTGGGATCGAGCCCCGCATCGGGCTCCCTGCTTAGTGGGGAGCCTGCTTTCCCCCTCTCTCTGCCTGCCTCTCTGCCTAGTTGTGATCTCTCTCTGTCAAATAAATAAATAAAATATTAAAAAAAAAAAAAGAAGTCACAGCTAGGAGAGTCATTTAGCAAATGCCTACAAAATTTAGTACAATACATAGTGCGCCATATGTATTTAGTTGCTTAAGAAAGTTGCATTTTTAAAAAAAGATATACTTATTTATGTGTGACAGAAAGAGAGTGTGCCCAATCACGGGGAGTGGCAGGGAGAGGCGGAGGGAGAAGCAGGCTCTCTGCTGAGCAGGAAGCTGGATTCGGGACTCAATCCCAGGGCTCTGGGATCATGACCTGAGCCAAAGTCAGATGCTTAACCGGCTGAGCCACCCAGGCACCCCCGAAAGATGCATTTTATAAAAAGAGGAGCTTGGAGGTCCTTTTAAGGGAATAGTGTAAATTTAAAAGGCGAAGCCAAACTTTATGCTTGTGATTGAGGTCAACACCAATAGTAATAAATCATGCTGACAGTACTGCCTTCAATACGATGTGGTAAAAAACAACACAATTTATTTCTGTGGTCTTTCTCCTAAAAACCCTTAATACCAGACTAACCATTTATTTGAGAAAAACAGCAGACCAATTCTAATGGAGGAGCATTCTACAAAACACCTTGACCAATACTCCACAAAACTATCGAGATCATCAAAAACAAGGAAAGCCTGAGAAAGTGTCACAGCCAAAAGGAGCCCAAGGAGATGGGACAGCTAAATGTATTGTGGTGTCCTGGGTGGGGTTTTGAAACAGAATAAGGACAATAGATAAAAACCAAGGAAATCTGAATAAAATATGTTTTTTTTATTTTTAAAGATTTTATTTATTTATTTGAGAGAGAGTGTGTGCACTGGTGGGGAGGGGCAGGAAGAGAGGGAGAAGCAGACTCTACGCTGAGCAGGAAGCCACCTTGGGGCCCGATACTAGGACTCCAGGATCATGACAGAAGTCAACAGCAGATGCCTAGCCAACTGAACCACCCAGGCACCCCTAAATTTATGGGTTTTAGTGAATGAGAATGCATCAATATTGGTTCATTAATTGTAACAAAAGTGCCACGTGAAATGTGAAATGTTGGTAGGGAAAGCTGCGTGGAGGGTATGCAGGAACTCTTTGTACTATCTTTTCGATTTTTCTGCAAATCAAAAACCGCTCTAAAAAAATGAAGTCTATTTTTAAAAGATAGCTCTACAAGGCCAGAATTTGTTAAGTTAAAACGTAAGGAAATCTTAAAATACAAAGGATCTAATGTATTCCAAAAAATGTGAAAGGAGGCAGAATTCATTTGGCTGGAACTTACATGGAAATCTCACACTAATAACTCTGTGGTTGGTGTAGATGGACCGGAGAGAGGTAAAGTGAAAATCTGGAACATCACTTTGGAAATCTGAGCCACGTGAGTGGGGCGAGGAAGTAGGCCCTCCTCCCATCCTCTTAGGAGCCAGGACTTCCAGCCAAAGCCCAGTGAGAACTTAGATTTGGCACAAGGATACAATTGAGAAAAGGAAGATTTAATGAACCCAAACCATAGTATTGACAATTTTGTGTTGAGAGAATCTGTACCTATTAGGTATTTTGCATACTTGTAAAAAAAAAAATGGGGGCCTGTTCAGAGTGAGTACCTCATAACTAAAGTGTGTACCTTAAGATTTAGGACTTCGCGAGATGAACTCTGTTTATGTTTGTCAGTGAAACATCTAATGAACCTCTAAGCTCACATATTTATGGGCTTCATTGATTAGATTGGCAATAATCATTTAGCACTTAGATTCTTTTTTTTTTAAGATCTTATTTATTTATTTGACAGACAGAGATCACAAGTAGGCAGAGAAGCAGGCAGAGAGAGAGAGGAGGAAGCAGGCTCCCTGCCAAGCAGAGAACCCGATGCGGGGCTCGATCCCAGAACCCTGGGATCATGACCTGAGCTGAAGGCAGAGGCTTTAACTCACTGAGCCACCCAGGTAACCCTAGCACTTAGATTCTTAAAAGGAAGTAGAATTTCAAAGGTAGTTAGAAATGTTGTAAAGTGTTCAATTAAGGGGATCAATGGGATCGAAGTCCCTTTTAAAATAAATGGTAGGGGTGCCTGGGTGGTTCAGTCGTTAAGCGTCTTCCTTCAGCTCAGGTCATGATCCCGGGGTCCCGGGATGGAGTGCCATGTTGGGCTCCCTGCTCAATGGGAAGTCTGCTTCCCCCTCTCTCACTCCCCCTGCTGTGTTCCCTCTCTTGCTGTCTCTCTCTGTCATATAAATACATAAAATCTTAAAAAAAAATGGTAGAAGTTGATAGTCTGGCCATTTTTAATGGAACAGAAAATTTATAAGCTAAAGAGTTTAGGGAAGTGCCCCTGACCTTCACCACTGAGATGTATCCACAGCCACTGAGACCTCCTGAAACCTCCCAGAGCTGTGAAGACTCAGGGCTTGTCACAAGATACCCTTGTCCCCACTCACTGCAGAAGAACCCATTTTCCCCACCTCCCATGACGCCCTGCCCCTCATCCTTTAGCCGTGGGAAACTTTTTACCTCCGGGACAGGCATATGAATGGCCAGGCGAATACACAGGCCTGTATGAGGTGGCCGTAGGATTTACTGCCCAAAGCACGACATATGTGAAAGGGGGGGGCATGATTCATAATTATTCTGGAGCAATAGACTTAACCCAGAACTGTCCTGGGACAACCAGGACAAGATCCCTGCAGGTATAAACGTGTGGTTCATAAATAAACCAGGGGAGGAAATGAAGAAATGGGCTTTCATTGTAAGATGGTTATCAAGTCTCAACAGAACGTTAGATCCTTCCATGTTTTAGTGGGGAAGGATTAAAACCCTTTCAAATGTGTTTGAAATGTGTTGTGATAGCAACACTATAAAATCATCTTTTATTAATCTAGTAATATAACGTCTCCCCTCCCTGTGTATCATGAGCTTTGTTCTTTATACCTGGGGTGTCATGAGACTCTCCTGTCTCCACCAACTGCAAGGCAATTCTTAGTGTTAGGTTATACTTTTGCAAAAACGTCCTCCTGGGGGCACCTGGGTGGTTCAGTCCGTTAAATGGTTGCCCTTGGCTCAGGTCATGATCCTGGGGTCCAGGATGGAGCCCTGCATCAGGCTCCCTGCTCAGCAGGGAGTTTGCTTCTCCCTTTCCCTCTGCCCCTCCCCTGTTTGTGCTTGACTCTCTTTCTCCAATAAATCTTAAAAAAAAAAAAAAAAAATTTCCTCCTGTAATTCTGAGTAGAGACTTGAAAGTGAAATTTGCCTAGTGGTTGGTGAGGTTTCCCTGAATGCAGATAATCCTATAAATGGTCTTAATAGGTTGCCTTATTTTAAAGTCTGTGGTCTTTTATTTTCTCACAACTACATACACACAAAGGCCTGCTGTGTCTTTCTGGGTAGCTTTTATTTTTTTCTCTATCAACCACCCCATACGGTACACATGGCCTGGCAAACATATGGCCACGTTATTTCTCATCCAAAGGCTTGAAGCCATGGATTTTTGGCAGTTGATCAAATTCTGGTGTGTTCTCACGTTATGGGAAATCAGGGTAACAGACACTTTGGCCCAGTCCATCCCAGGGACTCGGCATCCTTCGCAAGTCAGGTAATAGTGTTTCCGTCTGGCTCAGAGAGCCCCTGGCCCCCCACCCTGCCCTGGAGCTAGCACATACAGCTCATTTCATGAAAGCCAAGTGCTTTGCCCCAAATGCAGCACCCCAGGTGTTACTTTCAGTCATGGCCTTATTTGCAGTGTTGTTTATTTGGTGAAAGCTGGGAAAATTCCCTTGCCGCCAACGATTTTATACATTTGCCTAAAATTCCCTCATTAGGGTTTTGATCTTTAGGGGCTAAGAAATAAGTACAAGTGACCCTGTAGTACTTGGAAACAACAATTTCACTCTTTGGTGTGGGAGAGTTTGACCCAGTAATCCCTCCCAACGTCGGGCTGAGATCTAGAGAGAAGGCAGTCTTGGTGCAAGTGGAAGGGATTGGAGGGTCCAGTAGACCAATCCAAAATGGGTGTGGGGGGGGTAGTGGTTCTGGAGAACCAGAGAGTAGCCTGAAGGTCCTGCAAAGACACACTGGCCTTGCGACAGCCCTCCATCCTGCGATCTTGTGAGGCCACAGCTCCATCGGCCAAGAGTTCCACTGTGTGAAGAGGGGTCTATGGGTTTCCAAAATGGTAGCCAAGAACAGAAAACAAAGGGTAAGTGGGGAAAGCCCCGTTCCCCCCACCTTTTGTAAGTAATGCTTTCCCCCAGTTACCCCTGTTTCCGTTAACTCAGCAACCTTGTCCTGGTTATCGGACCCTAAACGCCTTGGTTTTGCTCCCACCAGGAGGAGGACAGAGCCCTGAGTGCTGGGCACGGAGGCTCCCACCTCTCAGCTGTTTTTCTCTCAGACTCCGCTCTGACCTCCCTGTGAGAGGCTACCTGCCACCCAGCACGAGTGAAGAACTAAAGCGGAGTTTTCTTAGCAACAGACGCCTCGCCCCTGGGACGGGGGAGGAGGGTCCCCTGCCAGTCTCCCTCTTTGAAGAAACACAACCGAGACCAAGTGAGAAGTAGCTACAGTTTAATACAAACCTGCACCAGAACACAATGTGTCGGGCTGTTTTGTCTTTGCCTCAAACAGGTGGCCAAAGCACAGGACCACGTGTCGTCTTGGGGTTGACACGGTCGTAGCACCATGACATTTACAGAGTGAGAAGTCACTTGGGTGCTGGAGGCCCCGACCCGACCCCAGGCCGTGCCTGCCTCCCGGGCAGCTGGGGTTTGGGTTTTTGCGTGCTTCTGTGGTTTCTGGGTGAGTACTGGCAAAGCCCTCCTCATGGCGTTGGCTTGACAGAGACCTACTGTGGACTCCTAGCACTACACACACGCACACACACGCACACACGGGAGCACAATTTTCTGGTAACTTAATCCCACAAACCTAGAGAGCAGCTAAGGCAAGAACAACAGTATTTATTCAGTAAGTACAAGACCAGGTTGAGAGCTGCATTCAGTGCAACCGAAGACCCTTGGCATTCCAGCCAGGAGCAGTGGGGCCGCGGATGGAGCTCGCTGGAGCTCTGCAAGGGGGCAAGGAGTGGGGCTGCGGAGGGGAGGGGGCGGGGGCTGACCGTTCCTTGAACCTCCTTCTGATTTTCATCTAGAAGCTCCTGGGCAAGGGCAGGGTCTGTGGAAGGATGGGGAGGGGGTATATGTGTGTGTGTGGGGGGGGCGATAAGATGAACTGGAAGGCCCATGGGGGCCGCTCCAAGATGCGGCCTCCCAGAGCCACATCCCATGGACCGTGCATCACTTGGGCGCAGGCACTCAGAGAAGGTAAAGCTTTCTTAGCCCAAGCAAGGATGCTGTGCCCGCTGGCTGCCACCACTGCTCGGCTCTTTGGCATCTGCCCAAGGCCCACGACCCAGCAAAGGGCTGGGATGAAGATGATGATGTACATTGGACCGAGGGGTCAGTGTCACGGCTTCCGAGGCCCAGATCCCTACCTACTGTCCCCGTGGTTGCCACCCGCCCCACGAGTGCCTTTGTTGCCTCTGCTCGGTACCTGGGGTACCGTCTCTGTCCTTTCAGCTCCTAAGTGAGAAAGATGAGCAAGAAGGGAGGATGTGGCGGCAGCTCAAGCCACGTGGCAAGCCCCCAACATTTAACAGGTTCTGGCTCCGACTGAACAGGCGTTAGCAGGTTTATAAGAAAGGTCGATCTACCTGTGCAAAACAGAATTCTGCAGAGCAGAATGCCTACCAATGGAGTAAATCTTCTGGATGGTTCCATTCCCAGGTGGGATCTACAAGAAACACCACCCACTCTTCCTTTCCACAGGTGGGGTAGACAGCCAAGCTCTTAAGGGTCGGCATGGACACTCATGGGGTCAGAAGGCCTGAACTTTCTGGGCCTCGTCTGTGAAATGGGGAGAACAACACATGTTCTGCAGTCGTGTGGGGCACTGGAGAACTCATATACGGAAGTGCTTTGAAAGCATGTGAAGCAGTGAAGACATGGGCAGGGTAAACCACTAGCCCGAGGCCCCAGCGCAAGCCTGGGGTGCGCAAAGCGAATGTGCAACATGAAATCACCTCCCTGACCGGAGGGTGAGGCTTAAGAAGGGCGGGTGGCTGGGATGCCCCCTGCTCACTCGGGGTGGATGGAGATCACCCAGCCTCTAGTGTTTCCTTAGAAACCTCCCCACGCTTCGGAGGCAGGGAGAGCCCAACCAGACGTGGGAGGAGATGGAGGCCACGAGCAGGGGACAGGCAGGTGCGGACCCCAGGAGGCCACAGCACCCGTGTAGCAATGTGGGTTCTTGGCCTGGCCTCCTTCCCTGGCATCTAACCCGCTCACTCCTGAGTCCCGCTCTCCCTCTCTTAGCAGGCATGAGGCCTCTTGCCAATCACACGGGAGGAGCGGCTGGGCCTGGGTCCAGCGGGGGGAGTTTACGGGAAACAGGGTGTTTGGGGGTGTGAGTGCTGGGAGTGGCCGGAGCCAGAGATGGGAAGGCTGACTCTTGCTCCCGGAGATCCCCAGGCCTGGCATACCAGGCGCCGCCTCAGAATGTAGGAAACTACCCCAGGAGGGGAGGGGACAGGAGGAGAGCTGGGACAGGATCGCGGCAGCCTGGAAGATTCCAGGTGGGGGAGAAGAAGGGCCTGTGAGTCCAGCACCCCACCCCGCTCCTGGTCTGTGCCCTAGGCTGTCTGGTCGGCGTCGAGTGCAGCGTCTCTTAGGTCCACATCTACTCCTGTTTCTATGCTATGCTAGTGACACGAAGCACCGTTATTGTTCACAGGGTGCACAAACAAGTCAAACCAAACCACTGCGCAAACCAAACGTGCAAAACAAAATCATGTACACGCGCCTGGCACCAGCCCTGTGCCCCGCCCAGCGAGCCCCTTGGGGCCCGTGCCCCCCCACCCGAGTCTGGGGTGGGAGGAGGAAGAAGCTGACCAAGGGTGCAGTGTCCCTGCCGCACCCACACAGGGGCCAGCGCAGAGTCAGGAGAAACAGGACACCCTGGGCATGGCTGGGAAGCCAACACCTGTCTGACTTGGGAGAAGTGACCACAGGGCCTCCTTAGGGGGAGGGGGTCCTTTTCCTCCAACACACATCTGCTAAAGTGCTCCGGACACCTGGCGGGTGGGCCAGGGGGCGGGGCACTCAAGGCTGGGCTTTCCCAAGGCCAGCAGGTGGAGGCGGGTGTGAGAGGAGGGGCTGGGCTGGGCTCTATGCATTGGGCTCTGTGCATAGTGTGGGTTTGCTGGGCCCCCAAAAGCCTGCCGGGGCCAAGGCAGGAAAGGACTGCAGCGGGAGGAACACATCTCAAAGTGCCTGTTAGGGGTTGGCTCAAAGCACAGTGAATCACGTGTCAGACATGGGGAGGGCCCCCCCGGGTCCCGTGGCCCCCCTCAGGTGGTGCGCCGCCCAGCCCAGCCTCTCCCGCCCCCTGCAGCCGTGGCCGGAGGGTGTGCGGGCTGGTGGCAGCGGTGCGTCCTCACTTGGGGGGCTGGTCAGTGCCTTTACCAAATGCCGCTTGACCTGCCTCCAGGGGGAGCGAGGATCCGAGCCGAAGCTCGCTTTGGAACATGGTCATCGATTTGAGAACCTGTGGGGAAGGACACAGAGGGTGAGCTTGGGGGGGGCTCTCATCTGGGCTGTAAAGGCACAGCCACCATCTAGCGGGGGGAGCTGGTAAGCCCTCCGTGGGTGTGATCTAACTGAACCCTTACAGCTCCATCCCATTTTCCAGATGAGGAAATCGAGGCTCAGGGAAGTCAAGTGGCTTGCCCAGGGTTGCAGTGTGTGTCAGCGGTAGTTCCTGGATTTCAGTCTGGGTCTTTCTGCTTCAGGGCCTCTGTGCTGAACTGCCCTACTATGCTCTAGCCTGGGCACGAGGGCTCTCGTGGTGCACACAGCCCACAGACCACGAATCAGCCCGTCAGCATGTGGACCTTTGCAGACACTCCTCGCTGAGTAAGACGGGGAGAAGGCTGGGCATTCCATTGTTCTGGAAAATCAAAGAACCACACCCCAAAGGCCCAGCATCTTGAAATCCCAAGACTTAGAAAAAGAGGCTTGGTGTCTCAGGGAGGGAGTGGGACATTCTTCAGTCCAGCCCATCCAGAACAGACAAGGTTGGGAGGAAGGAAGGTGGGAGGACGCCTGCTATTTGCTGAATCTGAGAGGAGTGGTGCCCTGAGATGTGCTGGGAACAGAAGCCACTGGCCAGCGGGCCCATAGCTCTGGGCGCCCTGAGGCTTCCCATGGGGCTGGCTGCTGCGGGAAGGGCCGTGCCCAGGCAGCGGTGGGAACCGACGGCTCCCGGGACGGTACTCTACACGGCAGATACGGTGCTGACTCCCAACACACGTCTTGTCACTGGTGCAAGCAGCCGTGGCCCTCAGGGTGGGCAACACGACTGGCTCTGAGGATGGAGAGGACCCCCCTCCCCCAGACTACAAGGTCCTCAGAACAGGAAGCATATGTCCTTTGACCGGAGCTGCCCCCAGCACATGGGGGGCCAGGGGAAGCTCAGCGGGCAGCCCCTCCCCCTCAGTACCCCTTGGCCCCTTCTATTAGGAGAGCCTGTAGATGCTGATAAATGCCACGCCCTGTGTGGAAAGTTCTGGATCTTGCTCCTTTCACTGTTCAGGTCCCAGGGCAGCCCTCACAGAGTGATGCCAGGCCTCCACCTGGTCGGGTTCTGAAGGCCGCTCAGCGTGTTTGAGGAGAGTCCTCCCACCTTCGAGCGGGGCTCCTAGCATCCATCAGAGCTGCCCGCAGGACCAGGCCACATCACAGCCTTGCTCATTCCCCGGTGGGGGACGGGGGGGGCGTGCTACCATCTTTGTGGCAACGACCCCCACCTTTCACTACCGCAGAGCTCCTGGGATAAACAAAGTCCCGGAGCACAGACACACCCAATGTATCATACGTGATATTACATATATTAAAATTGCTGGCAGAAAAGTGGGCAAACATGGGTCTGAGGTGAGGGAGGAAAGGGAATAAGGGAAACACCTCTTTCAGAGGCTGTTGGGGAACAGGGATGGAGATGGAGAGAGTGCAGTGGGGGTGCACAGCCCTCAAGAGGTTTCAAGGGAAAAAAAAACCCATCTGGACTTAGAAGCCATGGGGAAAGCACCCGATCAGCTATGGCCTCTTGGGGTGGCTGGTGCCCAGGGACCGGGAGAACCCTCCCACCCCTCCTAATGTTGGTGTGTCTGTACTGCGGGACGTGGCACTCCTCTCTAGACAAGGGGTGGGGGGAGAAGATGGAGAGGAGAAGCTGCGGAGAGCCCCTGCCTGGGCGGGTCTCTGCTCCCGCTACCCCACTGGGGGGAGACGCAGGTCCCTGGCAGAGCAGCCCCTGCTCTTACCAGAGAGGCTGAAGCTGGACTCATGAAGGTCTCTCATGCCCCCGTGTCGGGTAACAGGCCGGGTGGGAGTGTCTGCGAGGGGCGTTCCCATCTCCTTCTTCCCAGGATGCACGACGACGGCGACATCTCCCAGGTAGGGAGTACGGTCCACTCCCTTAACCTTTAAGGTCTAGTGAAGGATGGAGAAGGAGAGAACGTGGAAAAAGGACACCGTCAGAGCCCGGATGCCAGGGCCACCAGAGCTCCCTCCACAGCTGAGAGGAGGCTGGATGTCGCCACTCTGTTCAGGGTCCAGATGACAGGCTGTGATGAAAACGCCCTACGTCTGGAGCTCAGGGAGTGGAGGATTCTCTTACCTCCTCAACAATGTGTGTGTGTGTGTGTGTGTGTGTGTGTGTGTGAGCACATGCTTGCACACAGGGGCCCCTGTCTGCTCCCTCTCAGTGTTGGTAGGGTAACAGGGTAGCAGGCAGATTTCTGGGGTACCGCCCTTGCCTGGAGCAATGCTATCCCCTCACCCGCTAGACTCTCAAGAGGCCATGCCTTTTACCGTGACCCGACCACTTTGTGGGGAACGAAGCAAAATAAAGCTGATTTGGAGATGAGACACCATCCACCCCGCACCCCCCGCCCCAACGACAATACTGGTCGGTTTCGTGCTCACAAAGGCAGTCACGCTAAGAGCCTACGTTCTGCGTCCAGACAGTACGGGCTCCAATCCCAGTTTTGCTTCGTGGAAACTCTGTGACCTTATGCAAGTTACCTAATTTCTGTATCAGTTTCCTTATTTGTCAAATTAGGATGATGACAGCACCTATTACATATAGAACTGTTATGCGGTCAAACGGATTAATACACACAGAGCTCTCGGAACTGCTCTGGCCCGATGCAAGGGACATAAGGACCAGCAGCCCTAATCGTGGCAGACGTCCTTTCCGTGCGGTTGTTCACGTTAAAAGGTGCTACTAGGAGGACCACCGAGGGAGTTGGACTGTGCACACAGGGTCTGAAGCAACACTATAGATGGTCTACACCCCAGATACCCACCAGGGACACAACCTCCACCTCCTTGCTGCGGGCTGCTTACTGGAAATCTTGTTGAAACATACAGGGGATTTCCCGAAGGAACTTCAGCCTATGTGTGCATTCACCGGGCTTCACTTTGGTATCCTGGCTTTGGAGACCAGGGTGGGGGTGGGGCAGGGGAGGGGGGGAAGGGTGGCAGCTCGGGCTGGCTGAATCCTGAGCCAGCAACCCTGGCAGGCTACTCTCCGGCTTCAGGCAGCCCCCTCGGTGCGGGCTGCACACCCAACCCTCAGCTCTTTAGGGGCATAATTCGGGAAAAGATTTTTTGTTGGTTTTCTTCTTCTGCATGCATGCATTCTTTTACAGAAAGGCTGCGACAACAGGCAACAGAACAGGCTTTCACTTGGGAACCTTACATTGTCATTGTAATAAGTGCTTCAGATAAAGAGACTGGGGGTTGAATTTACATCAGTTCTGGAAGCTGGCGCTTCTCCAAGGCGGCTGGCCTAAGGATTGGAATGCTGTGAACTGGTGTTCATCTTACGTCTTTGTGAGCTTGGCTTTTAGAGGGCCTTACAGTACTTCCTCTGCCCTCTGCTGACCCTATTTCCTGACTAAAATATCCTTTTTGGAAAGACCACAAAACTGTCATCAGATACTCCCCCCCGCCCAAATTGCAACATAATTCATCAACTGTGAAACTTGTCATTAAAGTATTCAGGGGTGCGTGGGTGGCTCAGTCAGTTAAGTGTCCAACTCTTGATTTCAGCTCAGGTCCTGATCTCCGGGGTCATGAGATCGAGCCCCATGTCGGGCTCGTGGCTCAGCACCGAGTCTGCCTGATTCTCTCCCAATCTCTCCCTGACTCCCCCTGCCACTCACACACACTCTCTCTTCCTCAAAAATTCAATCAATCAAACAATCAAGTAGATAATTCAGTGGTGTTTCGGTGGTGTATATTCCCAACACTGGGCCGCCCCCACAACCATCTCATTCCCAAACTTTTTCATCACCCCAAAAGCAATCCCACACCCCCTCCCCACCCCTCAGCCCTGAGTAACCACTGATAAGATTTTCTAGCTACGGATTTCCTTCTTCTGGATATTTCATATAAATGGAATCCTAAAATATGCGGTCTTCTGTGACTCGATCCTTTCACTTAGCATCAGGTGTTTAAGGCTTCGGTATGTAGGGTGGACTATTTGTTAGTACTGTTTCCTGTTCTGGCTCAGGAACACGGATGGATATACCTCATTCTGTTTATCCACTCAACAGCTGATGGACATTTGAGCTGTATCCACTTCTTGGGCTCTACAAATAAAAATTTGTGTAGATATATATTTTTATTTCCCTTGTGGATATACCCAGGAGTAGAACTGCTGGCTTATTTGGTAACTCTAATATCCAACTTTTGGGGAACTGCCAGTCTGTTTCCCAAGTGGCTGTGCCATTTTACATTCCCGCCAGCAAAGGATAAGTGTTCCAATTTCTCCACAGCCTAACCAACATGTTATTTTCCAGTTTCCTTCTTAAAATGACAGCCACCCTTTGTCAGACATTCCGGGGTATGAATGCCTCCCTCTTCCTGCTCTTGCCGGTACACCCTCCAGAGGCTGGCTGAGGCTTCTGCCATTATCCACATCCGAGGAGCAGAAGGGAGATAGGACCATTCACCTCCTGACAGACCCTGAGTTTGCTTTTGGAATGAACACTGTGATAACTGAGGTCACTCTTACTTCATCGAGACTGGGAAGGAATCAGGCAATGGTGGAACCTCGAAGGCCTGCCAGCCAGCAAATCTAGAGGAACGCAGCAGTCACCGACATGCTCTTGGGCCTTCAAGAACCTGGAACTCCCTGTTTGCTGGATCACTTAAAATTCTATCTGGAGGGGTGCCTGGGTGGCTCAGTGGGTTAAGCCCACTGTCTTCGACTCGGGTTATGATCTCAGGGTCCTGGGATCGAGCCCCGCATCGGGCTCTCTGCTCAGCGGGGATCCTGCTTACCGTCCCCCAACTGCCTGCCTCTCCACTTACTTGTGATCTCTCTCTCTGTCAAATAAATAAATAAAATCTTTAAAAAAAAAAAAATTCTATCTGGAAATCAGGGGCACTTGGCTGGCTTGGTCAAAGGAACATTTGACTTTTGATCTAGGGGATGTGAGTTTGAGCCCCACATGGGGTGCAGAGATTACTTAAACAAATAAAACTAAAAAAAAAAAAACAAACCCAGAAAAAAACACACAAAGCTTCTATCTGATAATCAAAGATGGGGAATGGAAACTTGCACTACCCTGCTCTGTCTGGCATTTCCCTTGTCCCCTCACACACACCCCTCCCAGCCCACGAGGGCGGCACCATAGTTTGTGAAAGAAAGCTATAGTTTTTGTGAATGAACTCGTACAGACAGCCTCTACTGAATAACGAAGTCTTGGTGAGGGCCCTGAGAGTTCGGGAAGGCCTACTGGCCTCCCATCCCACCTGGTGGAACCTTCCTTCCGGGGCTGGGGCCTCGAGGGCCAGCCAGAGGAGTGGGTGTCCAGGGAACAGTTGGGAGGGCACAGGCTGCAGCAGCTGCTCCTGGAAGCCTTTGGGTGGTTCCAGGAAGGAATGAGAAGGGGAACAAGGAGGGGAGGCCTGAGGCACCGAGTAAAGAAGCTTGGGTTTTGCATAAAGGACTAGAGAACCAAGAGACGAAGGAAGTTTGGCTGAAGGGGAGAGGTCATATGATCATTTCATGGCAAGTGCGCCAAGCCCCAGGCGGCTCTTCAAAGGCCTGTTCCTGAGACACTGGAGCAGATTTCTAGAATAGTCACATGGCAGCCGAGTCTTTCTCAGTCAGGGTCCTTCATACCTCTGGTCCCTGCTGGAAGCCAGAGCTGATGATGAGTGGAGAGCACGGGGCCTGTGAGTAGGAAGCTAATGCTGGTCTGGGACAGTGACCACAATGTGGGGGGGCCGGGTGGGGGTGGGGAGGTCACCTGGAAGTGTCCAGAAAAGGCGCCCCCACCAGCGGCTACTTAGGGCCTCTGGTTGAAAAACACACAGACCATTTCACTGGGTCTCACCCCTGCACAGACCGGCAGCTGACTGACAAGGCTGAGCTGGGCAGTTTACCAGAAATATGCAGGGAACCACCTTCAGAACACACAGTGAGCACCTGCTGTGTACAGAGGACTGGGATGTACTGGGCAAAAAGAACAGAAGAACAGGAGAAGACGAGTGAGGAAATTAAAAAAAAAAAACAAAAAACGACAAAAACATCACCATCTTTCAAGTGTGCCATGATTCCAACCCCAACATCCCAGAGTCTAGGCAGGAGAGCTGCTGGACCCTCAGTCGTGAGAGAACGCTTGCCCTATCTAGACAGCAGCCTCTGAGGCCACACTAATGCTGCCTTAGGCCACAGGAAGGGGAGAGGAAACTGTTCAGCTGTCACAGTGTCAGAGCTGTTCTTTCCTGATGATCTGCGATCTCCGCCCAGAGGTCAGACCTGCTTCCCAGGACCTGGAGCGGTCAGCAAGAATTTGGGCCAGATTCTCCAGGCCAGCTCTCAAACATAAGGCTGGACAGTCAACCCTTGAGCAATCAGAGCACAGCCAGTCTTCCTTAGGGTGACTCTGTCTCCTCAGAGGACACGGCACCCTGGGAACGAGAAGCCCAAAATTTTGGTGAACAGGGTGCTTATGGACTCCAAGGACTGGGCGGGACCCTTGAGATATGAACTATTCCAGACCTGGCCTGACCATTAGCAGTGTTGGCGGGGTTGGGTGGGGGGGGCAGTCCAAACCACCGGCAAATCCCACCCTCCTTACTACAGTCACAAGGGAGGGGGAGGTTTCAGGGAAAGAGCAACTCCAGTAACCCAGGCCAAGCCAGGAATCCCATCGGAGGATGGGCAAGAATCTTCCAGACGCTAGATGTTGGGGACATCTATGAGCACCTTGTAGTAAGTATTCCCTTAGCTCCAGGGGAATTAGAGACTGTGCTCTTTCCATTGTTCCCAAGTGACCATTCCAGACACTAGGAATCAGTGGGAGAAGAGAGAGAGAACATCTCTGAGATTTAATACAGTCATTACAGAATTCCCCAAAAGGGGGCTACTACCTTGTCCCATACCCTTCTTCTCATTCCCTCATCTTACCTTTTCTCTCTGGACTAGCTTCTTGTAGACAGTGTCCGGGAAGGACCTCAGGGGATAGAACTTGCCAGTGCCCTCCGCACACATGAAGACACCATTCTCGTACACGACTCGGCCCCGGCTGATGGTGACCAGGGGGACGCCATGGCAGCGCATGTTCTCATACAGGTTGAAGTCTCCTCCCTGCACCTGGGTGCTGGCTGAGATGGTCCTGGGGGAGAGGCAGCGGTGGGAGAGAAAGCTCTGAGAAGAGGTAAAGAGGTCTCGGCTCAGTGGGAGGGATGGACGCTCAGTGGGAGGGGGCGATGCTCAGTGGGAAGGAATAACCCCCAAAGCTGGTGGTCGCAGGCTGAATTGTATTACCCCCCAAATTTATACGCCAAAGTCCTCACCCCTAGTCTCTGAATGTGCCTGCATTTACAGACATGGCTCTAAAAGAGCTAATTAAAGTAAAATGAGGTCATACGGGTGGACCCTAAACCAATCTGACTGATGTCTTTATAAGAAGAAATTCAGACAGCAGACACGGACACTCAGAGCAACGACCATATGAAGACAGAAGGGAAAGACAGTCATTTACAACCCAAGGGGAGAGGCCCTAGATGAAAGCAACTCTCCTGAACCCTGCGGACACCTTGATCTTGGACTTCAAGCCTCCAGAACTGTGAGAATATAAATTTTTGGTGTGTGAGCCCTCCCCCCGCCCCGTCTGTGGTAGGGTTAGGGTAGTCCCAGGAAATTAATCAACTGGGCTAAACTCTAGCATTGTTTTGTTTTTGCTTTTAGATTTATCTATTTTTGAGAGAGAAGGAGAACGAGAGTGTGAGCAGGAGGGGCAGGGTGAGAGGGAGAAACTGAAGCAAACTCTGTGCTGAGCACAGAGCCTGACGCGGGGCTCAATCTCACGACCCTGAGATCATGACCTGAGCTGAAACCAAGAGTTTGACACTTAACCGACTGCACCACCCAGGCGCCCCTAAACTCTAGGGATTTTTCTGCCAATAGTGATCAATGACAGCCACACCTCTATAGCAGCAGGGACCTGTCCCCCGGCGTCAGGAGGCAGAACACGGCTTCTCAAATGCTCTTTGGAGAAGAGAATGTAGGTATCCTGGCACCAGGGCGGGTGGTGGTACACAGGGTGGACCTTCTTTTCAATTCGACTTTTTATTTTCAGATTTCCATTCAATGTTTGCCTGTCTTGCTCACTTCTGGCTTGTGCCCTGGCAAAGTGCCTGGCAAAAAGGGGGACTTAAAAATCTGTTGAGTGATTGAATGAAATTTAATATGAAAAAATGGTTTCCATCTCCCCTGCCCGGATCTCTGAGTAAAAACCACGCTCTGTATCCTGCGGCACAGTGACTCCTGACACACTTCGTATAATCACTCGGCTCGTGGTCACTAATGTGTGGCTGTCGAGCACCGTGCTCTCTGGAGTACCCAACACCCTCACAGAGGGAAGCAGGGGGCGGGTGGGAGAGCCCAGAACATCAGGGTATCTGTCCCGTTCAGCTGCTTCTTAGCTCTGTGATGTGGGGAGCTCGCTACTCTCTGGTCTTAGTTTCATCAACAGGAAATGGAAATACATACTCCAGCACAAGTGTTTTTTGGGGATGGATATCAAATGAGCTCATCGACGTGAAGCCGCTTTGGAACGCCGTGAAGAGCTGGGCCCGTGGGGAGGCTCTGTAGCCAGTCTTAAGACTGTCTTGTTCGGGGTGCCTGGGGGGCTCAGTCAGTTAAGCATCTGACTCTTGATTTTGGCTCTGGTCAGGATCTCAGGGTCGTGAGATCTAGCCCTGCGTGGGGCTCTGCGCCGCTTGGTAAGTCTGCTTAAGATCTTCTCTCTCCTTCTCCCTCTGCCCCTCCCTGCTTACTCCCTCCCCCTCTCTCTTTCGGGGGGAAAAAAAAAAAAAAAAAAGATGGTCTTGTTCATTGCCACATTCCTAGTGCCCAGACCATGGCAGGTCTTTAAGTAGTTGTTGAATGGAGTCACACCTCAGGGGCGGACTTCTCTATGTTAGACACGGGCAAAGACGAGAAGCTTGCAGAGTTTGGGAACATAAGTTCCTTCAAACCCCATATCCCTCCAGGGCTGGAAGCTAGCAGGGGGTTTTACTTTGTGGCTTCGGGGTCCCACACCACCACGTCGGCGTCGGCTCCGGGGATGATGCGGCCTTTGCGGGGGTACAGGTTGAGAAGCTTTGCTGCATTGGAACTGGTAACGGCCACAAAACGGTTCTCGTCCATCTTTCCACCAACCTGAAACATTGCAGAAGTGCCAAGTCAACCCAACACTGCGTGTGCCTCAAACCCCTGGTCACCCTTGCCTCTGGCCGGTGGACTTTTAGTGAGTCAGAACCATGGAGCCAAGAAGGACAACGACGTGGGCACCATGGCAGATGAGCCAACCTAGTCGGCTCGGTTCCCTTGCTCACTCCTCACTCCTCCATCCAGCAACAACGGTGAGTGGGCCCTTTGCAAAAGGCTGTCTAACCCAGTGGAAACCGACCTCCTGTTATACAACCAGCTCTACTCATGGGCTCATGACAGAGGGGTCGGTAGCCTCCCTTCCCCCATGAAGGGACATATATTCTGTTCTCTCCAAAAACATCTTCCTGCCTCAGCCACCAGCGAGAGCACCATGGACTCCCTTCAAGGGGGATTCCTTGGCCACTCCTGCGTCCCCCTGTGCTGGTGGTCTCATCTTGAGAAGGTCAAATCTCCTTCGGCTCCTACTTTGCTGTAGCTACTCTGTGATAGGTCAAGACCAAAGATACTTATCCTTCATGGGGAGAACAGGTGGTATTTAAATGAAGTCCTAGTCCCTATCTTTTCTGAAACGTCATTAGGAAAAATACATGAAGAGCCTTAAAAATGTTCATATCCTTTGGGCCAGAAATCTGCTTCTAGGAACCTATCCTAAGGAAATAATTAGAAATGCTGACAATATATATACTTATGAACAAAGAAATTCTCTGCAGCATTCTTTGGGAGTGCAAAGATTTGAAACAGCTCAAAGTTCCAAACCTCAGAGAAGGTGGTATTTCCATTGGAGGAAATGTTATTTAGCTATTCAAAAAGATGTTTTATCATTTATTTATTTTTAAAGATTTTATTTTTTTATTTGACAGAGATCACAAGTAGGCAGAGAGGCAGGCAGGGAAAGAGAGAGAGGGAAACAGGCTCCCCGCTGAGCAGAGAGCCTAATGTGGGGCTCAATCCCAGGACCCTGCAATCATGACCTGAGCTGAAGGCAGAGGCTTAACCCACTGAGCCACCCAGGTGCCCCTCAAAAAGATGTTTTAAAAAGAATTTTTACCAATATAGGCAAACACTCTAGACTGTTACATAAAAAGAAAATGAACCCAGTTATTAAAATAATATGTAGCACACACATAGAACTGGGGAGAAATATATCAAAATATTAATCATTTAATTTCTCAGTATGGAATTATGGGGATTTCCCCCCCTAATACTTCTCTGTATTTTCCAAATTTCTAGAATAGGCTGTACTACCTTTCTATTTGGGGGAGTGGGTGGAGGGTGGGAATACCTTTTTGTTTTTGTTTTTGTTTTTTTAAAGATTTTATTTATTGATTTGACAGAGAGAGATCACAAGTAGGCAGAGAGTCAGGCAGAGAGAGAGAGGGAAGCAGGCTCCCTGCTGAGCAGAGAGCCCGATGCGGGACTCGATCCCAGGACCCTGAGATCATGACCTGAGCCGAAGGCAGCGGCTTAACCCACTGAGCCACCCAGGCGCCCCTTGGTTTTGTTTTTGAATGAAACAGGGAGCCATTAATGCAGCCCTCCATAGAGTGAAAACTCTTGCTAGGACTGGAGCGGAGACGGGTCCCCAGAACATACCACTCCTCTCTCCCAGATGACACTCAGGCGGTCTTGCACGCCACTCACTCCATGCGGGATTTTGGTGAAGTCCTCCTTGCCCATAGCTTTCTGTTTCGTAGTGAAAGGCCGGTGATCTGATGCCACAATATTCAGAGTATCACTGGAGAGAGAGAAAGATGTGACCGCTAAGGGAGGGAGGCGAGGGTCCCAGACGGTGGGGACAGATGCAGGGGAAAAGCTTTCCTTTGGGACCCAGGCCAAGCTGATCTCTGAAGTATGATCTCAAGCAAGTTACTTAATCTGTATGAACCTCAGTTGACTCATCTGCAGAATGGGAATATAGGTAGAGTGTGACACCGACTGTCAGAGTCACAGGAGACACGGAGGAGAGCTTTTGGGACATCATCTTTTAAGAGCGAAGAATGCAGGTGAATAAAGACTGAACTTAGCATTTTGCTCATGTGAGGCCCAGATGCCAGCTTCCTCTCATTGCCTTCCTCAACCCCTACCAGTCCCTGCTGGTGACAAACCTGTGCTGGGCAAAACATTTACAGGTTCAATGCTCAGCTTTGCTAAACAACTTGTAGCCGTTGCCTTTCTTGGATGTGGGGCTCTAATGGCACCGAAGGGGAAAGGAGGGACGAGACAGAAGAGAAGTCTGCCTTCATAAACCAGTCACAATGTACAAGTCAACCCGTTCATCAACCCTGCCCTCCATGAGCGTCAGAGGGTTACTGAGGCTGGCCTCCATGTGAGGCTGTGGGAGGCTACGGTGTGGTGGGGCTCTTCGGGGCTTCTGGGCTCTCTAGGAACTCAGGGCAGAGATTCAGGATGGTGACTCTGCCAAATAAGGGTGGTAGAGCTGGGCCACATTCTGAGATCTCTGCAGCCGAGGGCTCAGAGGTGGTGAGGGGCGGAGGGGGAAGGGTGCCACATTGCCCAGGCTGGGGTTAGCTTCAGGAAGAAACACTGTTGGAGGGCAGGCAGGGTCCGAGTTGGAGGATGAAAGTCGTGAGAGAGGGGGACAACCGCTGGGACCACACAGCAGGAGCCCTGAGAATCTAGTTTATTTGTAGGAGGTGATAAAGCCTTGGGAGTACCTGATGACTACCCGCATCAGAGGGGGACCTGGGAGCAGAAGGCATTCTCTGGCTTGGTGACCAGATCTGTAAGGCCCTCAGATGACTCGGGGTCAGGCAGCACATGGGGCACTGGGCTACACACTGAGCCCTGGCCGGGCTCATCAGTCACAGCTGTTCCCAAATAACTACTGTCCTTGGCCAGATCCCCAGTGAGATGACTTAGCTCTTCCTGAGTCAAAGCTCCTGCTCTGGGCCTCCTCAGAGCCTGCGGGAGGGACTCCCCACACAGTGGATGGTTTGTTCTAGGGCCCTGGGGTTGCCCACATTCCCTGGGCCTGCAGAACCCAACAGGGTTTCACCTTCTCCTCAGGGGCCTTCCAGACACCCAGGCAGGGATCGGATCAGAAGAGGGGACTGTTAGGGTCACCAACAGAGGGTTAGGGACCTCAACTCCCATTCTTTAACCAGGTCTTACTGAGTACCCACTTCAAAAAAAGACTCCTACACAAGTAGGTGCCCCTGGGGCAGGTGTGAATGAATGTGGTCACATTTCAGAAGGGCTTTTTTTTTTTTTTTTTTTAGATTTCTTCTGTATTTATTTGAGAGAGCAGGGGTTGGGGGAGAAGGGCCAGAAGGAGAGGGAGAAACAGGCTCCCCTCCGAGCAGGGAGCCTGAGGACACACGGCTCCATCCCAGGGCCCTGGGATCATGACCTGAGGTGAAGGCAGACTGAGCCACCCAGGCGCCCCCTCCAGAAAGGCTTTTGAGGTCCCCTAAGTGTCCAGGAGATATGACACACCCAACCATAAAGTTTAAAACATGACTGGCTTTGTGAAGTCCTTTAAAATTTCCATAGTCAAATGAAAAAAAAAAACAAAACAAAAACCTTCTGGTCCCTTTAAGAAATTAGATTTTGCACAGAGAACAAACTGGTGGTTTCCAGAAGGGAGGGGGGTGGCCAGAGGGGCACAATGGGTGAAGGGGAGGGGGCGGTACAGGCTTCCAGTTCTGGAATGAGTAAGTCACCGGGATGAAAGGCACAGCACAGGGGGTCTAGCCCATGGCACTGCAACAGTGTTGTAGGGTGACAGATCATAGCTACACCTGTGAGCCCAGCGTAACCCACAGAGCTGTCGACTCGCTGTGACACACCCGAACGTAATGTCACATCCTGTGTCAACTACACTTTAATAAAAAAAGAAAAGAGAAAAGAAATTAGATTTTAAATAAAGGATAAATCCTTCCACCCACAGATTGTGCCTTTTACCCTGACATGTAAGAAATCATATCCTAAAGCAGATTGTGAGGAAGCCACATGGATTCTCTTATAGGAATATGATAATTAGTGTCTACGTTTCCAATCAAGTATTCTGTGCAATGTCAGTTAGCACCAGCAATGCATTCTAAAGGCAAAAAAGTAACCATAAATTCCTGCAAATCACAGAGATGTTAAAACAATGCTCCAAATTCTATAAAATTGCACATTTTTACAATATGCACTGGTTTTAAAAAAGGACTCAAACTACTCTCATAATAGTTCACATGAAATTACAATTCGACTTGAGTGAATTTATTTACATAATTGAAATTAAAAATAGGCTAGACATAAAAACTTAAATTATTCAATTAATAATACTCTTTTACCCCCCAGCCTATTTGAATTTGGGTGCGTGGGGGCAATTACCACCTTTCTGTTCTTTCAGTAAATTGCCTGTGGCAAGCAGAGGTGTTTTGAAAGATTCTTTGACTTTGGAACTGAGCCCGAAGTATTACAGTGGGCCCTTGATACTTGTTTGTTTTTGTTGTGTTGATAATGATGAAAAGGAGGCTGGCTTTTCCCAATGAAAAACTTTTTTTTTTTTTTTTTTTAAACTAGGCTCTACGCCCAGTGTGGAGTCCAATGCGGGGCCTGAACTCATGACTCTGAGATCAAGAGTAGGATGCTTAACAGACAACCACCCAGGCACCCCTGAAAAGCATTTTTAGAAGTATGAGCTAATCTGGCATTTCTCCTCCCATGTGCTCCCTATTTTATCAGGGATGGAAAATAATCACTGTACAGTGCTGAGCATAGATTGCCCCTCCAGGGGCCTCCTTCCCCCTGAGACCTTATCGACTGTACCCCACCCACATCTTTAAGGTGTTATTAACACAGCAGGATGTTGAGTGGGAATTTTCCAATTGTTGGCAACCAGGATGGAAAAGTAAGGAGGTGGATAAAATAAGGGCCCCATTATCTAAAGACAGCCACCTTTAGTCGGGGCTGGCCATGTCCCTCAATCATCCCCACCATCACCCTAGAAGAGAAGAAGCTTATCAAGCCCCGCCCCCACCACCACCAGATGTATAAAACCGGAGGACAACAGGCAGGGAGACTGAGGTATTACAGAATGGAGAGTCTGTCATGTTTCCTCCCTCCTTCTTTTCATGGTTTGAGTGGGCTTTCCTACTCTCTCTCCTAGCAGTCAAAGAGGGCACATCTCAACAGGCTCACCCACGGAGAACAGAGGCGATCGCAGTGGGCCTTTGCCTGGGAGGTGGATTAGTGGACGTGCCTGAGTCTCTGGGTCAGGAAAGCCCATGCGGGGGGACAGCCTTCCCTCCCACCGTGGATAGTGGCAAAGCTGAGAGAGCTTTCGCTGGGCCCCAGACACTGTAAAAGGTGGCCAGGCTTGAGCGGACTTCCAGGGTCCCAGTCTGCAGAGATACCGCTAGCTCTGGAAGCTAGAAAGGTGCAGGAGGAAGAGGTCAGGCTGGACTCCATCTCCCGGAGCAGAGGATTGTTGGAGGGGGGCAGAAGAGAGCCCTCACTGGGCATATGCCCTGCCCAGGGAGGGCCCCAAAGGCCAGTCACTTTCTGCCTGAGAAGCAGGAGTACAGGCTGGTGCTTGGGAACGGAGACGAATTCCCAACCCGAACTGGGCATGCGGAAGGAAGGAGATGGACATTTAAATTAGACTGGATTTCGGTAACTAAAAGGGAGAGGAAGCAACAGACTCTACCCGAGATGTTTCTAAAGGAAAGAAAGAAGCTGCAAAAAGTTTGGGATGAAACAAAAGCTTTTCGTGTTTGTGTCCCTCTGAATTCGGCCTGCTGGTTGAACCTTTGCCTTTAGATTTGGATCACATGGGAAAAGGTGTTAGAAAAAGAGGAGCTGGAGGAAAGGGGATCTGGAAGGGTAGGATGAGGGGAATGAGGGGGAGAGGCCAGAAGGCAGAGGGAGAAGAGGAAAGAAAGAAGGGAGACACGTGGGGGAGAAGAACCACATGCAAAACAATGAGAGGAGGGAGAAGTGAAGAACAAAGAGACAGAAAGGCCCACGTATATTGTAGGTCCTGTCAGAGGACACATCCCACAGCCCTGCCGTGGTCTTCAGTGCAAAAAAGGAATGTCCCTTGAAATTCTGCATCAGCACTGTTCACACTTTTCCATATGCTCCTGCCTCTCACCCTTCAGAAACTCTCACTCCAAATCCAGTGGTCAGAGAAGCCCCAGGGGTTGCCAACTATCTGATGGGCTCCAGAGAAGGTCACCAAAGCCAAGTCATCCCACGGGCACAGTGAAATTAGGTCAGGTTCGGGGCCGCTAGGACATCACCATGAGGATGCCTATTACGAGTTAATGGTGCGCTCTGGGGCCATGAGGTTCTGCTGAAGCGCCTTACTTGGCCAGCAGGCTCATGAGGTAGGTTGAGGTGTTGGTGTCCAGTCTCAGTGGAGGCACCGTGACGTAGGCGGCCGCGTGGGACCAGTCCTGGTGATAGTAGTGTAAGCCGGTCAGCGTGGCGTGCGCCGTGGTGGTCTCGGCCAGCACAACCTTCCCTGCAAGCACAAAGGCCAGACCTTAAAGTAGGAAGCCACTGACCCGAGAGACCAATGGTCTGAATGGCCCTACGTGAAGGAGCTGAAGTCAGAGAGAGGAAGGGACTTGCCCTAGCTCACGAGCACGTTTGAGAGCACAGCTGGGTTTAAGGTCAGAGTGCTACCTCTCACCAGGCTGGCTCCAGGCAAGAAGAATGGAAGGGCGGGGGCCGAGGGGAGGGGGGCAGCAGTGTGCAGAGCTTGGGCTCGGTGCTTGGGCTCGGCTGGACCACAGGTGCTGTGCTGTGGGGCACTGGTGGCAGGACAGAGGGGCAGCCGTGCAGGTGAGACATGCCGGGGCTCCCGCGAGAGCAGAGGCGGGATCCCGGAAGCCTGGTGGCCCTTGTTCTGATTTATATTCTCAGGTCGGTGACCATGCCTTTGTTTCTCCTGTCAGCAGGACCTCACTGGCCCCCTGAGCCTGCCGAGACCACAAGCACATATAGAATCCTCCAGATGCTGCCTGGTGCTCAGCCACAGCAGACACACAGGTGCCCCAGGGCTCGTACACCGGGGCGCCGGGAGGGAAGATGGGCTCAGATGCTGTTATCCCTCCAGGGACTTCCCAAGCATCCCCTGAAAGGTCCATTGGAACTGGTCCAGGATTTTATGTTGGTTACCCAGGCAACTGCTAGTAAAACCCAAGAGGCCAAAAAAGACAGCAATTAATGAGTTGCCTGAAAACTTGGAAAATTTGACCAGACCCAGGGGAGGTGACAGACACTTCTGTAAAGCTGTTACACAGACAAAGGTGCAGAGGAAAACACTGGTTCTAAGGCACTGAACCGACGCCAGAGCGGAGTGCTTCCAAGGGTGCCAGGAGAGAACAGCGCATACACTGGGCTGGCGGCCCTGTAGGGCGGCAATCCCACCACACATGCGCACTGTCCATTCCGGCCCCAGGACTCACCTTGCATCTTAGCAGCTGCGATAACATCACCAGCCGAGATGCTGGACACGTTGACCAGGTAGATCGGGCAGTGAGTCTAGATAAGGAAACCCAGTGGGAAGGAGAGAGCATCAATCCCGTCAACCAGCCAAGCACGAGCACGATCCCCGCCACACGAGCGCTGGCCCCAGAACCTCCCCCTGCACCTCTCAGCCCCACTCTCAGGGTGAGGGTCTTCCACTGGGAACACGGGGCTGGCGGCCAGAGCAGGAGTGTGTGAAGCTGGGAGGAGGCAAGGAGCACCCAGCCCCAGAGCCAGTGGGAATATCGGGGTAAGATGTCAGCTGACAACAAGAGATTTATAACCTAAAACGGATTGTTTTCTATTCGCGAGTGTGATGACCTAAAACAGTCGTGGATTATACTCTGTATCGAAAATGACAAAGCCTGGGTGAGGGCTGCTTTATCAGTAGATGGAAGGCTTTCGGGACAAGAAACAGAATACAGGAGGTTGAGGGCTCAGAGTCTATGTCAGACAGGACTGGCCTTGCAAACAGACACCTGGACTGTAGTCGATGAGCTTCTCCTCCACGGAGCTGGACTACAAAGGTTCACGGCTTTGCTTCTCTGGGCATATGTTTGAGCTAAAAAATAGGAACCCAGCCTTGTGTTGTTCAGATCTCTCCTCACTATGGAGTAAGTTTCCATCAGGAAGTAATTAATATCCTAAGTATCATTATATCAGTAAAACAATGTCCCAGACTTGTAAACTGCTAATGGGAGGCCTTTCCCAAATGTTTTTCTGATTCTCTGAGAGGACAGAGAGCTTAGGAACGGGACTGATTTGTCATGTGCCTGGCACAACTTTACTGTTTAATTCTGAGATCCGCTGGACCTCCAACCTGTGTGTTTTCCCTGGTGTTCCTAAAACCACCCCTCAGGTTTACACCCTTAGAGGCAGTCCACGTCTTTCCAGAGGAGAGGTTCTGGGGCACGAGTGCCCTCTGGAATCAGCGGTGGGCTTTTTAAAACAGATGGCTGGGTATCACCCGCCATTTCTGATTCCATAGTTCTGCATGGGCCCGAGAATCTGCATTTCTAAACTTCTAACACATGCTCGTGCTGCTGGTCCAGGCGTCGCACTTAGAAAATGGCTGCGCTAGAGGTGACGGTTCAGATTTGCTGAGCAGATCGAACTCTTTACTGATCGTGTAGAAGGAGTAAGAACCTTGGTCTAGTGCTCTGCGGTTCACAAAGTGCCTTTCCTTCTCTGCCTCCTTTCAGCCTCACAACCACGCCGTGAGGAGTGCTATTACCACTCCAATTCTAGGTAACAGAAGAGTGGATCAGAGCGGTTGAGTGACTTGCCTATGCTGAGCTTGTATTTGGTCAAGGCCTCACATCCCTTGCTCGGTTCCCATCAGCACACTGCACCTGCACCCCCAGACCCTGAGCAATACCAAGGAAAACTTCTAAGGGGTCCAGAGGCGGAGGTTTAAGCAAACATCTACCGAGTTCCTCTACAGGAAACAGAGTTCAATTGCAGGGAGGCTCTGTGGCCCCTGGACCCACCTGACTCCCGTGGGAGCCATTTCTACTCGAGCAGTGAAGGCAGGCTCAGCAAGCTCGGGGTGGGGACAGAGAGCTGGCAGCAAGGATTCAGCCAGGTCTGTGGGAATACCAACGTTCACCCAGCAGAAGGATCTGGGGTCCTGCGAAGTCAGGCATGAGGTTGGCAGCCAGGGCAGAATGGGACCCTGCCGTGTAGATGGAAGAGTCTGGCTTCTGATCCCGGAGTCAAGAATAGGTTGAGGGGAAGCCGGGGTCTACTTACTCTGTTTGCAATGGTGATGACTCGGTGAGTGGCTTCAGCTTCCAGCTGTTGGAAACCAAGGACAGAAAGAAAACAAGCTTCACCCTCTTTCCCAAGCATGCCCACATATGCTCAACAGCCCACTCTGTAGAGAATGCTGGAATATCCAACACAGAGCTGGAAGGGTCCACTGTAACCCCTAGGGGCTGCCTTCCAGGAACACTAAGCTCCAACCACTCTGCTCCTCAAGAGAATCCGAGCACTTAGGACGCCAGGCATAGCCTCGCTGGATGCTCCTCAGGCCTTAAAGAAAAGGCAACAAAACAAAAGCTAATGGAAACCTGGAGTCCCATCTCTCTGTGTTTTCTGGTGTGGTCTCTCCACAGCCACCTCAGCAGGATTTCTGAACCTCGGCACTGTGGGCATTCTGAGGTAATTCTTTGCAGTGGGGGCTGCTGGGCACCATAGGGTCCTGAAGCAGCCTCTGTCACCTCTACCCATGAGATGACAGCAGCACCACCCCGATGTGGGACAACCAAAAACATCGCTAGACATTGCTGAAGTTCGTCCAGAGAGCAAAATCTCCCTGATGTGGAGCCTTTCACTGCTAGACGACGACGGTGACGACTCATGCTATTAATATCGTCCAGTCAAAGCCTTGCTCTTGCCCTCCTATAACTGGACAAAGCCCAGTCCTGTGCCCACCCGCCTACTCTTGTTCTCACAGGCACGCTCAGGGCCTTGTCTATCTGATGGCAGGGCCCTCGCATCCTGTCTCCGGCTCCTCGTCTCTCATGGACATGCAGCCATCACTCTGCACTGACGGCTTTGAAGAAACGGAAATAGCTTTCTCCTCACAAATGGCGGAGGATGTCTGAATAGGGTCACAGGACAAGAAGGCGTTATTTGTCCAATGTGGTCTCTCCAGAGCAGAATTCTCTAGCAGGGAGGGGGACTACCGGGAGTGTGTGTGGACGCCATGCAACGCTGAGCAAGGATAGAACCACAGGGCAAGGATGGCATGGCCTTTCATCACTGTCACCAGGGGTCACAGGGTAGTAAAGGGCAGAGAGCGGAGACATGGGTGTGCCCCCGGTTTCTGGTGGGAAGGGTCCAAAGGTTTCCTCAGATGCTGAAAGGGGACCTGTTCCGAAAATGCTTACTCACTGACTTACAGTCTGGAATTTCTTCTAACACCTGAAGGCCATTTCACTCTGCCTCCCAGTCCCCCAGACCCCCGTTCAATTCTGGGGAAAGCATTTCCCACTATTCTCACATTGTCTCCCTCGGATCCCTGAAACCAGAATCAAATCATGGGTCTGGTTCCCCCGCAAATTGTCTTTCCCAAGGAGGCTCAAGGCCATGTTAGCTTCAGCAGTGAGGAGGCCGTTCCCTGAAAAGCTTCCAGATGAGAATTTCACCCATGGAGAAAGCGATAATATACAATTTCGATTTACTGATGTCTCTTCTATCCTAAAGATCCTGTGAATCCATAGGAAAGAAGAGAACAAGAGGCAGGGAAAGTTTTCCTCACCTCCTCTGGGCGGCTGATCTCGATTCCTTCTGGGCCAGTGATACCCAAATCTAGCGCTTCCTTGGCACCCTGAATAAAAGACAGAAATTTGAGAGAACCATGCAGATACAAGCAAATCACAAACCCCAGGGACACTAAAATATGCTGGACACAGCCCATCCCCGTAGGCTTGCTACTTTTTTCACTTCTGCAGTATTCTCCCCAAAGAAGGCAAAATCAGCACAGGGCTCCCTTGCAATAGGGCTCTCTTGAGCCTCACTTCATGAGGACTGGACATATTTTTCCCTCTTAAAATTATAGTTCTGTAACTAGCCCAGAGGTTTGGGACATCCAAGACAATTGGTCTGAAAGTCAGAATTGCCCCCACTCAAAGTCTAGTCCAATCTCTAGCTTCCAGAAACACCTAGATGAAGCCTTCCCAGATATCCTATTTAATTTCCAGGAGTGCAAAGGGGCTCATCTGTCAGTGAGGAAATCGCTAATAATATCTCGGCTCCTCTGGCAGGGTTTGGGGGGGTAACAGGAAAGCAGAGCTGACTCTCATTTATTCTGATGTCAAATCTCATTAAAAATATTTCTTAGAGGTGCTCCAAATTCTTTCGCTGTAATGGAATTTAAATATCCTATCATTAGGACTAAGACATCATTATCTAAGACTCAGAAACCATTTTGGACTGTAAAGAGATTTTTGTTTCACAGACAGTAGACAAGTTTGGATTTTCTGGATTTTCATCTGGGGTGTCAACATATCACACTTTCTTTTATAACTTATTTTATCTGAACAAAATCATGGGATGGGTGATGGGGGTGGGTCGGGGATCCCCCTGAGAACTACCTGTACGGGTGCCCCAGCCTCCCCCCCCCCAATATTCTCTATCGCCTTGCCTCGGCCACAAGCTCCCCATTCTCAGCATGGACTCGGGGGATTGCTCCAATGTCCTTGCAAGCGTGCAACACCTGGTACAGCTCACTGTCCCGAAGCATATACAAGTCTTTGTAGGTCATGAACATCTGGAATGAGTTGACACCCTTCTCCCTTACGAGTGTCTCCATTTCTGCTTTCACCTGGAGGACAAAATGCAAAGGCAATGCCATGTGAGTACAGATGTTCGAGAGGCTTGCTGGCGGGTGCCGGCCGAGGATGGAGGGGACGTGAGCCGGTCGGCAGAGTGACCATATGACCACCTGCCATCTTCCAGAATCTCACTTGGAAAACTGTCAAGCGTGACATAAATATAGGCTATATTGTTACCGTCCAGGTGTGTTTCTGCTACCCCAGAGGCTTGTCCTGTGTTTCTGATTCCGAGTCAGCCTTCTCGGTAAAAGCATTAACAGCTTTTACTCCCACGGCTTGTGCCCCCTGCTTCCCTAATGAAAGTGGCATTACAAAGAAGGCACAATAATGCAAAAAATCCTGAGCGCCGGGGCGCCTGGCTGGCTCAGTCAGTGGAGCACGTGACACTTGTTGTTGGGGTTGTGGGTTTGAGCCCCAGGTTGGGCATGGAGATTACCTAAAAATAAAATATAAAATAAAATAAAATAAAATAAAAAATCCTGAGGCCCTGGGGAAAATCCAATTTAGGAATATGAGCAAAGCTATGTGAATAAGGAATTTCATCCCAACATTATTTATATCAGGAGAAAATGGAAGCAACATTGGTCTGACAATAGGAAAATAAATTGAAGTTTATCTCCATGAAGACCATGTAGGCAAATAAAAAATTTTCTCACTTAAATGAAAGAGTTACTATGTCAAAAGCACTTATGAAAAAAAAAGACTGGAAGGAAATAAGCTAAAACAACAGTGGCTGTGTTTGGGGCAGAGCGGGGGTGGGGGGGGCATGACCAGATAATGGACTTCTTTCCTACTTTTAAAATCCACAGTGAGAAAGAAATGATTTGATACTAACAAAAAAGAATTTGAGAAGTGTAGAGGTCCCCACAACCTTCAGGGACCTAGAGATGGCTGGCCTGGCCTCAGTGTGGCTGAGAATTGGAATGGACGCTCTATTCCAGGCCAACTCCCATGGGAGGAGATAGAGAGGCTCAGGGTAGGGTTGTCCATCCAGAAGGCTGTCCAACACAAAACCCCCACTTGCGGTAATGGCTGGCTGACCTTCAGGGTGGCCTGCACGTTTGCCCAAGAGCAGCAGGGAGGGTTCCATGGTGTGAGGCCTGGGGGGCTCCGAGGCCTTTCCTGAGGGCCAGGTTGGAAATAACGGAGGAGACTGGGTGACTCCCATGCTCCCAGCTAATAAAACCCAAGGGCAGAAGTGCAGGAGGCTTTTAATTCCATCTGAGAAGGGAGTCAGGCCCTTTAGGCCAGGCTCCACAGCTGAAGAACTTTGTAAAATGTCTTAATGCTTGTTGTTTTGTTTTGTTTTGCTTTAGAGTAGACTCCACGCCCAATGCTGAGTCTGATCTCACGGCCTTGAGATCAAGAGCTGTGTGCTCCTCCGACGGGGCCAGCCCGGCGCCCCAATGCTTGTTCATTTTCATGACTCCAGGGCACCCACGCGAGTGCTGGCACATGGTGGTTAATACAGAATTGATGAAAGAACCCAGCCTGCTTCCCTCGGGTAATAAGCACAAAAACTCTAGAAACAAGCAAAATCTGAAGGCTTATCTATCTGTTTTTAGGAAAAGCCAGGAGGTGGGAATCCGGGACCTGGGGCAGGGGGAGGATGGGAAAGCCATGAGTGAGGGCCAGCCTCTGAGCTCTCAGAATGGGGGCTGGGCCCCCAGAGGGAAGAAGGGACCCTGTCCATTTGTTCCAGGCAGCACCGAGTCAAGATAGCAACCTCTGTTCTGAGCCCGCAGGGCCCTATTGTCCCTTCCACTGTGAAAACGACACGACCCTTGGAGCCTGACTCTTGCCAGCTCCACTACTCAGGGCTCCCCATACCTCTGCCTTAGGCCCTCTCTGTCTGCTGGAAAACTGGCCCTTTAAATTATGCAGAACAAGCCTTCTCATCCCCTTGTGGAATCATGTGGTTTTTTTCTTTTAGCATTTTGGGGGGCGGGCTAGGATGGCATGGGATGCGGGGGTATCCTTAACCCTAGCCGACTCCAACCAAATGGCCCCTCTGCCTCAAAGAGCATTCATTCCTTTTTGGGGGACTCCAGCCAGCCCCGTTACCTTGGGTGCCCACCAGGTGATCCCCACGTGCAGGGCGTAGTCACAGCAGACCTTGGGGTCGGCCAGACTCCGGCACTTCTCGTATGCCTCCACGAGGGAGGTCTCCTTATCGGGCAGGACGTGGCCAATGACCATGGTGGTGCCTCCAACGAGGGCCGCCTGTGGGGGACAGGAAGAGCAGTCTTGTCACATCCCTTCCCATAGCCGAGTCCCCGATGCAGGCAGACATTGGTAGACATTCGGGCCAACCACAGACCCTATCAAGCCACAGGCTGTGAATCCTCAGTGCAGCAACACACGGGAAGCTGGAAGGAGCTGGGCACGCAGGGGCCAGTGGGTAACTCATCACCACTGCGGATCTAGCGCACGAACCTGCTTCTTCCTCGTCTGGGGTTGTGGCTCGTCGCTTTGGAAAAACCACCTGGTGTTCCCTGAGCCCGAGGCTAACCTCTCCTTTCCAAAGAGCAGAGTCCCTCCACCCCCAGCGATTCTGGCCAACCTGAATCTATAGATGACACAACCAAATGTTTCATGTCATACGTCTATTTATAAGATTTATTTAGTCACCAGACGTATTTAAATCCTACTGAAGGAAAGCTTAATTTGGATATATCATTTTGTTTTATTCTCTCATATTTCACAAAACAATTTTATTTATTTATTTAAAATATTTTTTATTTGATAGAGAGAGTAAGCAGCAGGGAGGGGCAGAGGGAGAAACATACTCCCCCACTAAACAGGAAGCCCCATGTGGGGCTCAATTCCAGGACCCTGGGATCATGACCTGAGCTAAAGGCCAACGCTTAACCGACTGAGCCACCCAGGTGCCCCTTCATAAAACAATTTTATTCAAAGTTTTCATATGCACCTTTCACATGGGGTTTTGTCTTCAGTTTTTCCAAGCACACTGAGTTCATTTCCATTTCTCTTGTTTGAGATAAGGTAGTTTCTAGGTCCCTGTATGATTTATCGATGAAAAATTACTCTATTCACAACCTCCACAAGGTACCACTTAAAGAGAAATCTTCAAAAAGCCTCACTTGTAATAACAATAATAATAATTTTAAAAAGCATACCTCCAGAAATAATTACTAAATCTCTATTAAAGATCCACCTTCACCACATATGCTTTTTTTAAAAACCAGTTTGGTCGGGTGTCCTGCACAAGCTTCCAGAACTAGCACTGACCAAAGGCTGTTCCAGGCTAATGTGTTGTTCCCAAACAGAACTTCATCAAAATAGAATAATTAAGAGAGGGCTCCACCACTCTGTAAGTGCTCTGATAGAAGATGACCCTCTCTTTCCAATGAGTAAAAGTTTGGACAAAACCCATCCTTCTATTTGGGCCCAAATTTGAGGCCCCACTCTCCACCTCCCGGCTGGATAACCTCAGTCACATTACTTAACCTCCCTGAGGTGCTTTACCTATAATAGCTACTATAATAGCTACTTAACCTCTCTGAGCTTTACCTAAACTGGCTTCCTTGACGGGTAGTTGGGAAAGTCAAGGGAAACATCTCGAATAAAATGGACGGAGTGACGTCTGTCCTAATGTGTGCTTAATATCCAGACTTTGACTGTCTATCTCCATTTTCTGTAGGGGAGAAAAACAGGACAATGAAATGGTCTTAATGATTTCATGCTTCTCTAGTCAGTCAAATCCTTGATCACAAATCAGAAACATTGCTGGGGGATGGGGAACTGAAAAAGATAATTAGTTCAGTGGCCAAACAACAATTAAAATGAAAACTCTTGCAACACAGATTTCCCACGCTGACCCTGGCTGGGGCAGGGAGACAATACATGTTTTGAAAAGTCAGGGGTCCCACTTTTTGCACAGCTTAAAGCAACCAATAGAGGGCGGTAGTTTTGCGGTACACAAAGGGGTAAAAGGGATTGGTGAGGGCAGGAAAATGAGAGAAGGGGAAGAGCAGCAGATTGTAGCTTTACTAGCTGGCTTCTATTCGTGATCCGGCTGGGTCTGCCAGGCTGATTCACCCTTACGGCAGCTGGCTGTACTCTCTTCTGCCCTGAAATGCATTTCTTGCCTTTACACGTGGACATGCGGTGTGTCGAATATTGGGATTTCATATACTAAATTATTTTATTTTATACACTTAATTATCTTATTGGTTCTTGGTTCCTTTCCTTTGCACTTCCCCCAGTATGTCTGTGGCCTTGAATAGAAAAAGGGGGACCTGGAAACAGCACAGTCCGATAAGAAAGCCAAGACTCTTCCTAAGATCTGTGGGTCCCACACCAAGAGTAGAAAAGGAGGTTCATGTGCTGAACCTCTAAACAGTCAAAAGTTACAGATCAAGCTGTTACGCGGAATACATTCTATCCTCCTACTACTCTGACAAATATACAGCCAAGAAGGCCAGGTCTGAATTTAGAGCTCTTGGGAGTCCTTGCAACTCTGAGCTACACTGTAGGGGATGCTGGCCTTCAGCCTTTGCACCTGCCTGCAGCTCACACCCGTGACCTTGGGTTCATCCTGCAGCCTGTGGGTCGAAGGTCTGCTCACTCCCTGCAAAATGCTGCCCTTGGACCAGGCGCGCACACACTGGTAGTCTGGCCCCCAGGAGGACAGAGTCAAGCTTGGTCCTGGAAGTGCTCAGAACCATTCGTTAGGGAATCCCAGGGACCCTGAGTCTAGAAGAGGCCAGTGGGCTCTGGGCAGACACGGTCCCTCTTGCCTGAGTCTAAGGACAGTAACTGAAGGGTTCTGGTAGGTGTCTCTGGACGGTGGTGCTGACTTTCCCACTTACTGGCTGGAATCCCGGGCCAGCTGTGTGCCCGTGCTGCACCTCACCTCGTGGGGGCCCAGAGACAATCTGGGGGCAGTGGTGTGAGAGCATCTGCAAACTGGGAAGGGGCACATAAATATCTGGACTAATTATTTCTGCTAAAACCTCCGGTCTAAAAACACGAGTTTAACAGGATCAGCAAATACTCCCCCAGCTGCAGGCTCAGGAGTCCGGCCCAGATGCTGGATGTACCAGGACATACAAGCACTTGTTTCCTCCCAGGCAAGACAGACACAGAGCTGGCTTTGAAAATATGTACAGTTCCAACCCACGGGATGAACGCCCACAAGCTCCGATTCCTGGGAGTGTGGTGTCACAGATGTGACAGACCTTTTTACTGTCATCCCACACAAAACAGCCTTGTAGAAATCAACAGAGAGCACGACTCACTCCCGAGCCTTTCAAAGGGATTATGTTTATGAATATGGGGCTGTGTGACTGCTGAACATTCCTGGTTTGAGGCAAAAAATGGTGTTGGTTAAGCAAGCTGTGGATAATGCTTAATGGAAGTCAACAGAAATGACGTTCATGGAGTCTAAGTCATAACATGGAAAAAGGGTGATACTATAATGAGCGAAAAAGGCAGAATTCAATATGTGTACCCAAGATGCTGAGAAGTATGTTTAAACACACAGGCACCCACACAAGGAAAAACATGGGAGGAAATAGACCAAAACATTAACAAGGACTGTTTTTGAGTGATGAGAGTCTGAGTTACTTATTTTTTCTAGTTTTCTAAAATCTACTTAATAGGTTATATTACGTTAGTTATAATATCTTTTTTTAAACATAAATTTGGGGGAAGCTAAAAATTATTTAAAATTTAGTTAACCATGTGGGGCGCCTGGGTGGTTCACTCGTTTAGGTGTCCGACTCTCGGTTTCAGCTCAGGTCATGATCTGGGGGGCCAGGAATCAAGCCCCATGGGGCTCCCTGCTCAGTGGAGAGTCTGCTTGAGATTCTCTTTCTTCCTCTCCCTCTGCCCTCTCCCAACTCCCCTCCAAGTTCTCTCCCTCTCAAATAAATAAATCCTTAAAAAAATTTAGTTAACTATGCTTCTGTGTTCAAAATACTTTCTTCTAAAATTACAAAACATTTCAAATGTACAGTAAAAGTATAGAAAAATAATACAACACACAGGCATGAGCCTGCTAGTCAAACATAACAGATTTAACACTTTTTGCTGTTTAAAAAAAAAACAAAAAAACATTTAACAAATGGACTATCAGCAATCCAACCAAAGCCCTCCATCCCTCTCTTCTGAGGTTGATATAAATTGCTCCCATCTATGTTTTTATGCTTTAGACTATGTTTGTTTTGTGAATTTAAAAAATTTACACCAATGGCATTGGACTGTCCACACCTTTTTGCAATTTGCTTTTTAAAAACTCAACATCTTTAAGATCTATTTCATTCCCTTCAATGAATGGTATGAATACTCCTCCAGGGCGGTATTCAATTCCGAGTTCACGGACATTTACAACGCTTGAGTATTTCCGCTCACGCGAGAACAGTCCCCACGGTCGCGGCGGACGTTACCCGGAAGTGGCGATGTAGCTTCGCGGCGCACGAGCACCTCCAATTCTATTGGCCTGGTCCAGAGACCAGCCCTCTCACCGCGGTGTCCTGGGGCCTCGTGGCTGACCACAACTGCACATTTACCTACACCAGTCCTTGAGTTTTTACCTAAACTGCTCTCCAGCCAAGCAGCTCTACCGAGTCTGTGACAAATGTTTTTATTGTGAATGTGGGACTTCACATCTCTCACTGTTAAGTTAATATGGATACTGGGACCATTTGTTTAACCGACAGACAGAGCATCATGATACACTTTTGGCAGGAGAGGAAAGATAACTTGAGTACTTCACAGGGTTACCGTGATTTTATTTTTAATTTTTAAAAAATGTTTTAATGATTTTTATTTATTTACTTGAGAGCGAGCGAGCATGAGCACGGGGGAAGGGCAGGGACAGAGGGAGCTGCAGACTCCCCGCTGAGCAAGGAGCCCCACATGGGGCTTGATCCCAGGACCCCGAAATCACGACCTGAGCTCAAGGCAGCCACTTAACCAAGTGAGCCACCCAGGAGCCGCCGTGATTTGTTTTCAACATTTGTGATATTCTGTGGGGTAAATCTGGAATTATTTGATGCTCAGTAATGTCAATTCCATTTGTTTCCTAATAAAACCCAATATACTTAATGGTAATCCATTTTATGACCCACTTTCCAGGCATACACTGGGCTAGAGCTTGTACTGAAACTCGAACTAAACCTGATAGAAATGTCATCTTTATGCTTCAGAAGTTCATCAGATGACTACAGGGCACACAGAGTCTCCATGTGGACCAGATCCATGCTCAGCGAGTTGGAAAGAAATTTCAGAAAAAATACAATTCTTTTGCTGGCATCACAGCGTTGGAGAGAACAGTGTATTGGCCCTTCCTGCCTCTCCCAGGACAAAGCTCTTTGGAGAGTCTCTCTCTTACTGTCTTCTGCATTGCTGCAACTCGAATCATGTTTTTCTGGGATCCCAGTAGCAATGGTTTTTTAATTTTCCAATTCCACACTCCTCCCTGCCCCCACCCCATAATCTTTCCCCCAAAGAAGGGGGTTGTTCCAAGGCTGAACCAATAGGTCAAGGCACAACCTTTGTGCTCTGCTGTTGAGAAGGCACTTGGGGCTAGAGGTAATCTGTGGGGTTTTTCACTGAGGAAGGGTGAAAGGCTTCCAGGAGAGTATCGAACCTTCTATACAGTGCATAGAAAAGGGGGTTTGTTTTCAGGGAGGTGACTGGAATCAGAAAACGAGGATCTGCTACTGCCTAGACCTATAAGATCAAGGGCAACACAGTCTTTGAGGGAATGCTCCAGCACGGAGAGTCAAGTAACAAGTATTTGGATGTGTTTTGTTGACTAGTGAGCACGATGCACACATTTCTACATTTCCTGATGCAGCTGGAAAAGGCAGCATCAGTTCAGCTACATCTGCTTCTCTTGTTATTGCTGAACCAGTTCTTTTTCTTTGCACATTAAAATGATCATCTATCTTTTACTCACAATCTCCCAAAGTACAAGAGAAAAAAAATCACTAGCTCGGTGGTTTCTCTCTTGCTCTGAGTAACTTCCTTCACCATCAGGAATCTGTTGGGGGCTTACAGGCCCCTGGAAGGCCAGCTCTTAAGCACCACGTCTTGGGACTTGAGAAACTCTCCAAAAGAAGGACCTGAGCATTACATCAAGTGAGATGACACATGTACGTATGGTCCTCAGAACGATGGCCGGCACTCAGTCCAAACCTTTCGTGGCCTAAGCAGTCCCACAGTGCCTTGCATGTAGAGAGGCTCTCTGCTTGGTATTTAAATTTTTGCTGTCATCATCTTAAAATTCTTCCTAATGTTAGAACAAGGAGTCCCACATTTTTATTAGCTACACTCGCCTGATGGGGGTTATCTGGCTCTGACGGGTTTACACTAAGCTTCACCACCAACTCAGCCAGCTCCCACTGGGGTCTCAGGACATGGACTCTTGATCTGACAATTCCCTTCCGGGCCACTTGAGGGCTGACCCCTGCTCCAGTCTCTTTGGCAGTGACCCCAACCCCTTTCTATCAAATGCCTCCTTTCTCTGAAAAAAAAAAAAAAAAAAAAAACCAAAAAACAAAAAACAAAAAAAAAACCCAAACCAAAAAAAAGGGCATCAGTCAGGTGCCCTTTTCTGCAGGGCACCTGACTGATGTGTGATTAGTTCCCTGGGACTACCCTTTCTGTCCCTATGGCTACAGACAGCTCTCAAGCCTTTTCTTGACCCGTATTTTATAGCCTGTGGAACTCATCCTGCAGCTGATTGGTTTTCTCTAAATTGTACATTTGCAATTAATTGCACTCCCAAACTCCTTTTACTTTCCACTCCTACCTTCTGTGTCCACAGCCTCTCCCACACCTTCTGGATGGGGGTTGGGGGCGGTTGGTCCCACGTATGACCTTGCAATGTTCTTACTCTAAGTATTACCCTAAAACTCACATTTTATCCTTTGAATTTTCTGCAGAAGAAGCAGGCAACCTTCAATCCACAACATATCTTGGGAAAAGGACATTCTCACCCACACTTACTCTGCCTGCTGTTTACAGGCATTTTAATGTTATATTTAGAGGCAAATAGTATAGTGACAAGAATCGGACTTCAAGGCAGGCAGATCCAGGTTTAAATCCTAGCTCCATCACTTACGTGTAAGAACTTGGGCAAGTTGTTTAATCTCTGAGCTCCTTTTCCTCAACTGTAAAATGAAGATAAAATATACCCATGGGGTTACTCTAATTAGATGAGAAAATGCATAGAAAACCCTTAGCACAGTGTCTGCACATAGTAGGAGCCCAACAGTGTTTATGGCCAGTAAGTAAAATTTGCAGGTAGCATTAATACACACACTATGTGCCCTCTATGACATGTATCAGATGATTCAGAAGGAGCAAGAAGGGTAAGCAAGAAATGTGGTTGGCAAACAGGACAAGAAAAAGGTTCACTAGTAGTAGAGATGACTTCGAAGTACTTTGAGAGTACAAGTCATCAAAAGTAACATTCCTCTTGGGGCACCTGGGTGGCTCAGGCAGTTAAGCAACTGCCTTTGGCTCAGGTCATGATCCCGGGTCCTAGGCAGGCTCCCTGCTCATGGGGGAGTCTGCTTTTCTCCCTCCCTCTGCCCCTTTCCCGGCTCGTGCTCTCTCTCAAATAAATAAAATCAATCTTAAAAAAAAAAAAAAAAAAAAGGAACATTCTTCTTGGTGGCAGCATCAGGTACAAAAGGCCAAAGGAAGGGAAGGATAGCCTGGGGATATACTGGATAGGCAGGCTAAGAGCTGGAAGGTGGGCATAACAGCATGGGCGAAGTTGGGGGCACAGCCAGAGGACAGACGGTAGACCTGTCTGGTTTGGGCCGAGGCAGGTCTAGTTAGGACCAGACTGGATTCCATCAGGTCAGCAAAGTTGAGCACCTTGTGTGCTGCAGAGGCGGTGGTCCTGAGGGCGCTGAGGGAGTGTGGCATTTATGGGAGCACACTTACAGAGAGGACGCTGTCACGCCCCCAGCCCCCAACAGGTCTGTAGTCATAGCGGGCTGCGGGGCAGGGGGAGATGATGAGGGCTGACTGCCGATACTCTGGCTGAGGAGTGCCAGCTGCAGGGTCATGGCCCTGAATTGGGGGCCGGGGATGGAAGGGACAAATGTGAAAGCTGTTTCTTGGAAAAAGGGGCCGCAGCCAAGTTTGATGCTAGAAGGGGTGGTGATGTCAACGATGAGGGAGGTTTCATGCCTGTGCGGCTAAGAAAACAGTATGAGGAGAGGGAAGGGATCTTTTGTTCCTCGTAAGAGAGATCTGATTGAAGGACATCAAAGTGGAGATGAACATCACTGACGAGAACCAACGCCCCCAAACATGTGCTCTGTGCCCCTTTAACTCTCACGATGACCCTCCGAAAGAAGGGACATTACTGTCCCCATTGCTCCGATGAGGAAACTGAGGGTTGATCTTTATATCTATTAGGCTGGGAGGGACCCCTCTTCCCATCCATTCAAGAGGGGTGGGGCATCGAGAAAGGAGGAAATGACCAGAGGGTGCCTGCACCCTTGATCCCAGACCGCTTAGCAAAACAGGAAATGGAGTCAAATTCCGAGGGGCAAGATTTGGAAAAATTAGAGGAGGGTGGCACTGAGCCAACACTCCTAAGGGAGCTGCATGCAGAATCATGCACGAGGGGCCGGGGGAAGCTGGCAGCAAGGGCAGAGCAAGCAGCCCGGGAGAGCTGAGGCAGTGGGGAGCCTGGGGTGGGGGGTCAGGGGGAGGGACGGCCCACAAAAGGGTCCAGGCAGAGAGCCAGCATGGCAATAAAGGGGGAGGCATCTCAGGCTGGCCCAGAGTTTGGCTGGAGCTTAGGGCGACATTTGCATTTTTAGCTTGTTAGCGGTGTGTGAAGGCAGGCTCTCGGGTGGGAGAAGCCGGAACTCTGGAGCCCCGCAGACCTGGATCAGACTTGCTGAGTCCTGTGGTCTCGGGTGAGCGAGCTCCCGCCTAAGAGGATGGGGGTGCCATTCCCAAAAGGCGGGATCCCTGATAGGGGAGCAGGGTTGTGGCGGGCTGTTGTGCTGAGTTTGGGGGAGACGCACAGAGAGGATGAAGACGGAGACAAGACCAGGAAGGACACTGGGAAAGACAGCCAAGAGGAAGGAAGCAGCCCAGGCTGGCCCGAGGTCGCAGAAGCCCAGCAAACCCTCCTACCAAAGCACGAAACTCCCTGGGTCAACAGTTCCAAGAGGGCGCTGGCCTAGAGGTTATGATTCCTCCCACCCCCGGAGGCCTAAGAGCCCCCTCCCCAGCAGTGAACAAACCAGGGCAGTTTTGGGGTCTCAGGGACAGCAAAGAGACACATCTGCTCCCGAAGCCCTGCCGTAAGCCTGTCTGGGGCTCACTCAACAGGTGGACTCAGGGCACACACAGCACCCCCGGAGCAGCCCTGCAGAGAAGGCCAAGAAGGGTCTGAGCCTCCGTGTGTGCGAAGTCTTTGTCCCCCTCCTCCCATCAGCCCGACAGTTCTGCTGGGAGCAAGCGGGGGACGCACAGGTCAGGAGGCTGGCAAGAGCTAGCCTCCTCCTTCCCTTCTGTCTCAAATTCCTAAGTACAAAGAAAGGGGTGCTTGCTGAGTCTCTTGGGGGGCTGATCGCGCAGAGGACCCTAGAGGGAAGGATGGTTCCTGAGCTCTGGGGCCCTCACCCCTGGAGGCGCACCAGGAAGCACAGAGTCACCCCTACGCTAGGGACTCTGGATGAAACGAGACCCAAAGAGAATCTCCTGGAGAGCTGCACCCCGGCCCAGGGACCTGGTCCCTCTCTGCCTCAATGCACAGAGTGCTCTAGGAGTGGGTCAGTCTTCATGACCACCACGTGGGACAGCGGTCTGCCTACCTCAGTGTCTTAGAGCGGGGCCAAGACTGGGGGCTAGATAGATTTACTCCAAATCCCATTCTCTTCTGTTAATGCTAAGAACACATCTGATACCTATGAAATAGTAACTAAGCCCAGAACCTCATTGCCTGAGGTGATCTCGCCCGGCTTCAGGGGCTCCTGCACGGAATACTTAAAATAGACAACTGACGAGGAAGTATATACATCAACCCTAACATTCTCTGGCTTCTGGAACGAGGAATATATGCATAGCAACTGGAGGGAGAACATTAAAGCATGCATGAGACGATGCACATTTTCACGGTTAAGATATTTCCTTTAAATCCTGGAATGAATTGTGTTAATTCCCAGGCCTGGCAGATGGGCGTGCTGCGGGGACAGAGAAGCAGCTCGCTCAGAAGAAAGTGACATCACTCTCACTGAAGCCAGCAGAGGCCGCTGGGGCAGTTCACTCCCCGGCTGAACGCAATGTCATGACGGGGAGTCACATTCGCTGATGGCCTACTACGTACGGGCCGTGTTCTTAACATTTCCTATCTTGTTTGATGCTCTAACTGAGTCTGTAATTGAAAGAAGGATTCAGACAGATATGTGTGTCCCTAGCAGCATTATTCCTAACAGCCAAAAGGTGGAAGCCACCCGGGGGGTCCAGGGATGCACAGATAGGTAAACAAATTGTGGCATATCTGCATGTTATCCAGCCTTAAAAACGAAGGAAATTCTGACCTATGTGACCACGTAGTTGAAACTTGAGAACATTATGCTCAATGAAATAAGCCAGTAACGAATGAACAAATATTGTATGAATCCACATAGATGAGGTTCCTAGGGTGGTCAAATTCACAGTGACAAAAGACGGAGCGGTGATTGCCAGGGGTGGGGGCGGGGAGGGGAATGGGGAAGTCCTATTTAATGGGTACTAAGTTTCAGCTAGTTAAGATGAAAAAATTCTGGAGATGGATTTTTAAAAGATTTTTAAAATTTATTTGAGGGAGAACGAGCAGTGGGAGGGGGAGAGGGAGAAGCAGACTCCTGGCTGAGTGCAGAGCCTGACATGGGGCTCAATCCCAGGATCCCCAAGATCATGACCTGAGCCGAAGACAGACGCCTAACGACTGAGCCACCCAGGCGCCCCTGGAGATGGGATTACTGCAGCGACAACACTGTGTATGTACTTAATGTCATCGACCTATACACTTAAAAATGGCTCAAATGGCAAATGTTATGTTATATTTTAGGCCATTAAAATTGTTTTTTTAAATATGATTCTATAGGGTAGAGGTTACTCTGCTCCTTTTATAGATAAGAAAAGGGACTCAGAAGAAATCGCACAGCCAGACTGAAAAAGGGTCCATCTGCTTCTAGAGCCCCCACATTTCCTTTATAGTATATGCTGCCCTTTCTAGAGCTCAGGGTAGTCCTGGCCTGGCAGAGGCGCTCCCTGTTTCCAAGATTCTACTAGGAAACGATGGAGAAAAGCCCCAGTGAAATCGGACCTAACTGCAGTTTGGAAACAGGGGGGTAGGTATGACTTGAGCTTGAATTACAGGGCTAAATCTGAGAATTGTGCCAACATCCAAAATTATGAAATGAGGAGCTCCAGGCTTCTCTCTAATCCAGAATGATTATCTTTGCTGCCAAGCATCCAATTTAAATTCATTGTGTTTAATACAAAGCCACAGTAGAGAGCAGGCTGTCTCCTGACATGCAGTTACCATGGAGACCGGAGATGATCCTCAAAGGGGGTTATGTGGTGGAGAGAACGTGGCTGCCAGCTTCTAAGAAGCCAAGGGGCCTGGGGAAACCATTCTAAAACAGAGCCGCACAGAGGGGCCCTTTGTCATCGTCCTCCTTAGCAAAGCCCCTTCCAAGCCCAAAGCGGAAAAGTCTACAGGCGAGCAGGGCAGGACCGTCTTTATTAAAAGCCCAGGCTGCCCACAGATGCCAGTGAGGAGGGATTTATCAACCATCCAGAAATAAACCCCGTGTAACCCAAATTGCCCTCCTGTCTACCGCTGTGGGCGAGTCCTCGTGCTCGTCCCAAAGCTAAGTGATTAACAATACACCAAACTGCCAAGGGATGGGGCCCTGGGCTCTCCCTGGATACAAGGCGCCCAGGATGGGCTGGAGTCAAGGCCGGGAGGCAGGCAGACCTGTCCCTGCACTGATTAGCGTGGCAAGTATTTCACTTTTTTCCCCACGTGGAAAGAAAAGATAATAAGAGAACACAAAAACCTGTCTGAGAGGGATGGTTTAAAGATCAAAATAAATGAATAATGTATATACAGGTGCTCTGACCAGTGGGCCTGGACAGCTCCACACACCGCGCTTGTAGGAGGCAGGGGACAGAAACGCATCTGCGGTCCCATGCAGAGCCACTGCGCCGGTAGGAGCTACCTGGGGGACTGGGATCCCAGAGACCGTCAGAGGCTCAGTATGCTCCATTCTGAACCCTGAACTTTCCACGCGGCAGGAAAAACATACTCTTTGATGGGCCACTGAGTCTAGCGCGTAGAGCTTTGGAGCTACCATGCGCTCTCAAACGTGGGTTCTAGAGAATCTTAAGCCTGCCAAGTGACTCGGGGCACCAGCCTGGGACAGATGCCGCAGCCCAAGCCTGGTGGTAACAGGGGATACAAAAAAAAAAAAAAGAAACCTGACAGAGGAGCCAGGAGAGGATGGCAATGGCTCAGCGGTTAGAATTCCAGTCCACAAAACCTTTATCATCCTCTAGGTCCCTCAGCTCGCCCAGGCCACCCTATTCGCCAGGGATAAAGTGTGAGGCAGAAACGGAGCAGGTGGGCTCTTCCCCACGACGTCCTCACAGTTTACTGTAGAGTGAGACACAGACCCCGTGAAGACAGAACAGTCACATCAGTGTGTAGCCTGGCTTTGTGCAGGACAATATCCTCAAGGACCCCCGATCCCCCAACACCTAACAAAGTTTCTTTTAAAACACACACACACACACCTTTTATTTCCCCCCTCCAAATAACTTGAGAAAATTTTATTATTTATTTATTTATTTATTTATTTATTTTTAAAGATTTTATTTATTTATTTGACAGGCAGAGATCACAAGTAGGCAGAGAGGCAGGCAGAGAGAGAGAGGAGGAAGCAGGCTCCCTGCTGAGCAGAGAGCCCAACGCGGGGCTCATTCCCAGGACCCTGGGATCGTGACCTGAGCCGAAGGCAGAGGCCTTAACCCACTGAGCCACCCAGGGGCCCCAACTTGAGAAAATTTTAAAGAAAAGTCTTAACTTTTATCTAGCAGAAAGGGATCATGCTAAGGGCAGAGAATATTTATCAAGGGTTTGGTTCATGCACTCAGTTGACAGTTCCCTTAAGTTTCTGGCTTATAGCCTGCACTACAAAAAGTTTGCTCCCAAAGACGAAATAGCCAAAACAACTTTGAAAAAGACGAACAGGGGCGTCTGGGTGGCTCAGTTGTTAAGCGTCTGCCTTCGGCTCAGGTCATGATCCCAGGGTCCTGGGATTGAGTCCTGCATAAGGCTCCCTGCTCAACAGGAAGCCTGCTTCTCCCTCTCCCACTCCCCCTGCTTGTGTTCCCTCTCTAGCTGTCTCTCTATCTCTCTGTCAAATAAATAAAATCTTAAAAAAAAAAAAAAAAAGAAAGAAAGAAAGAAAAGAAAAGAAAAAGAAGAACAGGGGGGCCTGGGTGGCTCATTTGGTTGAACGTCCAACTCTTGATTTCAGCTCAGGTCCTGATCTCAGGGTTGTGAGATTGAGACCTGCCTCCAGCTCTGTCCTTGTATGGATTTGGCTTGAGATGTTCTCTCTTCTCTCCCTCTGCCCCTCCCCACTGCTCACTGCTTCTCCCTACCTGGGCCAAGTAAATAAATAAAATCTTTTTTAAAAAGGAAGAACAAAGCTGGAGGGCTTATACTACTTTCTTTCAAGTCTTATTGTAAAGCTATGAAAATCAAGACACGGTGGTATTGGTATGAAGACAGACAAATAGATCAAAAGAAAAGCGAGTCCAGAAATAGACCTACGCATAGAAGGTCAACAGCTTTTCTACAAGGGATAATCTTGTCAACAAATGGGGCTGACAACTGGACAGCCATACACAAAAAAACCTGACCCTTAACCCTTACCATACACCATATACAAAAACTAACTTAAAATGGATCACAGACCTGCATGTAAGGGCCAAGATTATAAAACTTGGAAAATATAGGCATAAATCTTAGTGACCTTGGATTTCATAAAAATTTCTTGGTCAGAGGGCAAAAAACAAATTATGAAAGAAAAAAATTAATAAACTGGACTTCGAAATTTTAAACTGTTGCTCTTCAAAAAACACTGTTAAGAAAATGAAGAGGTAAATCACAGACTGGGGGAAAGTATTTGAAAACATTTACACAATAAATGACTTATAACTAGAATATATAAACAACTTATAACTAGAATAAATAACTAGAATATATATAGAATATATAAACAACTTATAACTAGAATGTATAAACCCATTAAAAGGACTAACAACTTGGGGTACAGATGCCTGGCTTGAGTATTAGTCCATGAAACATGAAACTTTTTGTGTGCCTGGGTGGCTCAGTGGGTTAGGCCTCTGCCTTTGGCTCAGGTCAAGATCTCGGGGTCCTGGGATCAAGCCCCGCATTGGGCTCTCCGCTCAGCAGGGAGCCTGCTTCCCCTACCTCTCTGCCTGCCTCTCTGTCTACTTGTGATCTCTCTGTCAAATTAATTAATTAATTAAATTTAAAAAAAAAAAAGAAACATGCAACTCTTTGATCTCAGGGTTGTGAGTTCAAGCCCTGTGCTGGGTGTAGAGATTACTTAAAAAAATCAACTAAAAAAGACTTAACAACTCAATTAAAAAATGGACGAAAGATGTGAACACTTCACCAAAGATATACAGGGTCTACATACATAAAGACATTCAGCGTTAGCCATTAAGGGAAATTCAAATGAAAACCACAATAGAGAGCTTCCAGGTTGGTGAGCACGTGGAGATGTGGGGCAGTGGTGCATCTGGAGAAGGGCACGCAGGTTCCACTTCACCCCCACCTCGCCCTGTGCATCTCTTCCATCTACTTTTTCCTGAATCATATCCTTTTATAGTAAACCAGTGATCTAGTAAAAAAACCCAAAACCAAAAACACACACACAATGAAGTGCCTCTATACACCTGTTAGAATGGCTAAAATTAAAAAGACTGATCCTAACAAGTGATGGCAAAGATGTGGAACCTGGAAGGAACATAAAATATTACAACCACTTTGGAAACCAGCTTGGCAATTTCTTAAAAAGCTCAATACACACCTGCCATGTGACCTAGACATTCCGTTCTTAGGTAATTACCTAAGGGAAATAAACATACGTCTGCACAAAGGATTGTACCCAAATATTCATAGTAGCTTTATTTGCAATAACCAAAAACTTAATAATGCTGAGTGGAAGAAACCAGGCCATAAAAGGAATACATACTAGATTATTCCATTTGTGTAAAAATGTCGGAAAATGCAAGCTAATCTATTGTGACAGAAAACAGATCAGTGGTTATCAGGGGCAGAGAAGGATGATAAGGGACACAAAAAAACTTTTGGGAGTGACAAATATGGTTGTTAATGATGATGGCGTCACAGTGTATACATAGATCAAGATGGATCAAACTTTACACTTTAAGATTTTACTTTATTTTTTAGAAGATTTTATTTAGGGGCACCTGGGTGTTAAGGGGCGGTTAAGCCTCTGCCTTCGGCTTAGGTCATGATCTTAGGGTCCTGGGATCGAGCCCCACATCGGGCTCTCTGCTCAGCAGGGAGCCTGCTTCCCCCTCTCTCTCTCTGCCTGCCTCTCTGTCTACTTGTGATCTCTCTCGGTCAAATGACCTTCTTCATTCCATTTATACTCCTCCCCCAAAACAAAGATCACCAACATATATCTTTTTTAAAAATATTTTATTTATCTATTTGAGAGAGAGAGAGAGAGACAGAGATAGCAAGAGAGAACGCAGGTGGGGAGGGGAAGGAGAAGCAGGCTCCTCGCCAAGCAGGGAGCCCAATGTGGGGCTCGATCCCAGGACCCTGAGATCAAGACCTTAGCCGAAGGCAGACACTTAACTGAGCTACCTAGATGCCCAAGATTTTATTTTTTTAAGTAATCTCTACACCCAACGCGGGCCTCCAACTTACAACCCTGAGATCAAGAATCAGTCGCACACTCCACCACCTGAGCCAGCCAGGCGCCCCTCAAACTACATGCTGTAAATACGCACGATTTACTGTATGTCCACTACACCTACACTCAACCAATTTGTTGAGAAAAAAAATTACATGGATTAAAACAAAAAAAGTGGTTCCTAGATTACCTAATCATGACCTTCTTCATTCCATTCATACTCCTCCCCCAAAACAAAGATCACCGACATATATTGTTTAAACTTTTTTTTTAAGATTTTAGTTATTTATTTGAGAGGGAGACAGAGAGAAAGAACAAGCAGGGCAAGGAAGAAGCAGGCTCCCCACCGAGGAGGGAGCTGGACCAGGGACTTGATCCCGGGACCTTGGGATCACAACCTGAACCAAAGGCAGATGCTTAACTGACTGAGCCACCAAAGGTGCCCCTAATTTTATTTCTAAATATTAATTGAGAATACTGTGAAGAGTTTGAAAGCTATTTATGGATTAGGAGTTGGATTCATTAATCTTTAGTGGTACTTCCAGCTCTAAAATTGTGTGTGTGGTTGAGCACATGAGTGTGAGAATGTGAAAGTGTGTGAATGTGTGTGAGTATGAGAGACAAAAACTCATCAGTGAGCAAGTTCTTACTATAGCTGGCCCACAGGTTTGTCTTTGTGTAGTCACTAATTAAGGATCATTATAGCTCCTAATTTTTAATTAACAAGAAGTATAAAAGGATCCGAAGGAGAAAAAAAAATGTGCTTGGCTGTGCTGATCACTTGAGGGAATCACGAGGCTGAAAGAACCAGGGGGAAAAGATTCGGCATCTACACACATTCCTACCTGTCCAACCGGATGTCATTTTAAGACGTATACCTTACACTCAACACAAGACTATGACAACTTCACATCAGAGGCAACTGAAGCAAGGTTTGAGAAAAGAGATATTCACAATTAAGATTTTTGAGGAATTCCACACAGTTATGTTCAAATATTTCTTGAACTATTAAAAAAAGACCTTTTTTTTAAGAAAAGAAAAAGGCAAAAGAAAAGGAAGAAAGACCCATCATTCATGTACTATATGTATCACTGAAATATACATGTAGTACATGTGTTTTTTCTTCTTTATTTTCTCTTTTTAAACCCTAAAGGATGAGAGTATGAAAGCAGAACTTCTTATACGAGGTATGAAAGGTTTTCAGTATGTCTGGGATCACAGAGGGGGTGTTCCTTTCTATTCTTGAACCAAAGGTTTTAAGAAGAGATAATCTCTGCATAGATGAATTTTTTGCAAACACTCTTCTAGAAATTGATGAGCTACTTGGTCACCATAGGAGATTTTATTCCAATACTAGATGTAAAATTTATAAGAAACAATTGATCTCCTCTTACATTTGTTCTAATAAGGGTCAACCTGGCCTACATTTTGCCTGGCCAATTAATGTAGGTGTAGAGTGAAAGTTGCAAGGTATTGTTAAGGTAACTGATTTGAAGTGGGACATCTTTAAATAGCTCCTGATGCCTGCAGAGTTTATGACTGGCTATTTCTGCTTTTAAGAGAAAGAAAGAGGAGAGAAAATTATCTAGAAATCATCACCATTACTATTAGACTCTGTTTGAAATCTAAAACACATACAGTCAACCTAACAGTAGGAAGAGAATCCAACTTTTTAGTTCCTATTTGATGCCTAACAGTTTAATATGTAGGCTCATGAGGAAATGGCACAAATGTGTTTTCCAGGGCTTGGGAGCACGATCAAGTGATTGATTGATTTAATGGACCCTCATATAAGGCTTGGTAAGCACCAAGTATTATTTTAAGTTCTTTACAAATAGTAACTCGATGAACACACATAAGACACTTTTATAATCTCCATTTCCCAGAGAAGAAATTGAGAGAGAGAGATTAATTTGTCCAAATCACACAGTCAATATGGAGCTAAAATTCAGATTCTATAGTGGTCTCCTCTGGTCTGTGCCCATCACCACCACACTGTGCTGACATCCAACTGTTTCTTGAACATCTACTCTATGTTTCAAGCTATGTGGGTCTGTGGTGGGTCATGAGTTAAATGTAAATTATGGTCTGTGCTCCACAAATACTCTTCAATTTGGCCGAAAGACAAACTATGCAGGAAACAATCTGAAAGCCCCAAGAAGACAAATTATTTCAGCTGGGGAAGAGAAAGCAGGATCCTGGATTTGAATTAGCTGCAGGGAGAACATGGCGTGGGCTCGGTCGGGTAGCCTTGAAGTGTTCCCTTGGATGGTGGGAAGGGACGGCGGCAGGAGCGGGGGACGTTCAAAGGGAGAGAAAACCCCCTTGTGGATGCCTGTGCAAGTGTTGGGAATGAGGACTGGAGGGAGAGGCAAGGTCGGCTGGGGAGCTGTCCAGGGTGATGACCCAGAAATCCCAACTTGACGTCTTAGACAACAGGGAGTTGCGACAGGTTCTCAAGCAGGAAAATGACAGGGGGCGTGGAGAGCTGGTGAAGTGAAGGGTGGCTAAGGTGATTTTGAATTTAAAAATTGTAAATATGGAGCCTTCAAAAGATTTAAGTAGTTGAAGCAAAATTGGTGGATTGGACAGACCAGGGCAAAATGTCTATACGCTGGCCATAGTTTTAGCACGGGATGTCCCTAGCCCAATGGTAGGCACATGACTCCCAGGGAACCACGCCCCGTACAGTCCCCTCCCATGAGTGTGGAAGGGGCCCTGTGAATACAATGGGGCACCATCACCCGTGTGTTATACGATACAGTTGACTTTAAGAAAGGGAGATGATCTCCATGGAGCTGAGGCTCATTAGATGAGCTCTTAAAGGGACAGGGTTCTTTCTTTCTGGCAAAAGAGATTCTAAGTCCAAGGGATTTGAAACAGAAGAGGGGTTCAAAGTGAAAGAGCCTCTGTGGCAGCTTTGACAATGGAGGGGGCACATGGCAAGGAATGGTGACAGCCTCAGGAGCTGAGATGGGACCTCAGCAGATAGCCAGCAGGGACAGGGAGACCTCAGCACTCCAGCGGCCAGCAACTGAATTCTGCCACGAGCACATGAGCTTGGCAGAGGACTGTGAACTCCATGAGAAAGCAGCCCAGCCGACACCTTGACTGTAGACCTTGTGAGACCCAGAGCAGAGAACCCAGTCCCACTGTGCCCGGACTTCTGACCTATAGAACCGGGAACTAGAACGTGGGTATTGTCTTAATTTGTACAGAAGCAGCAGAAGATGAACACAGCCCTGCACAGGTGTTGGGTCCCCCTGGGAGAGGCAGGAGAAGGGACAACCTCCAGGGAAGCCACTCCATGACGAGCCCACGGACATCTTCAGTGGGACTGTGGTGATTCCAAAAGGGGAGAGGAGCCTAGCTGTGCAGATCCCTGCAAGGACCACAGTGCAGGAAGGGTGGCGGGTCTTTGGGAAGGGCAGGCATGGTGTGGCAGCAGCCAGTCCAGGAAAACAAGCTGGGAGGAGGGTAGATTCTGAGAGAAGGTACATCAGAGTGGCCTGCTGGCAAAGCCAGAGATACAGGCAGCATGGGCACTAGATGGACAGTAGAACAATTGCATTGCAAAGCCAAAGTGGATGGATCTCAGAGCCTACAGACAGAGCCACGGGTGGGCCCAGGGAGGATGTGGGTCATCACAGCTGGGGACCTACACAGGTCATAGGCTTACTCTGTGCTGGGCATAGTGAGAAACGTTTTTCATGTATCCTTACTTAATCCCCACAACACCCATTTGTAAATGGCAAAAACTGTCAACATCTAAGAAGGATGTTATTCCTCCTGGGAAAAGCGGTCTCTGCTAACACCACCATTTCAGGGAGGCAAAGAGCTCGCTCTACTGTCTGCCCAGTGCATGTCAGTTCTGGGATGACTTCACCTGGTCCAGGCAAGTGTAGAGCTGTGGTGTCAAGGAGACCGCGCATGCAGCCCACTGAGAGGTCACAGGCTGTCTGAAAGGGGTGACTGTCCTGCTCTGGGTTTTCAGAACCCCTGAGGGGCATGGTGAAAAGACCCTCAGACAGAGAAATCTGCATTCAGGTCCAATGATCACCGGGACCTGGGACAACTTATTCATTTTCCATCAGTGGGAGGGTGGAACTCGATTTCTAAGGTCCCTTCCAGCTTTTTACAGGAATGAAGACACAGGTGAACTTGAGAACATTGGTTAAAAAGCAAGACCGCAGAGGCGTCTGGGTGGCTCAGTCAGTTAAGCATCCAACTCTTGGGTCTTGGCTCAGTTCATGATCTCAGGACCTGATCTCCATGCTGGGCATGGAGGCTACTTAAAATAAATAAATAAATAAATAAGACCATATGAGTCTGAGTCCTGAAAATTTTTGGAGAGCTAAAAGTCTGTAAAGACATTTTGGCCAGAATTAAACAGAAATGTACAGAATACTAGAATCAAAAAAAAAAAAAAAAAAGGAAGTGAGCAGCATTTAAGGGTTAATTCCAAAAGAGTACATTTCAAAGGCAAAGTAGAAAAACAGTCTGCCCAATGGATAAATGGGTTCCTTGGTACGGATGTTGGCAGGCTGGACAGCGAAGGGAATTTATTTATGTCCCAGCCTGTCCTATCTCAGGACTCTGCCAGACAGGACCCAGTCCTCTGCAGTGAGAGAAGGGCAGGGAGGGTCAGGACCCTCCACTGGGGGCGGGATGCGGCAGACTATCCAAACCCATGCCATAGAACAGCCCCTGGGCTTGATCTCATGCTGGCCAAGCACTCTTCTTGGATTTGGCTTCCCTTGTAGGGAGGAATAGAAGTCCTGCTGATGCTGATTTTGAGTTAATGGGCGGCTGTCTCTGTGACAGATGGCCCTGGCACAGAAGAGAGGGAGTCTTTGGGCCCTCAACGAAGAGGGACAGACCCAGCCGGACTTCTGTTTAATGACACCTCTACCATGGCCAACTTCTTACTCCCTGATGATGTCGCTGGCATACAGACAGGAGGGCAGAAAACAGGGCCAGGGAAATCTAGCAAGTACAGGGGCTCTTGGACCCAGGCTGGGATCTGGGAGCCCGTTGATTGGACCCTGGACTGTGAATAGAAGGAGAGAAGCAAATAAATAAGACTGGCAAGGACAAGGCAAAGCAGTCGGAGCTTTCAAATGGGATTCAGATGTCAGCTTGACACATAAGGCGAGGGTCAGGCCTGCAGGAGTCACAGCCAGGACAATGTGCTTTTAGGAGTGAAGAAAGTTCCTTATTAACCCACCTGCCCGGGTTAGAATCAGCAGGGATGCTTTCCAAAAAAAAAAAAAAAAAAAAAAAGACAGGGGGGCAGCTGGGTGGTTCAGTTGGTTGGGCAGCCAGCTCTGCACTTCAGCTCAAGTCAGGATCTCAGGGTCATGGGATTGACCCCCTGTTGGGCTCTGCACTCAGCAGGGAGTCTGCTTGGGTTTCTCTCTCTCCCTCAGCCCCTCCCCCCATTTGAGCCCTCTCTCTCTAAAATAAATAAATCTTAAGAAAAACAATATCGATGGGGGAAGGGGCAGACCTAGAGACACAGATTTCACCATCTGGCATGGGTCCTGGACACTGGTGTCTTAAAAAGAAAATCCCCCAAGTCATTATTATTTTTTTAAGATTTTATTTATTTATTTGACAGACAGAAATCACAAGTAGGCAGAGAGGCAGGCTGAGAGAGAGGGGGAAGCAGGCTCCCTGCTGAGCAGAGAGCCCAGTGCCAAGGCTCGATCCCAGGACCCTGAGATCATGACCTGAGCCGAAGGCAGAGGCTTTAACCCACTGAACCACCCAGGCGCCCCTCCCTGCGTTGTTCTAATGTAGTTTGTTTCCAAGGGTTGAAAACCACTGGCCTAGACAGTGGTTCTTAATATATTTTTGGAGGAACACGAGGCAGAAAAGGCATCTGGGAAGCTTTTCCCAATTGCCCGTGCCTGCCCCCTCTATCAGCATCTTAGTGAAGGGGCTGTACCTACAGGTTAAAAAGCCTGATTCTGATCTTCCACATCGCTGCGGAGTCATTGGTGTGGTGGAGCTCCAGGGCCGGCATTAACATTCTTTATTATGTAACATCAGCTCCACACAAGAGAATAAATGTAATTTATAAGTATCTTAAGCAGAATAATAATAAAAGACCTCATGACCCCACTGAAATCCTGGACCTTTATAGACACAGTTGGTGTTACTTGGCCTCCCTCCTCCTTCCCGCCCCCTGCCTCCCCCCGCGGGAGATAAGCGCCTTCTTCAATGGGGTCTGCGTTATTAACAAGCAGGTGGTCTTGATGCTTTGCTTCCAGGAGACGCAGGTTCTGGGCTGGGGGAGGGCAGGGCCTGCAGGTTGGGAGGGTGTAAGAAGGCGGGGAGGAGGATCAAGGGCCCGGCTGTAAGCACGGGGTGCAGAGCCCGGGGAGCCAGGCAGAGCCTGCCACAGCCTCTGAAAGCAGGCAAGGCGTTTATTAAAGTGCTAGAGAAATCCCTTTAGACCCAGTACAATGGAGACCCAGATGCTCTCGGAAGAGCCAGGCTTTCAGCTGTTTTGTTTTCCCAGCCCCGGCTGCCGCTGCCAAATTGACAGGCACGCAATAGCTCAGGGGGTGCAGGGTTCAAGGCTCCGCAGATCTGTCAGACAAGAACAAAAAGATGCAACTTGATCTCTCTTTCTCTCTAGGCTAATCACTAGGGTGAGCCATTCCTTAGGATTAATATTCTATTATAAACCCAGATGCTTAAAGTGAATCAACTGCTACTTTCCTTCTAATGTATACAAAGTAGGTCAGCGTCGGTCTAGCAGGGAGCACAGCCTCTGAACAAGCGCCATAGGCTGTGTGAATAATTAAATGGACATGGGCCCCTGAAGCGGCACTGCAACAGGAGCACCTTTTCTGTCCCCAGGAGACTGTGGGTGCCCCGAGGAAAGAGGGTGCCCAAGTGCTGGGCTGTGGGAGCACCAGGGGTAGGGGAGATCGGGAGTGGAGGGGTGGGAGTACCATAGCAGGAAACCAGCTCTTGGGAGGCCAGGAGACAGAGGCAGAACTTGGGGCAGGGTCTACAGATGGGATCCAGGGGAAACTGAGTCCAGAGGAAACTGTTGGAGAAACCATGCTCAGTCTGAGGGCTGGGGCACAAGGACATCACGATCCAGTCTTGCTTCGGGGATGGAGAGAACAAAGGATAGGTTTAAGTGACACCGGTGGCCAGGAGCATGGCTTGGGACCCGTGGGCCCTTAAACACTCCACAACTAGAGCCTGACATGCACATGGAAGGGGCTAAAACAGCACAGGGGCTTTTCTGAGTTTTCCGGAGGAGATGCACATGCTGAGGTTTCCATCAGCTATAAAGAGCTAAAGGCTCTCTGGGGAAAAGCTGTCACTGCTGGCTAATGAGGTCCCAACAGATGACGATGAGAAAAAATAAGATGAAGAAGGCCAGTGTGCCCTCTGAGAAGCTGGTAGACAGCATGGTGACAGCATGGCATCTGACCTTGGACTAAAGGTCTCCCGGGCGGGGACAAAGCCACAACTTAGGGTGCCAGGTCTGAGCGCACTACAGAATAGCCCCCAGGTGCCTGAGTGGCTCAGTTGGTTAAGCAACTGCCTTTGGCTCAGGTCATAATTCCCGAGTCCCAGAATCAAGTCCCACATCAGGCTCCAAGTTCCACGGGGAATCTGCTTTTCCCTCCGACCTTCTCCTTGCTCATGCTCTCTCTCAAATAAATAAATAAAATCTTAAAAAAAAAAAGAATAGATCCCAGCAGGGACCTGAGGGGTCATCAGAGTTATATTGCTGGTAAATACCACGGCCTCTCTAACTTTTCTGCTGGGAGTAGACCTTGTGACCAGTTTGGAAAACAATTTGGTGGCATCTCTTAAAGCTGAGCACACGTGTACCCTAGGACCCAGAAATTCCCCTTCCGGAAATCCCCCCACCCCGAAATGGGTGTGTCCATTTGGGGAAAGAAGGACAGGAACATTCACAGCAACGGTGACTAGCAACCCCCAACACCCATTGGTAAGTACCATGTGGGACATCAAACTGCAAAGCACTCAAAGACAGTAAAGTACAACATGAATGAATTGCACAAAATTAACGTTGAGCTAAGGAAGCTAATGCAAAGGCACAAACCACCTAATTTCATTTACATAAAGTAAACAGTCAGAACCCATCTATGTTAAATATATTAAAAACTATTGACTTCTACACTTTAAATGGGTAAATTGTATGGTGTGTGAATTATAGCTCAACGAAGCTGTTTTGGTTTCTGCTTTTTAAACTGTGGTATTACAAGTCAGGGTAGTGGTTATCCTTGGTAGGGTGCAGTGACTGGGAGGGGGCATAAGGAGGGACTTTGGTCTGGCAATGTGCGGCCTCTCGATCTGGGCGCTGGTTACAAAGGTGTGTCCAGCGTGACCATTCCAGATACTCAGAATTTGTGCACGGCTTGGTACTCAGGCTATGCCTCAACAAAAATAGCAATGACAATGGCCACAAACCAAACAGGCCTGGCCTGGCTCCAGGACATTGGGAGGGGGAACTGGATATGCTCATTCCCTCTGGAACCATCCTGCCACTAGCATATCCTGTGAGAGGAGCCTGTAAAAGTTGATGGGGATGGGATGCCCCATTTCATCAGTGAAGCATTACCCACAGGTCCTGGGGAATTCTCAGAAGAGAAAGTAGGAAGGGTTTGCCTATGGCCTCTCTTCTCTGGGCTCCGCCAGAGCAGGTGGATTTGGCCCCACATGCTAGAGTACTAGTCCTGGGAGCATCCTTGTCTCAGAACAGGCTAGGCCATGGCCACTGTGACTCCTCCCAGCCCAGTCTTTCAAGGATCTGGTCTGTTGCTTCTGGGCTGGGAAGGGGGGATGTCTTCAGGGAGACCTAAATGGCTAGCTGCCTGAGATGGGCCAGCCCTAGAACAGTGACCCCAAGGCCAGCATCTGCTTGCCCCAGCCAGGCTCCCTGAGGTTGGGTTTGGAGAGCCTTGTCAGTCACTGGAAACTGAACCCCCAGGAAAATGGATCCTAGCAGGAGATACCTGAGCATGGGAGAAGGGCTCCCTGAGAACTCCAGGTAGAACAGAGGTGGGATATTAGGGTGCAGAGACACTGGGGATTTGAGGCTGTGAGCCAAAGCAGGACAGAGGGCTAACTATAATATAGTTAGTCCCAGGGAGTGTTAGAGGCCAAAGCCTTTGGAAGTCAGACAGCATAAGGGGCTGCCTCCGGGGTCAGGGACTTGTAGTCCTTGAGATTCTGATTTAATTCTGCATTTTGCATTTAACTGACTGAGTGGCTCAGTCAGTTGACTCTCTGACTTCAGCTCGGGTCATGATCTTGGGGTCTGGGCTCGAGCCTCATGTCAGGCTCCCTGCTTGGCAGGGAGTCTGCTTGTCCCTCTCCGTCTGCCTCTTCCCCAGCTTATGCTCTCTCAGTCTTGGACTCTCTCTCAAATAAATAAACTCTTTAAAAAGAAATCTTTGTAGGTGACTCTGATGCATAGCTGGGTACAGAGACCCAAACAGATAAGCATCATTCACTTATTCACTCAACAAACATTTACTGGGTAGCTACTCTGGTTCCTGGTCAGGGCCAGGCTCTGGGAAGGCAGAACAATATGGTCAGGTCTTAAGAAGACCTTAAGAAGTTCAGTGTTCACGGAGAGTCTGGCATGGGACAGATAATCACAACACAGAGGAATGGCAGCGAGAACAAAGGTTATGGGCACAGAATAAGGATAAAAGAACCCACATGTGACTCTTTTCGCAAATTGTCATTTCCTCTTAATTCATTTGTTTCACAGGCCTGAATTTTTGTGTTTTGCATTCAGGAAAGTCCAGCAGCTCAGGCCCAGCTCAATAATTGCAAATATTGGTCCATGACCACTCGAAAAGAGGCCTGCCACCAGGTTTTTTTTTTTTCCAGCTGTTTTTAAAAATAATGAACAAGCTAGGAGAGATAATATAAGATAGCTAGCTACGTCTGTTTCATAATTAACTGCCATTAAAACCATCTAGAAGAGGCATATCTCTTTGTCTCTATCTTTGGGGAATTCATTTAGCTTATCACACCTAAGGGAGTCCATCAGATCCATGCCTCACTCCCGTCACACACATGCACAGTAACAAACACCAGCGAATTCTCTTCTTCTAGGCTGGCATGACATGACACAGAAACGTAAACATAAAATCAGTGTCTGGCCTCAGTTCATAGGTAGTAAGTGATGGGATCAGTAAAACAGACCCGCATTTTTAAGCCCGACTGCTTTTCGGTAGTCATGGAGATCTAGGACATCTAGCCTGGAATTCCCTATGTCAGTTGCCACAGTGGTCCCGGGAGAGCACCCTTCTTTTAGCAACACAGAGGGGGGCCATCCTGTTCACATGGGTCTAGGCTGGAGCAGCCCCACAAACGGAAGAAGCCAAAGGGAAGCAAACAGGAGCATTACCTTGGTCCCATGGTAGAAGTCGTCCACACACGTAGCATTCATGAAGGTCTGATGGAAGTGGGTGCTGGTGTCAATGCCTCCAGGGATCACCAGCTTCCCAGTGGCATCGATCACCTTGGCCCCGCCAGGGATCATGAGCTCACGGCCCACCTGCTGGATGATGCCATTCTCTATGTAGACATCAGCCTCGTGGGTGCAGTCATCGTTCACCACCTTGCCTCCCTTGATGAGAATCCTCACGCTGCCTGAATTGGCAAGCATGTTCCTACGAAAGGTGAGAGGAAGGCACTGGTCAAGGTCAGAGTCCCGTTTCATTGTAACCAAGGTCTCACTTCTTCCTTTCAGAGCCCAAACTCCATGGGCAGAGTAAGTGAGCAGGGAAGGGGAGGAAGTTTCTCCACAGCCTAAGAACATCGGTCCTGCAGTCGACTGGGGTCCCAAGTCTCCCGCTGGGATTTACTGGGAAGCATGACACAGCGGCAGTGAGGAGGAATCTGGGGCCCAAAGAAACATCAATGTAGGTTCAAAAGCATTTCCATATTGTTTTATTCTCGAAACAACCCAAGGAGCTGCATTTTACCAATGAGAAAGCGAAAATTGCTAAGTAAGGAATCAATGGCTTCTAAGCAGCCAAGTCAACCCAGATGCTTTGCATGACCAATGTCCCCATTATACCATATGGTACCAAAGATAGCAGGGGCTCCTGGAGCATGTCTCTGTGAGCCAAATTCTCTAAGCCTTCCCGTTGTTTAATTCATGTCATTCTTCAAACGGATTCTGCTTCAGCTCACCCTCCCATCTTTCCTCAAGGCTACTACCACACCGGACCCCACAGCTGGCTGCACACTTAATTAGCTCATCTGTAGAGCTTTGGAAAAGTACCTAAAGCACCTTCACTCAAGCCCCAATCCCAAGATTCAGCTTTACTTGCTCCAGATTGGGTCCCCCAGAACCACTATTTTTAAAAAAGCTAGAGAACTTTACCATATGCTTAAAGAATGAATGCCAATCTCTTGCAGAAAGGAGAAGGAAACGTTCCCAACTCATTTTGTAAAACCAGTATTACTCTGATACCAAAGCCAGACAAAGACAGTACCCAAAAAAGAAAACTATAGAGTAATATCCCTCATGAATATAGATACAGAAATTCTTAACAACATATTGGCAAGAGGAGTTCAGCAATATGTAAAAAGAATTTTACACCATGCAAATGGAGTTTATTCCAGGCATGCAGTGTCGGTTCAATATTTGAAAATTTAATCAATGTAATCCACCATATTAACAGGCTAAAGAAGAAAAAATCACATAATTGCATCGCTTGATGCAGAAAAAGCATTTGACAAAATCCAAACATCTATTCATGATAAAAGCTCTCAGAAAAGTAGGAATAAAAGTTAACTTCCTCAACTTAATAAGGAACATCCATGATGTTCTTACCTAGTTAGCTAACATCAGACTTAATGCTTAAAGACTGAATGCTTTCCCCTTACAACTGGGAACATGGCAAGGATGTCCATCCACTGTTTTCACTGCTGTTCAACAAAGGGAGTTTTAGCCAGCTATTAAAAAATGAAAGGAGGGTGCCTGGTTGGTTCAGTCTGTTAAGTATCTGCCTTCAGCTCAGGTCATGATCCCAGAGTCCAGGTATCGAGTCCCACATCGGGCTCCCTGCTCAATGGGGAGTCTGTTTCTCCCTCCAACCCTCTTCCCTCTCGTGCTCTCTCTCTCTCTCTCTCAAAGTAAAAAAAAAAAAAAAAGAAATGAAATAAAAGGCATATAGATCAAAAAGGGAAAAAAATAAAACTGTCCCTGTTTGCAGATGACATGATCATCTTTGGAGAAAATTCCAAAGAATCTACCAAAAAAAAAAAAAAAATTCTCTTAGAACAAATAAACGAGTTTGGCCAAAATGCAAGATACAAGACTAACATACAAAAAGTTAGTTTTTCTATATACTAGCAATGAATACATGTGCATGCAAAAAAATTAAAATGCTTCGACATAAATCTAAGAAAACATATACAGGATTTATATGCTAAAAACCACAAAACGCTGATGAAAGAAATCAAAGATCTAAGTGGAAAGACATACCATATTCATAGATTAGAACACCCCACAGAGTAAAGATGTCAATCTTCCCCAAATTGATATATACTGTTTAATGCAAAAATCTTTTGTAGACAGAGGCAAGCTTATTGTCAAAGTTTATGTGAAATGACAAAGCTAAAATAATTTTGACAGAGGCGCTGGGTGGTTCATTGGTTAAGTGTAAGCCTTCAGCTCAAGTCATGATCCTTGGGCCTATGTCTGGCTCCTTGCTCAGTGGGGAATCTGCTTCTCCCTCTCTCTCTGCCTCTCCCTCTGCTGGGTGTCTTTCTCTCTCTCTCAAATAAATAAAAATTAAAAAATAATTTTGACAAAGAAGAATAAAATGGGAGGAATTAGTCTACCTGATTTCAAGACTTATTACATAGCTACAGTAATCAAAGCTGGGTGGTACAGGTGGGGGATAGATACAAAAGCACTGGAACAGAATAAAGATCCAGAAATAGATGGGCAACTGATTTTTGACAGAGGTACAAAAAAATTCAACAGAGGAGAGATAGTCTTTTCAGCAAATGATGTTATCTCACACAAAAATCAACTCAAAATGGATCATCCCCTAAGTGGACCTCTTTGACCACTAACTATTCTCTTCCTCTTGGAGCTGATTCTCCAGGGCCTAATCCAATCATCCCCCTTTCTAAGAAGCCTTCCCCGACTCTCTGCCCCTTCATAGACTTCATGGTCCTGAGTCTCTCTGCACCTGTGTGCTAAGGTTCTCAAGGTCAAAAGCCTTATTAGTGATCATTGTTTCTGCTCCCTCTTCAGCCCCAGCCTCCAGTACAGGATACTTGAAACCAGTGAACAAATGAAAGAATGGCCTCATCTACCTGTTGTACCCCAACACGATTGAAAGGCTTCAAGCAATGAGTAGTAGTAGGCCGTTACGTATTCATTTTCTGGGTATGTCCGGGACAATGCTCAGCTTTCATCCCTTTTCCAGTACCGGAAATTACTGTGGACAGAGCAGAGGACCCAACAGATTTCCTCTTATTCCTGTCATTTCATTTGCCTGCCACCAGGTAAGCTGTGAGGAGGCTGTCTCCCAGGATGAAAAGGCCTTAGAACCTGTTGAAGGAATATCTCTTGTAAGGAGATGGGTCAGCTATCTGGTGATCTTAGCCTGCTCTCCTGGATACACCTGGTTAAGCAATTTTTGTCAAGCTGACCAGGCTGGAATGCATGGGAGTCCCGACACCAAGAAAGTTGGCTGGGGCCATTCAGGGTAGACCCTGAGGCTCTCCTGCTGTTAGGAGAGGCCAGTCCCTTGTGGGGCTGCTGCTGAGGGTGGCGCTGGGGAACAGGACAGGTGGTGGGAGTGAACCCTGTTCCCTTACACAGCAACAGCTGTTTCCCAGGAATACCTGCTCCCCTCCCCATAGGTGTCAGTCCAACCTCTGGGGAGAAGGGGCCCTTCCCCTAGTGAGGAAGGTGGTGAGCAAAGAGGCCGTGGGGAGTCAGGTGACAGAGATGGGAAGATGGGACAGTCGCTGACACAAGCTCATTGTCTGAAGTCAGATGAAGCTGAGTATATTTGATCTTTTGTCCTAAAATCTGAAAACTGGAGTTTTAATTTAATATGCAATTAGGAAATGAATTTCTTCACAGGTGAGGGATACAACCATCCTGGCCAAAGGAAGCCCAGAAAGGCTGACAGATGCAATCTCCCTGTCTCCCATTACACAGCCAAGGCCAAGGGTGACGGTGAAAGGAGACTTCTCAGTTTGCACTATAGGGAAGTGATGGTGGTGGTAGGGGTGGCTGAAAGAAGACACCCCCACGTCCAGCCCCCTGTGCAAATATATAATCCTCACCTTTTAAAACTGCTCTAGGGCAAGAGGAAAAACAGCAGTATTCATGCTGGGAAACCGCTTATTTATGTCAGTGTTGTAAAGGGAATATTGATTTGCTTTAAAGGGCACACCTGAAGGGCAGGGGGAGGGGGGTCCTTGGAAGGGTGATGTGATAATGAATTACTGGGAATTCCCATCTGAGCTTTGCTGCTGGTATCAAACCCCGAGGGTGTCTTCTTCAGTAGAAATGAGAGCAATCGCTCTTAGTAAGCTAACACCCCGTGCCTGGCACACTTCATGTGCGTTCAGCCACATGCCGACTAACCCGGAGAAGTAGGAACCTTAATCTCCTTTTTAAAGAGGTGGAAACAGAAGTTTTGGAAATGAAAAGACCACACAACTCCACAAGAAAGATTCATATTCATGTCTGAGTTAACAGAAAGGTTATCAGAGTTCGTTCTGGGTAGAAGAGTTACAGGGGATTTTTATCTTCTTCATGGTTTTCTGTATTTTCAAATTATAATAGGATAAAATTGGGTCCCCCACCCAAACTATCTTTTTCCTCTTTCTTGCAGAAATCCCTGACAGTTAACCTAGCTCTGAAGAGACTAGATTCCCAGGATAACCTCAGAGGGAACTCCTTCTCATAACTTAGGGGACCCTATTAATGCTAAAAATCAGTGCACACCTACTGTATACTGGGGTCCTCACTAAACCCATCATTTGCCTTATCTTCTTTGATCCTTACAATGCCCTGGGATATGCAGCATGATTGTGCCATTATCGCCCTGGGATGGCTGAGGCTTAGAAAAGTTAAAGGAACCATCCTCAAGGTCACACAGCAAGTTTGCAACAAAGTAGGGACTGAAAGCCAGACGATGCCCAGAGCTGTTGTGAACTGAATGTTTTGTTCTTCCAAAATCACACCAGACAGCCCTTACCTCCAGTGTGGCAGCATTTGGAGGTGAGGCCGCTGAGGAAGTTTCTCAGGTTAAATGAGATCATAGGGTGGGGCCCGGATCCCACAGGATTAGTATCCTTTTAAGAAGAGATGCCATAGGGCTCAGTCCCCCACCCACCACTAGGCCTTTTCATAAGGATTGAAAAAAGGCCAAGTGCAAAAGGAGCCATCTACCAGCCAGGAAGAGAGTTCTCCCAGGAAACGGACCACACTGACACCCTCATGTCAGACCGCCAGCCTCAGAACGGTGAGAAAATACATTGTTTTATCAGCCCCCCAGTCTGTGGTATTTTGTTACAGCAGCCCTAGCAGAAAAGAGCTTACGCTCCTGGCCACGGGCCATATTGCCAACATGGAGGGGCACCGCCTGGTGGAGCCGGTTCTGTGGGTGCTGGGACCTCCAGCCCCACCCTCTGTAAGACGTCTAGCTTCAGAACACGCTAGGGTTACGTGTGAACAAAAATGAACATCTGTGTGCCCTAAAATAGTCTGGAACCTCACTCACTCTCTTCCAGTGTCAAGCACCAGACCCAGCCCTGAGGAAAACACAGGCCTTGCTCTCAAGAGCTTCAGTCTCATGGGTGACAGAGACCCAAACTGTGTTACAAAGTGACTAACGGGTAATGGGACGCTTCTTGCCTAAAAACTAAGTTACCAGGAATTGGTTTAAACCGGGTGTGACTCACGTAGTACCAGACGCCAGAGCTGAGAGTGAGAGGAATGGTTTGGGGACGGTGGGATTATGGTCTTGCTACACCAGTATACCCGCCCCCACGCTTCTCTAGATTTCCAAATTGTCTGGCTGGCCAAAAAGTCTCATCCTGCCCAGTCCCCCTCACCAGTGAGGTTGGCATTCATTACACTTCTCACCTCCCCCAGTAACCTCCTTAGCACACAGTTCTCCAGCTCTCCCTGCTAGTCTTTGCTAAACTAAATGAAGAAAAGATGTTCCTGGCATCTTTTTCTGCAATGAGCCTTCTGTCTGTGTACGTACGTTTGTGAACATAATGCAGTGAGGGGGTGGGTGAGTGGGGAAGACACCTTGGCCCTCCTAGAGAGTCCCTGGGGAGGGAAAAGATTTGAGCACATTGTTGAAATACACGAAGTACATACTCATGAGCTCCTTAAATGCCACTAGCTATGACTGTCTTTCCCTCCATATTCAGAAAACGTTCTTGTCAGATGGTCACCGTTGGTATCCGTTTTACTAATTTATGGTGCTTCAAATCACTCATTTATTCCAAACACAGTTACTGTGTAGACAGAGCCAATATCGGCCCAATGGTTTACTACATAGGCTATGAACTGAACATTTGTATCAGCCCCAAAATTCCTATGTTGAAGCCCCAGTCACAGTGTGATAGTATTTGGAGCTGGGTCTTGGGAGGGAACTAGGTCATGAGGGCAGAGTCCTCATAAGCAGGATTAGCGCCCTTAGAAGAAGTGACAGGTGATCTCTGACACCCCTCACCTCCTTCTCTCCCTCTACTCCGCTCCCCGGCAGCTCCCACCCCCTGTGAGGATACAGAGAGCGGGCAGTCATCTGCAAGCCAGGCAGAGAGTCCTCACCAACAACTGAATTGGCCAGCGCCTTGATCTTGGACTTCTCAGCCTTCAGAGCTGTGAGGAGTAATTTTCTATGGTTTAAGCCACCCAGTCTATGGTATTTTTATTACAGCAGCGCGAGCTGACTAAGATACTACATTAGACAGAAGTGAACATTATAATCAAATCATCATTAAGTAACAACTGTGCCTTAAAATAAATGTCACCTCCTTTAAGGACTTCTGGCTGTATCCCACATCCCCATTTGTCTAATCCAAAACTTTGATCACCCAGCTATTTCGTCTATGCAAATGAAAGAATTCAAACCACATGGCTGTCCTCCCAGGCAGAAATGGAAGCATGCCAGGGAGTTAAATGGTATTAGAAGGAATAAGTCAGAACTATGGAATTATAGAGCTGCAGAGATTCCTCAAGTCTACCCTGACCACTCCTTCAGTCCTTGGTTTCCACCAACAGTGACCTTCAAAAGGAGAGGCAGTCAGGACTGAGAGGATGCAGGTACACTGCAAATGTGCAGATCTTAAGAATTCTACAATTTATGTGGGGAAGCAATGATGCCTTCCACAGCAAGATGGGTATCTTTGATACGCCAAGATTTAGCCAACTGTACGCGGTATATATTCCCCAATTTCCTAATTCTGTGGCACGCAGTCCTTATGTTCCCAAACCCCTGCTGGGTGAAAGCCAAGGTGATGCACGAGCTGGGGGAGCAGCACTGTATGACCGGGGAGTGCAGTGTCTCCCGAGAAAGACTTTTTATGTTTAAAATAGTGACAGTGACTGCTGTTTGCTATCTAATAACCGTCTTGCTGGATAAAGGACGATTTCCCGTACTGCCCACCCTCCTGCTGCTTACCGCAGTGAGCCGTTCCAATGCAAAACTGCACAGGGGGCACCTTGCCGGCTGAATGGTCAAGGTCATGGCAGCTGCTGCTTCTCATTCGTGAAACGCACACAAGCCCAGGCTCTTAGAAGGCACGCAGTGTGGTCCTGCCAAGGAAATGCCAACCCGAACACTGCGTCTTGCATTTGCCTGCTTCTGTCATCACCTTCCCCAGCTCCCCTGTGCCTGCAGTGAGGTGTGAGACACAGAGAGCCGGCAGTCTGGCCCGCACAGCTGCCTCCTGCCAGCAGCTCAACTGGAGGGGGCCAGGGACTCCTGGGCTCCACAAAGACTTGTGGGGCCAGAATGGTGCGAAAGGGATGCTTCCTGCAGAGAGACCTTAAAACAAACTTGATAGGAATCGGGTTTGCAGGGGACGGATTTCCTTTTGAATAGATGCTGGTTTAAGACTCCCATTTCCTCTTCCGGTCCAGCCCACAGAAGGTGTGATTTTACAGACAATGGGTTTGGTCATTGTGATATCAAGGCACACACATGGCAAGCGCACACACCTGCCCTTGGGCACGAAGGATCCACAGCGGATAAGCCAATGCTAATGGCCGATGGGCTGCTAACTGGTAGGGCAGGGGAAGCCAGCTCTGGTCGCTGGGGACACATTGAATGGTGTGGCTTTTCCTTTGCTCCAAGCAGATAAGGTTTGCCAAAGGACCAAAAGGCAATATTGGCAGTGGTTAGTAAAAGAAAACCAAAACACGCAGCTGTTTTTCTTCCTCTGATCAATACATAGGAAAGGGTAACAGAACGGAACTGGGAGAGCCGACCCTAAGGGGGTTGTGGGGGCGGGGGAGATGGGAGTGCTTGTACTTGTACTTGTAGCATCCTCGAGGATTCCCCCGAGATGAAAAATGAGAACAGATGAAAGGTTGGCCAGAACACAAGAGCCAAGAAGGGAAGTTTGAGGTGAGTGGGCAACAGCGAAGGCTTTAATACATATAATTTTTTAATAAAGTGAACTGCCTTTCTAAACAGTAAAACACTAAACAATTCTTAACTAATATTAAAGCAAATGTAATTTCATAATTCTTAATTGGCTTTATCAACTCTTGAGTCGATTTAAAATGGTATTTATAACATCCATGTCGAGTATAAAGCAAAATGACAGACACCTGTGAACTCGCCATCGTCTCTAACCCTGCAGTCCCGCACCTCTTTCCTTCCAGCCCGTCCCCACCTGCAGACACAACCACTGCCTTAGTCAATTTGTATGAACTCATGAAAATAACAATTAGGTGTCAAGTCAAAATAAAAAAGACAAGCTCACAGTCATTTCCGCTGCACGACCTCTAACCACGTCCCATGATCACACTCTACCTGCCTTATGACGGATTTCTTCAGTACCTGGGACCCTGCTTTCCAGGGTAAGCAGGAATCCGGAAACTATTCTATGCCAATGAGGGTGTGAGGGCATTTCACATCCAAATGCCCATGGACCATTCCATGGGAATGGTCCATGGGCACAAACACACAGCCTGTCCAAAACCAGCTGTGCCATCCCTTATCACCCACCCAGAAGTCCGAGACTCTTCCTAGTCTCCTCTCCAACCAGGCCAGCATTGGCATTGAGGGCGGATCTGAATGGTGGGCCTGGTTTGGGTCACCCAGGAGTTTTGTACAAAATGTTTGGAGAGATTCTGGAGGTAGAACCTAGCTGTGGGGAGAGAACTGGGGAAGGTAAAAGGGCAGGTCTGTCTTTCATGTGGGGCTCAGGCGTCTTCTGGAGATCCAGAGGCAGAAAAAAAGCGCCTATCAAGCCAAGGGTCCCACATGAGGGGGCGGACACTCCACGGGCTGGGGTCGATGTTACACCCCCAGGAGATACACTGGACCCTTCGTCCTGCAGCCATAAGCCACAAGAGCCCAATGTGGAGAACAAGGGATTGTTCTTGAAGAAGCATAAAGAAACAAGGACAAAGGAGCTGCTATCAGTAAAGCCTGAGAGGCGGGCGGGCCTGGCTTCTGGGAAGGCTTCTATGGACCCAAGTGGGTCGAGTCCTTAGGCTAAGATGGAGTAAGAAGTCTTAATCCCATGGCTTCACCGGGCCTGGCCTGGCCCAGCCTGGTGGGACTCCACCAACAGGGCACAGAGGGAAGAGTGAAATTCCAAGGGATTAGCCCAAGAGAGTGGTAAGAAATGGAGCTGCAGACCATCTGTTTGAGATTAGCTGTGAGAGAAACCGACCGCTGTGGGAAGGCCAGGCTGACAGTAAGGGCGAGCGTGTGTGGCGTCGGGATCGAAGAGGCCTGCTGCGTGGTGACATGTGTGTGACACTCAGCGCGTCACGGCCCCTGCGTACAGCCTTTGGGTCTGGCCAGAAACCTTGCTCCTTTCAAGTGCTCCCTGGCCCCGGAGGCTTTATGTTTGAGGCTGGGGGAGACTGAGCACCAGCAAACACCAGTAAAGGGGAGTAAATCCCTTTCTGTGAGCCCAGGGCAGGGAGGTGTACACACACTGGAGATGAGAATCCCGGCCTGCAACTGAGGCCTCAGCCAGAAAGCACCAGGCTTTTGTGACTGGCAGTCATCATCACCACCATAACCCTTCCCCAGGCGGACCTTCTGGCGGGTTCCTCAGCCCTGCTGTGCTTTCCCCGCTCTCGCCAGCTGTCTGCAGGCCCCAGAAATAATTCCGTCAGCTCTCTTGGAAGGACAGCAGCTGCAGCTCCAGGACTCCAGCGGCCCAGAGTGGCTGCTTTGTAGAATGCCAGCCAAAGGGCGGAGTGGCCAGCGCCCATTGCCAGCAAGAGGGAGGGGGCAGCCACGCTTCTCGGTCTGAGACCAATCCCCAACCCTGTCCCACCCTGCCCTAATCTCAGGCGGGTGGGGAAAGCCACAAGTAGGGGAACAGAACGCATTTTCCTAACTATGGAAGTGTCTCAGGGGCACTCAGCTGGCTCAGTCGTGGAGCATGTGACTCTTGATCTCAGGGTCATGAGTTTGAGTCCCACAATGGGTATAGAGATCACTTAAAAATAAAATCAAAAGAAAAGTGTCTCAAACCAGGGCTACCCGATAAGGTCGAGATTTGGGATAGAGACTGAATGGAAATACATAAAAATTCTACATTTTCTCTTTTAAACTAAAAATGAGTATGAACTAACGACAGCTACATATAACATCTCACAAAAAACTGAAGCCACAAAATAGTAAATACAGGACAGGTCCACAGAACATTCAAAACCAGGCAAAACTGAACTACAGTATTTAGGAGGTATATAGTCATAGGAAGAAAAAACCCAAGAAAATCAGGAAAGTCAGGGTAGTTGGTTATCTCTGGGAGGCCAAGGCGGGGCTGTGTTTGGGAAGGGACACATGGTGGGAAGCTTCTTGAGAACGGCAAATATTCAAGTCTCTTCCTTGAAAAGGATGGGAGTTACACAGGCGTTTGCTTTAAATTACTCTTTAAATTAGACATACTTTCTGCACTCTTCTGTATGTATCTCATAAAACACTTAAAAATTTTAAAAGAAGAATCGCATGTCAGTACACAGAAATGATATGCTATGTGTTGCTATAATTATGTAAAAATATCGCACACAAAAAACAGACCAGGTGGGAATAAATAATGAGGTCTGTGTTGATTGGGATAATAGGTGATATCCCTCCTCTAATTTTTCAAATTTTCTGTATCATATTATATTGATTTTATAATGTAAAATAACTACAGTAATTTAAAGCCACCCAAATAGCTTTATCCTGTTTGGGAAAAAAAAAATGAAATAAGGTGGAAAACGTTCCATCTTTTCAGGAAAACTTGCTGTCCTCCTCCCATTTCCTGGAAAATTTCCTAAAAGGACTGGGCTTTAGGACAAACCAATTTCCTTCCTTATTTTGACTCAAATAGATTTCAGAAGGACACAGACTTTTTTCCCCTGTGATGTAAGACTCCTTCAAAGAGGTACTAGACACTTCCTCTTGGGCTAAAAATGTGTTTCCACCTCTCCCTCCCAGATGCAGTGTTTTTACCTGCCATTGACTTTATACCCAGAATGCTTCCGCCTGGTCAATGTCATCCCCTTTCCTGTGCCTGCATCTGCCAGCTGCCTTCTTATGAACCTGGCTCACCTCCATCACTAAAGCAAATAGGTATTTTTACTTTAACCCAGAATTCCGGAGCCTGAAGAGCAAGTCTCACCAGTGTTTGCTACAATACATGACTGATGGAATCCAGCTTTGGGGAGCTGGGCACCAAGTAGCGGAGCACTGTGAACTCTGTCACCTCCTACAGGAGACACGTTCTCATGGGCGACACCCCCAGGCACATGTGAGAAGCACGGTGCCCACCGGGAGTGGCAGATCAAGTGGACACTCTCCAGAGACTTGAAGGCAGGCCTGGGGTGAAAATGGGCAACTTCCTCCACCTGGGGAGTGAGGCCACTAGCCTGATTGCGTCTGCATCCCAGCGGCCTATTTTAGAGCAGCAGATGGGGCAGGAAAGGGTGCGAAGGGGTAAGAGGAGGATACGGAGCTGCTGAGGGGAGGAGCAGTGCCCTGAGCACTGAACTTGGCTTTGCCCCTCTAGCCACATGACTGACTGCCCCATGCAGCATGTTCTCAGCTGTCAAGTGGATGTCAACACCATCAACACCACATTGTCATCACTGAGCTCTGTGTGACAGACTCAGATGCAGTTTCAAAGAAAGCTTAGAGCACCCCAGTGAAGTAGTTCGACAGGATAACCCCCATTTTATGGATGAGGAAACTGCGTTGGAATCCATCCATATTAGACTGGGGCTCCTCGGCGGCAGAGCTAGGCTTCATTTTACCCTTGTAAGTCCCTGGCACACAGAGGGGCTCGCTAAATGCTAGCTGAAGGAAGCAAGGACTGGCCGAAGGAGATAGTGGGCTAAGAGTGTTAGAGTGTTAGCCACAGTAATGGGCTGTGAGCAATGGGACGGAAGGCTTCTCCAAAGAGAGTTCCATGCTGGCTGTGAGAGGGTCTGGTGCAAAGCCTAGGGCAGAGGATCAAAGCTGGCATGGTCTGGGTTGAAAAAAAAAAAAAAAAGTGGCAGAATAAGCAGGTACGGGCTGGGAAAGGCCAAGAGGCTAGAATGGACCAAGCAAGCAGCTTGGGGAGCCAGGATATGAGGTCTAGGGGCGTGCAGGGCAAGAGGCCCAGCCCTCTGAATGAGACCCACTGGGCACAGGATGATCTGGAGCACTCAGAGAGGGACCCCGAGGCTGGTCAGGGGATGGGCACATGATCTGGGGGCTGGGCTTCCTGCCTTTTTACTCGCACAGGTTGGGTGAAGGCTGGGAGAACAGCCACAGTGGTAATCCAGGCGGGAGGCTGCAGTGGGTTAAACAGATGGTGCCAACGGAATAGAAGAGGAAGGCAGGGCCGAGAAAGGGCTGAATGCTGGTAGGCTGTCTGGAGGAAGGGGAAAACAGACTGGGAAAGATGGGAAGAATGGAAGCATGGGTGAGCAGAGCAGAGAGTTACAGATGGAGACCAGCTGTCAGGGCATGCCTGGGGTTGACAGAAACCCAGTGATGAAAGCCGATTTCAGCTTCTCTCTCGAGGAACCCTTCGGATCAGTCAGACGACGGCAACTGACCCAGTCACTCACGAAGGGGATGGCAGGACCGGAGAGAGAACACCTACTAAATGGTAGTAAGCGCCAGGGGCCGTGAAGGCTCTTATCACTGTGACATTTAATTGAAACAATCTCACCATTGCCCTTGGGGATGGTGGGCCGTCTCTACTTGACAGACGATGACTGGAGGTCATGACCAGCCAAGGTCACACAGCTTCGTGGGAAGGAACAGCAGCAGCGGTTTATTCTAAACACCAAATAATACAAAGATCAAAAGGTCTGGACTGTGCTGATGGGCTGACATTCTGATTTTGTGTGTTGAACACTTAGGAGACGCCTCAGACAAAACACTACTCGAGCACTATCTATCCTACTTACTAAATCTGTTTCTTATCCATCCTCTTTTCTCCAGACGGACAGCCTCAGTTTGGGCCTTACCATCTATCTGCATTTATCAATCACTCTTGCCTGGAGACTTCTAACTGGTCTCCCAGATTCCACACTGTTAGCACATTGAGTTTGCTAAGATGCCAGTCGGATCACAGAGGCGGGCTTAGCACCCACACTATACTAAGTGCCAGATACTGCACCACACCCTAGGGAGCTCACAGGGTTGGAGTGGAGAGAGGCATAAACCAAAAATCTGTGAGTTAGGAGAAGCCTGTGTCAGTATCAGGAAGGGGGGCAGGGGGCGGCACTTAACACACACCCGGATGGAGGACTGCTTCTCAGAGGAAGTGCCTTTGAGAAGAGCCCTGACTGTTGTTTAGGAGTTTACCTTGCTGGGGAAAGGGAAGTCACACGTGAGCATTCCAGCCAGAAGCAGGAAGCGGAAGCAGGAAGCAGAGTGGTGTGGTCTAGCTGGGGGGCATTCAGGATGGCTGGTGTGTCTGATGAGCTGAAGGGAGCCCAAGCCATTTAAGGCCTGAGGGGATGTGCTCCCAGCGGGGACCAGAAGGATCGCAGGTAGGGCAAGCCAAGAAGTGACATCATTAGATTTGCATTTTACATAAAAATTCAAAGGGTAAAGTACGAGAAGAAAACATAGAAAGATATGTTTATAAATTTGGATGGGTTATGGCTTTTTAAGCATAATCCAAAGCCAGAAACCAGAAAAGATCGGTATGGGTAGGACTACATAACAAAGAAAAACTCTAATATATCCAAAGATGCTGCAAAATACATTTTATAAAGACAAACTGGTTAGGAGATGCTTGCAGCATCCAACCAAGGATGAATATCTATAGTATGTAACAACGTTTATAAATCTTAGGAGAAAGACAAAGACTCCAGAAAAAATAGGCAAAGGATGTAAACAGGCAACCCCGGGGATGGGCGGGACACAAACAGCTAACACACAAATGAAAAGATGTTTGTCTTTATTAATAATCAAAGAAACGCAAATGAAAACAATGAGATTACATGTTTCACCTAGCGTAATGGCACAGAAAAAGAGAAGAACAATGCCCAGAGGGAGAAAAGCAAGCCTCCCATACCCTGTTCCTAGGAGTTCGAACTGATGCAAACTCAGCGGGAGGACATCTACAAATCTACACAAAAACTTAAAATCTGGGTTTTACATCTAAGAATTTCTTCTAGGAAATAATTGGACCATTGCCCAAAAATGTATCATGAGGGTATTTTGTTGCAGTGTTGTTTATAATAGCAAATACTTTGAGAACAAGCTTAAGGTGTGTCAATGCGAGGGCTGTTTAAATAAATAACGGTATATTCACACAATAGAAGGCTATGCAGCTGTTGAAAAAGTGTATCTTTACTTTTTTTTTTTTTCTTAATTTATTTGACAGAGAGAGATCACAAGTGGACAGAGAGGCAGGCAGAGAGAGAGAGAGAAGGGAAGCAGGCTCCCTGCTGAGCAGAGAGCCCGATGTGGGGCTCGATCCCAGGACGCTGAGATCATAACCTAAGCTGAAGGCAGCGGCTTAACCCACTGAGCCACCCAGGCGCCCCTGATCTTTACTTTTTTAAAAGATTTTTTATTTACTCATTTGAGAGAGACAGAGAGAGCACGAACAGTGGGGAGGGGCAGGAGGAGAAGCAGACTCCCTGCTGAGTTGGGACTGGACTTCTGGCTTTGACTCCAGAACCTGGAGATGATGACCTGAACCGACCTGAGCCCATCTGACCTGAGCCTGGGCCTGAGCCCTAGGCAGATGCTTGATCACCCAGAGGCCCCTCACGTAGATCTTTAAGTACTGACATGGGATGTTATCCACCACACAGAACTAAGTGAAGAAAACAGATTATAGAACGGGACTCATGGTATGTGTTGTGTATCTACTTCTGTATACATAAGTGAGATATATATAGCTGAATATATATGAATATGAAGTCTCACTTATATATAAACCTTTCATCTATATATGACAACTCACTTATATATAAAAATGAGCCTTGGCATAAAACACTGGGAAGGTTATTTGCTAAACTGTTAACCACAGTTGTCTCGAAGAATTGTAAATTGCAGCAGGCCTCAATCTCTCTGCAGTGTTCGACTGTAAAAAATATGCATATAATAGACCAGCTGTGGAGTCCACAGTAGCTCTGGTCAGGGGGCGGGAGCACCAGAGTACACAGAGTGGGCTCTGAGGAAGCCCGCCCCAGCGCAGGCAATTCACTAGCAAGTCAACATCACTTGGACATTTATTTAACCAACAATGTGTATATCTAATGGCCTATTAGATCCTTTTCCTTTAACGTCTCACTGGCCCTTCAAAATGATCACATCTAAAACTGAGCGCATTACACTCCGTCTCCACTCAGCTCCTCTTCTAGTGTCCCCCATCTCAGTGGAAGACACACTACCTCCCACGCCAGGACCAAGCATCATTTTCTTTCTTTTCTTTTTTTCCTTTCCTTTTCTTTCCTCCTTCCTTCCTTTTTATTTTTTTTTTAATTTTATTTATTTATTTGAGAGAAAGAGTGGGAGCAAGGGGAGCAGTACAGGGGGAAGGAGAGGGTGGAGGAAAGAATCTCAACCTGACAGGGGGCTCGATCCCACGACCCTGAGATCATGACCCGAGCTGACACCAGGAGTTGGACACTTAACCAACTGAGCCACCCAGGTGCCCTGCAAGGGCATCATTTCCGATGAGGAGCACAAGGGATAGCTCCCCTAGCGATAGGATAGAGCCCCCTTCCTCCTCTTTGTCCCCTGGTGCTCCAGACCAGGCAGCGTCTTCTCAAATGGCTGCATAAAGGGGCAGAACACCTCCTTTACCACGGCCCATCTGGCTGCTGCCTTCCTTGAACGAATGGTTGGAGACATCGAGCAATTGGCTGATTGGGATCAAAAGGCTCTTCCTGGCAGCTGAGTCTGAAAACGTGGAGATAATTCATTCACTTAGACAAAAAGAGGTACTGAGCCCTTCCCTGGAGTGCTCGCTAGGCAGGGAGCACTTGCTGAGTGACTGCCAAGAAAAGGGACGAGGTCAGCATCTCTAGAAACAAGTAAATGGGAGTAAGTGGTTGTCTGCCCACCTAGTTCATCCCGGATGCCGGCATTCCCTTTCCTTCTTGTTCACCTGCTTCTGCTAGGAGAGAGGTGGGGTTGGAACTGACGACAGACACCAATGACTCTGATAAATACAGTTTCTTCCCCTTCTACTTTTCAGAAGAGCTGGCCAGATTCCCTTGGTTTCCAGTCCCTGGCAGCCTCGTCCCCACCCCCAGCCCAGGCCAGGGACTTAACCCCGAAGACAAATCTAAAGACTAGAGTCCAACATGCTGAAGCTGGAGGTTCGGACACCTGGTACTGTGCTCCAGATCTTCCCCGGACTCCACATTGGGAACTGATGCCCTGTGTTTACACCTTGTTTGATCAAGGGCCTACTATCTCACTGCCAGGAGGCTAGCACAAGCTTCCTGGTCGTGGAGGCCTGCCCATCCACATCTGAGGCCTCTCCACCTGCTGGCACATTCTCCTGACAGCAGCTGCCTCCTCTTACCCACACCCCCGTCACTGGATTACTCGGGTATGTAAGTATGTCCAAACCCTTTTGAGCTGTACATGGACAATCCATGCATCTACTGTATGTAAACTGCACCCCAACAAAGCTGACTTAACAACAAACAAAAAGTGGTGTGTGGCGGGCTCAGTCCATAGAGCATGTAACTCTTGATGTGGGGGTAGTGAGTTCAAGCCCCACACTGGGTGTAGGGCTTACTTTAAAAAAAAAAAAAACAACAATAACAAAAAACAAAGCACCTTTTAAAAAGAGGATTGCTAAGGCACCTGGGTGGCTCAATTGGTTACGCATCTGCCTTCCGCTAGAGTCATGATCCCAGGATCTTGGGATCCAGTCCCCCACTTGGCTCTCTGCTCAGCGGGGAGCCTGGTTCTCCCTCTGCCTGCTTGTGCTTGCTCTCTATGTCAAATAAATAAATAAAATCTTAACAACAACAACAAAAAAGAACTGCTAAAGGGAGACCAGAAAAAAACGAGATAGAACTTAGTAGGAATTACATTTAGACTAAGCTTCCTCGCAGTCCAAGCAGAAGAGTAAATGGTTTGGAAAGGAAAACTTCCTATTGCTGGATAAAAGGGAAGCTCTGATTACCCAGGAAAAGCCTTTTGAATTCCAAATAATTCATTACTCCCCTCCAACCAACTGACCATTTAAGAGAAGGCATCAGTCAGAATGTTTTAGAAAAAGCAGGTTTGCTCTCTAAGTAGGTAATTCCAGAAGGAATTTACTAGATTACTTTTTAAGGAGTAAGAAACATGCCAGATATATCTGACTGCAATTTTGCAGAAGGTGCAGAAATATTCTCCACTGACTATTTTTAATATAGAGCAAACAACAATAAAGGGTTGAGGAAATAACACTAAATTTTTACTTAGTGATGATATTTCTACAGGGTGTTAAAGTAATATAGTCCAATTATCAGTTTATATTTGGTGCTCTAACCTGTACTATAAAGAGAATGCAAATATGTCTTGTCCATCCTTTAACTGGTAATGATTAGAAAAGTATCTCAATATTACTCCACTAGGAGCACCTGGCAGGCTCAGTAGGTAGAGCGTGTGACTCTTGATCTTCTCAGGGTTGTCGGTACGAGTCCCACTTTGGGTGTACAGATTATTTAGAAATAAAACCTTGGGGTGCCTGGGTGGTTCAGTGGGTTAAAGCCTCTGCCTTCGGCTCAGGTCATGATCCCAGGGTCCTGGGATCGAGCCCCGCATTGGGCTCTCTGCTCAGCAGGGAGCCTGCTTCTCCCTCTCTCTCTCTGCCTGCCTCTCTGCCTACTTGTGATCTCTGTCAAATAAATAAATAAAATCTCAAAATAAAAATAAAAATAAAACCTTAAAAAAATATTACCCCTCTAGTGGGGCCACCACAACCTCAGCCATCACCTAAGCCAAATTCATGCTCCTTGATTTCTTCTCCCCTCAGCCTCATATTCCAAATTGAGGAAAATGTGTATAGGTGACTTTAAGAGGTATACTACTTGGACATAAATGGCATTGAATCACAAGTTCTCTTTCTATACTTCTGATTACATCAAGGAAAACCTCTCAGTGGGTGGGTGTGCATCTGCTAATACCTAGCACTTGTTAATTTTCTTTTTTTTAACAAGGGAAAGAGCAAGGTCTAGTTTGCTACTGGAATTTAATAACATTGATTGGCTTTCATTGTATTTCTTTTTCTAGCTATTTATTAATGGCAAATATTCCCATTTATGGTATTGATATAATGTTTCTCTTAAATATGTAAGCAAAAAATGTGAGCTATTTGAAGAAAAATATTAAGCATCAGCTTGTAGATGGCATGAAAAATGGAAAGAGGGTATATGTAAACGACTCAGGTGAAGAGACAATGCCCTTGACCAAGGGTCACCAAACTTTTTCTCTAAAAAGGCCAGAGAGTAAAAGTTTTAGGCTTTGTGGGTTACGATCGGGGTTTGCCCACACAGATGCTGGAGCTGAGTTGTCAGATGAGGTGGCCACTAGCTCTGTGTGGCCACTGAGCATGGCCAGTATGACTAAGGAACTGAAATTTTAATTGTCTTTATTTTTTTTTCAAAGATCTTATTTATTTATTTGGCAGATAGAGACACAGGGAGAGAGGGAACACAAGCAGGGGCAGTGAGGGAGAAGCAGGCTTCCCGCTGAGCAGGGAACCAGATGCGGGGCTTGATTTTAGGACCCTGGGATCATGACCTGAGAGGAAGGCAGATGCTTAATGACTGCGCCACCCAGGTGCCCCTAAATGTCTTTATTTTTAAGTTGCTAAGATACTACACAGTGCAGCTCCAGCCAATGATTAAGGAAGTGCATATTCCATTCCAGTCTTAAAAGATAAACATCAATGTAAAGATTAACTCCCGGGGTGCCTGGCTGGCTCCAGTGTGTTGGGCCTCTGCCTTCGGCTCAGGTAATGATCCTGGGCTCCTGGGGTCCTGGTATCGAGCCCTGCATCGGGCTCTCTGCTCAGCAGAGAGCCTGCTTCCCTACCCCCACCTCTGCCTGCCTTTCTCCCTGCTTGTGATCTCTGTCTGTCAAATAAATGGCTAAAATCTTAAAAAAAAAAAAAAAAAAGAAAGAAAGAAAGAAAGAAAGATAACTCCCCCTCAACCTTTTTTTACTTTCTCTGCCTCTACCACTTCATGAGGAATTGTCAATACATTACATTTTCATTCAAGTCATTGTCATTATAATCAGAAATAAAGCATGGATGCCTTCTCTAATCGTAATTATTAAGCAGTGTTTGCAATTTCCTTAAAAAATGCAATAAGAAAAGTAAAACCTCAAGATAAACATGGGGAAAAAGGACATAAAATGTGTTATGATGATATACTTAGAAAACCCAAGAAAATTGGTAAGGTAATAATAATAAGATAAATGTAATAAAATTAGTATTTTTTTTCCTATACTAGCAGTCAGCCAGCTAGAAATAGAAACAGGAAAAAAAAATGTGTTCACAATAGTGAAAAACACTGTGAAACACTTAAGCATAAACAGTAAAACACTAAAGAGGGTTCAGAAAAGGCAAATCTAAATATAAAATATTTTCTCTATTTTGATAGATTTTGTGTAGTGGCTGCTCGGAACTGGGGTTGGGAATGGGAATGACTGCAAATGGGCTTAAGTTTTCTTTTTGGGGTAGTGGAAATTTTCTAAAATTAAATTGCATGATTAAATTGCACAACTCCTTAAATAATGATCAGTGAATTGTATAAAGTGGATGAATTTCATTGTATGTAAATTAAACCTCAATACAGCTTCACAGGGGCGCCTGGGGGGCTCAGTCGGTTTAAGCATCTACCTTCAAGCTCAGGTCATGATTCCAGGGTCCAGGGATCCAGCCTCCCCACTGAGCTTCCACATCAGGTTCCCTGCTTAGTGGGGAGCCTGCTTCTTCCTCTCCTGTGCCCTCTGCTTGTGTTCTCTGTCAAATACGTAAAATCTTAAAAAAATACATAACATCTCTCTCTCTCTCTCTCTCACACACACACACACACACACACACACACACATTCTCACAGTACATAAAATAGGATCTAAACAAAATGAAATAAATATACTCTTTTTTTTTCTTTAAAGATTTTTTTTTTTTAATTTGACAGATCACAAGTAGGCAGAGAGGCAGGCAGAGAGAGACAGGAGGAGGAGGCAGGCTCCCTGCTAAGCAGAGAGCCCGATGCGGCACTCGATCCCAGGACCCTGAGATCACGACCTGAGCCGAAGGCAGAGGCTTTAACCACTGAGCCACCCAGGTGCCCCGAAATAAATATACTCTTAGATGGGAAAAGCTAATATCATAAAACATGAATTTTCCCAAGATTAACATATAAATGTAATACAGATCTTATTAGAGTTCTTAATGTATTTATTTTGAAATGGATAATAATGGAATTGAAGAGAGTCAAGAAAATTATGAAAAGGAATACTGTGGGATAGGGAAAGGACTATCCTAGGAATATTAAAAGATGCTATATGCAATTACTGTAATTAAAACTATGGTGTCAGCATATGATTAGACAAATGAATGAAAGGAGCAGAATAAGATGCTTGGTAGTGATTTCAATTAAATCTAACAAAAGTGATACTTCAATTCAGTGAAGATGAAATAATTTACTTAATAGATGGGGCGGCATTGGTGGCAATTTGTCTGGAAGAAAATTAAGACAGCCCTCTACCTTCCAGCATGTAATCTGTAATCCATCTGGAATTTATTTAAATGTAAAATATAAAGCAATAAAAATATTAGAAGTAAGCCCAGGAAACAACATGCACAATTTAGGAGTGGGGGAGCCCTTTCAACTTGGTCTGGAAACCCAAAAGTCATAAAAGAAGGATCACATTTCTGGCTTTACACACATTAAAAATTTGGTAAAGTAAATCATACCACAGAAATAGAAAAAGTCAACAGAGAAACAATAAATATCCTGAGAAAACATGCAGGGCTTGTGACAGCAATGAATGCTAACAAACTGATAGGAAAAATACAACCAAGAGAAAGATGGGCTCAGAATATCACTAAGTGCTACAGAGAAGAGCACATCAAAATGACTCACAACATAGGAAAAGATGTCCAGCCTTTCCACTGATCAAGAAGATGCAAATGAAAGTCACAACGAGGTGTCCTTCCACATCCATCAGGCTGGTAAGAATTCCAGGGTGACATCTGACCTTGGCAGGACTGGTGGGGGCAGGGGGGAGAAGGGTGTTGCTAATGAAATGCTAATGAAAACATGAATTATCCAAGGCTTTTAGAGAAGAGTCTGAAAAGTTCTCTATTAAAATTTTAAAAAGCTCTCTGACTTGGCCATTCCATTCTCAGGACTCTATCCATCAGAATAGAAGCAAGAGAACATAAGGAGATGGGTAGAGAGAGGTCCATGGCAGCAATGTGGGTAGAACAAGAAGTCGCCAAAAACCTGGAAACAAACTGATTGCCCATCAATGGGGGGAGGGACGGTGAATGGTACTAACTAAAGGAAGACTACTCCTCCACTCACAACATTTCTTCTTCTTCTTTTTTTTTTAAGAAGATTTATTTATTTATTTAGAGAACATGAGTTGGGAGGGGGCACACAGAGGGAGAGGGAGAGAGAGAATCTCAAGCAGACTCCGCACTGACCGTAGAGCTGAACGCGGGTCTCGATCTCATGAGCCTGAGATGATGACCTGAGCTGAAATCAAGAGTCAGATGCTCAACCAACTGAGCCACTCAGGTGCCCCTCCCACTGCACTTTGGAGGCTAACCACCGAGAGTCAGGGCAGACCCCCCCTTACCCCCACCCCCCGCAGCTGAGGGCTCAGTCCCTGCTGAGACTGCTTTCCCCACTGCAGACGCCAGTTGTCTGGACCAGGTTGTCACCTGTACTTCTGACCACCTGACTATAAATTGGGTGTTCCCATCACTCCATCCTCAAGGTTGAAAACCTGCTAGAACAGCTCACAAAGCTCAGAGAAGCACTTCATTTACTATGACTGGAAAAAGTCAGGAACATCCAACCAGAAGAGACGCATGGGGGCCAGGGAAGGATAGAGCACGAGCATCCATGCCCTCCCTAGGGGCACCACCCACCCAGCATCCAATCTGGAAGTTCTCCAAACGCCTCTGTTTGGGTTTTTATGGGGATTCCACTACATAAAGACAGGATTGGTTCATTCATTGGCTATTGGTGATGAACTCAATCTCCAGCTCTTCTCCCCCTCCCAGGAGGAGGGGTAGGGGATGCAGGCTGAAAGTTCCAACCCTCTAATCACCTTGCTGGTTCCCATGGCAACCAGCTCCAATTCTCCATCCCAGTCGCCTCATTAGCATAACTCAGGTTTGGGGAAGGGGGCTTATTATGAATAACAAAAGATGCTCCTTTCACCCTTGTCACTCAGGAAGTTATAAGGGCTTTCTTTAGGAGCTCCAGGGCAGGAACTGGGGATGAAGACTAAATACAGATTTCCTATGATATCATGAGATCACATCATCCATGCCTTAAATATCATGCGACTCTTAAAAAGTCAGGTCAATACCAATTGCCTTAAAGTTTCTTCCATGGGTGGTGCGCCGAGGTAGGCCCAGTGGGTTCAGTGTCCAACTCTTGGTTTTGTCTCTTGGTTTCGACTCTTGGTTTTAGCTTAGCTCTTGATCTCGGGGTCCTAGGACTGAGCCCCGTGTCGGGCTCCACACCCCATGCAGTCTGCCTGTCCCCTCTGCCCCCACCCTGCTTGCGCTCTCTCTCAAATAAATAAATAAATAAATAAAATTGAAACAAAACAAACCCAAAACCCTCTTCCAGGGGTGTGTGGCTGGCTCAGTCAGTAGAGCATGTGACTCTTGATCTTGGGGTTTTAAGTTCAAGCCCACGTTGGGTAGAGATTACTTCAAAATCAAATCTTTAAAAGAAAAAAAAAATCTTCCAAGTTGTAATGATAAGACAAGTCTTAGAGGTAATATAATTTACCAAACTGGAACTCCAATGCATGTACCCATACATCCACATCCACAGACACAGACATAATAGGATCCCATTTTGATAAAATGTACAAGGACAAAAAATATCTTTGTATCTTATTTATATACAGTAATGTGTAGGGAGCAAAATACAGGTGAAATTATCCATTTGTTTATACCGATTACGAGAGGGTGAGAGGTGGCATTTAGTTGAAGAGGGTGGAAAAGAATAAAGAGTCTATTAAAGAAAAAAAAAGAAGAAAGAAAAAAATGTCAACAATTAAGACAGGATGTGTGTGTGTGTGTGTGTGTGTGTGTGTGTGTGTGTGCGTGAGAGAGATGAAGACAGTCCCCAAAACATGAACGGTGGCTGTCTTAAGGTGGTGGGACTTCAGGTGACTCTTACTTTATTTCACTTACATTCAATTATTGTTTAAATTTTTCATGGTGCATATGTATTATTTAGAAAACCAAGGGGAGAAGAAAGCAATAAAACCACCGTCACTGAAGCAGAACCTACCTATCTGACCGTCAAGGCTGGTCAAATGTACGGAGCCCCTGTTCTGTGCTCTGCACTGTACCAGACCCTTCGTGTCTAAGCCTCGCAGCCACACCGCAAGGACTCAGGACAAAGGGGCTCGGCAAGGCTGGGAGGCTTGCCTGGTATCATGTAGATCATCAGCAAGTCTGGAAGGTAAGATCCGCACCCAGATTTAACTCGCAGATGCTCTCTTACCCTCCTCTGCACTGCACTCTCACAGTGTGGGCTCTGCAGGTCACAGGACATCTACTTTGAGTCTGGCCAACGCATATGCCAACCCCCCACCCTCTTGCCCCTCACTGTCCTTGAGGGCAACTGCAACATGGGCACAGCAGAATTTCTGCCTCTGAGAGTCTCAAGTCTAGCTTTGTGTTAGCATTTCAGCCTGGGGCTGCTGGAGGGGTGAGGACTGCGCAATCTAGATATTTCCATGTGAACAGGACTGCGCAATCTAGATATTTCCATGTGAACAGCCGGGTTCCTACTGGGCACAAGGTCCTGTCCATATTCACTACCACTTAAGAGTTAAAAACACAAACAGAGGAGTCCTGAGCTATGTTTTCCAGGCTCTTGAAGTTCTCTTCGCCCACAGGGTTTTTCCGCATGGGCCATACTCAGTACTTTAAATTCTCTTTTTCTTTTTTTTTTTAAAGTAGGCTCACGGCCCACGTGGGGCTTGGATTCGCGACTCTGAGATCACAAGTCTCATGCTCTACTGACTGAGCCAGCCCGGCACCCCCAACCCTAAATTCTTATATGAGGAAATACTCGGGATTACTCCAAGCTCACCATAAACTTAAAAAGAAAAATATAAACCTATTTACACATCTTAGCTGAGAACAGAGGATTCCACAATTGGGAGGAAAGAGCGTATTTTCCGTGCTATGTACTGGCTTATTTGGAGCATGAAAGACATACACAAAAGGTGGTCAAAGAAAGGAGAAACAAGAGACCAGCCTTTTAACCCAACCTTAAGAGGAGAAAAGGCGTTGCATTTATTCACATGATTTTCTTCCTTTACAAACACGCACATTAAGCGTAATATATTTTCAACCTTGTCATTGTATTGTCACTGGTTTTCATTAGGAAAGAAAAATCGCTGAGGGTGGTCTGGAGGCCCAGGGAACTGGTCAGACTGTGTAAACTCAGGCAGATAAAGGCCTCATTTTCCACCCTCTGGGCCCCCTCTTTGTCACTCCCCTGAGCACACAGGGCCCCAGAGGGGAAGAGCCGGTAAGGGACAGAAGTGTGGGGGTAGGGATGTGCTCAGTTGCCCAAACAACCTTCAGTCTGCCCCTCCCCCTGCTGCCCAAGCCTTCCCTGGGACACCGGCCACACACATCCCCTCCAGCTCCTTGGCCCCAACCTCTTCCCCAAATCCTGCGCCAACACCTTGTCAGAAAAGGCCTTTGATGTATCCTAACAGCCAAATCACTCTCTCAGCCCGAGGGTGACTTTAGCTACACTCTGCCACTTCCGAAGACAGTACACAATCTACAAGGCCAGGTCTCCCTCCATCTTTTTCTTCTCACAGTACTTAGCATGGTGCCTGCTGAGCGGCAGAGGCACAGAGAACATTCATCTTCCCCTTTAACCATCTACCCAAATAATCCAACTTTGGGATTTTCATCTGCTCTAGACAGAAAGATCTAGATGAGGTCAGAATTATCTAGGCCTGCTCTTTCAGACCAGGGCCCAAAGAGAGCACATGAGTGAGCCCCAGGGCCCACAGGGCACCTCTTCCCGGAGCGCTTTGGTGGGACTGAACGTTTTAACACTATGTAATTTCCAAAATTCTTTATAACTTCATGTCAACACAAGAAAAGGGTATATTGTGAATTAAGAGTGTAGACACTGCATCCATTTTTCTTCAGATTAAAAAATGAGCAGTCATGAAAGGCCATACATGATTCCATTCATTTGAAACATCTGGAACGAGCAAATCTGTAGAAAGTGGATTAGTGGCTGCCAGGAGCAGGGGGTTGGAGGGAATGGGGAGCGACTGCTAATGGGTAAGGGGTCCTTTCTGGGGCGATGAAAATGTTCTAAGGTTAGAACATGGTGAGAATACAACTCTGTGAATACACTAAAAACCACTGCATTGTATCCTTTCCAGGCGTGAACTTTAAAGTATGTAAATTCTACCTCAATAAAGCTGTCAATAAGGCTTCAAAGATTTCAAACTCGTATCCGGGTGCTGCAGGCTAAGCCCACAGGACAAGCTTTAAGAAGCAGTAGTAGGGGAAAAATGGAAATTCCAGGCTGGTCTGCAAGTCAAGAAACAGGTTCCCAGGAGGGCATCCATCTAGAGTACAGATGTCAAGAAATGTCCCCACGGCTCCTGATCAACAGCTGGAACTGAACCAGCGTCAACCAGGACAAGGAAGTTATCAAGGTTCAGAACCTGATTCTGGAAGCCAATCTGTAGCCTGTGTCAGAGCTGTGGCTTTCCAGAGCTGAGAACCAAAGGGGTGGGATGGGCCAAGGGCAATGCAGGTGGCTGGCTTGGTGTGAACGTAAAGGGACATTCAGGTGACATGTGGGAACCTGCCTTGAGCTCCCTCAGGTTGTTGACAGAATTCATTTCCTTATGGTTGCAGGCTTTCAGCTACAGGCCACTCTAAGCTCCGAGAGGTCACCTAATTTCTTGCCAAGTGGGCTTCCCCAACAGATCCACTTCATCAAGCGAGCAAAGAGAATCTCCAGAGTTAAGTATGCTAGCAAGACTGGTTCTTGTACAGTACATAGTCATGGCAATGACATCATCACCTTTGCCATCTTCTATCGGTTAAAAGCAAGCCGTAGGAAGAGATTACACAGAGGTATGGACACCGGGAGTTGGGGATCCTGGGAAGGGACACACCAAGAGTCTATCTTCACAGTCCTTACAGAGAAAACATCCCCACAAGTAACCAAAACATTAAGCAGAATGGAATGGATTCTACAGGATGATCTGGGGGCTTCTTAATCTGTCATTTGCGACCAAAGAGGGCAAAAATCACCAGATGCTTTCTCTGCACTGAAACAGCTCATTGGAAGTTAAACTGGCCTGAGGTTCCTTCTCTGTGAAATGATGAAATGCTGCCAAAATTTCTTCTCAGCCCCCATGTCCTATGATACCACCTGGCCCCCTGTAGGTGTTCAACAGCACCTGTTCCATAAAGGAAGGGATGAAGGAATGAGCACTCGCACACATGATGGTGGGAGGTTCATGAGGCCCAGTTAGAGCTTCTCATCTTCAACGTCCTAAGATTTACACCACATTTTCCTGAATAAAAATGATGAAAAGGGCAAATAATAGAAATGCTACGTGTTAATTGCAGGATGGGTCCTCCTCACTTCCTGGTCCCAGCACCTCTCTTTTTTGAAAGGGTTACACATTCTGTCTCTTCAGTGGCTCGAAAGCCCTACTCTGCATGCCCATGTCTTATTTTGGGGGGCTCCTCCACATGGGGGCCCATTTGAGAACAGAAGCCATGATCATGAGGCCAAGAACTAAACCTTTTTCACGTTTTCGTGAGTCCCTAACAGGGTGAGCCAGAGCCAGCAAGGGCAGCCAAATTATTATTGTTTGAACAGATAAAAAATAATGACAAATATTTAAGACCATATAAACAGTCCCCTCCTCTAGAGATCAGCACCATCATAGGTTTCTTTGCACGGACAATCTATACATATTTAAGCATCTATGTATTTATTTTGTTTGCACAAAGAGCAGCATGCATTAAATACTGCTCTGCCTGCTTTCTTTCCATCATGATATAAATTGGAGGTTGTTGTATATGAGAACAGAAATATCTGCCTTGTTTTCTTAATGGCTACATAATACTTCTTTGTAAGGATGTATCAGAATGTATTTAACTAGCTAGCCAGTGATGGGAATCGAGGTTCGGTCTAATTTCTCGCTAGTACAAATAATGCCGCAATAATAGTCCTCTGTAGTTCTCATCCTGCACGTATGCTTGTAGATCTTTGGGATAAATTCCTAGAAGTGATTTCGCTGGGTGAAAGGGTATGTGCTGTTTTAATTCTGCTGGATAGTGCCCAACCACAGTCAGCAGGTTTCAGCTGGTAAAACGTCGTGGCACTCCCAGCAGAGACACAGCACGGCTGTCACAGAACATCAAAGCTGTCAGTCAGCATCTAGGCTCCCTGTCCTCACTGTACATTGGGAACAAGACCATTTTGACCAGATTTCCTATGTGGTCTCTTGTACCTCTGCATCCATGATCACATCGTCCAGCCCGTTCATTTGACAATCATAGAGCTTTGAGCACGCTTTTACATATCTCAGAGCACCGAACCCAGCACCTAGAGACTTCCAGTAGCTCTGCTTACTGAGTGCTCACCACGCACCCACCACGCTCCAGACACGTAGGCCCTAGTCCTCCTCACAAACACACGCTCTTTTAAATCACGAGAAAATCGAAGCTTGGGGAGGTTGACTGTGCCTAGGTCTCTCACCCCTAGAAAGCAGCAGAGCCGGGATTCAAACCCACCTCTCTCCCAAGGGCGAGCTCCTTCCGGGAAATCGCTCTGAGCCTCGCGCGAACTCAGGAAATAACGCGAGATCAGAGGACCACACTTCCTCTGGAATAACAGCTCAGCGCAAGTCGAGTCCGGTTGTCCCGGATTAGTAAACCTTTTGCTTGCGGGGCTGCTCCAACATTCATTTCCGGTTCCTGGGTCTTTGTATTCTACTCCCAAACTAGAATTTAACTAAGTACGGAGTGCTCCCTATAACTTTGTGATCCCTCCCCGACTTGGAGACCATGTCCTGTCTTTCACAGTGGCCAACTATGGGTGCTATTTGCTATTAAGAAACAGCACAGTTTTATAGGATTTATTGATAAAAATCGGCTTTACTTGGGGTCCTTTGCCTTCCAAATTAATACTGCAGTCCTGTTTTTTAATGACCGGTCATCTCAGACGATTTTATGCCTACATTTACACAAATTCTTTGATGACTAACTTGCTAAGACTGATGAGAAAGCAATTGGGGAACTTTGTGAAGTTGGTCCTTGAATCAAGGGACTTACATACGTTTATGCATTTGTCTTTAAGGGCAAACTATCAGGTACTATGATTAAAATTGTATTATTAAGGGCGCCTGGGTGGCTCAGTTGGTTGAACGACTGCCTTCGGCTCAGGTCAAGATCCCGGACTTCCAGGATCGAGTCCGGCATCGGGCTCCCAGCTCCTTGGGGAGTCTGCTTCTCCCTCTCACCCTCTCCCTCTTTCATGCTCTCTCTCACTCATTCTCATTCAACTAAATAAAATCTTAAAAAAAATTTTTTAAATTGTATTATTAAAATCACACACCGAAAACTCTTTAAGAGAATTTCAGTTCTCAAAAACATCTCAGCTGGGTGATAAAATCATGTATGTGATTTCACAAAGATGTGAACAGTATTTAAAATAATAGAAAAGAATTGGACATAATCTAAATGTTTATCGATAAGTAAATGGTTAAATACAATAGTGTACCCAGGCGCCGGGTGGCTCAGTTGGTTAAGGGTCTGCCTTTAGCTCGGGTCATGATCCTGGGCTCCTGGGATGAAGTTCCATATCTTGCTTCCTGCTCAGTGGGAAGCATGCATCTCCCTCTACCTCTGCCTGCCACTCCCCCTGCGTGTGCTCTCTCTGTCCATCAAATAAATAAGATCTTAAAAAATTAATAATATTGGACCTTCAAATGGAATGGTAGGCAGCCATTTAAAAGTTTACATTTCTAGGGGTGCCTGGGTGGCTCAGTGGGTTAAGCCTCTGCCTTCGGCTCAGGTCATGATCCCAGGGTGCTGGGATCGAGCCCCAAATCGGGCTCTCTGCTCAGCGGGAAACCTGCTTCCTCCCTTCCTCCTCTCTCTCTGCCTGCCTCTCTGCCTACTTGTGATCTCTGTCAAATAAATAAATAAATAATCTCTTTTAAAAAAAGTTTACATTTCTAAATTAGAAACATAAAAAGGTTCTTTTTTAATGTCAAATGAAGAAACAATATGAAATAGTATCCATGTTGCTGTTACAGCTCGGTAAAAATTATGTGAACATATGGACAAAGGTTTGATGGAACTAGCAATCATTACATTAGCTTTATTAGCAAAATGGTCTATAGGTGATTTATAATTGATTAAATATTGGAATATTATGCATTTTATTTATTTTTAAAGACTTAATTTATTTACTTATTTCTTTAAGAAAGCATGAGCAGTGGGGAGAGGCAGAGTCTGGAGAGGGAGAAGCAGGCTCCCTGCTGAACAGGAAGCCCCACGGGAGGCTTGATCCCAGCACCCTGAGATCATGACCTGAGCCAAAGGGAGAAGCTTAATCAACTGAGCCTCCAGGTGCCCCAGAATATTATACATTTTTAAAGTACAAATTAAATCCTGTACTATATCTAAGAGCTTTTTTTTTTTTAAGATTTTATTTATTTGACAGAGATCACTAGTAGGCAGAGAGGCAGGCAGAGAGAGAAGGAAGCAGGATCCCCGCTGAGCAGAGTCTGATGTGGGGCTCGATCCCAGCACCCTGGGATCATGACCTGAGCCGAAGGCAGAGGCAAAGGACTCAAGAGTCCAAGCAGTAAACCTAGGTTTTAAAGCAATGATAAATCTTGTCACATTCACTTGCTTGTATAAGGACCCATACAAACATGGTGGATCACATGACAGGAAAAAAGTCTTTCTTAGGGACAACTTGGGCTCTGAATGGGTCCCATATGGAAAAACCTGTGGAGTTAGGAATTCATGCCTGCCTTGTCCTGCTGCCTTGATGGTCCAGGCTTCATTATCATCATCCCCATCACGCCTAAACTGTTGCCTGTGATCTACACTGGCCATGTTTAACGCTGCCATCTCTCATGATCTTTGTTGATGAGATGGGTTTGCCTTATCTCCACCATCTGAAGGCTACTGCTCTTTGTGCCTCATCTCTATTGGTTTTCAGTAGTTGCAGAGGCTTGTTTCCATTATAGTCCAGTTGTAAAAATCATGTCCATTTAAAATCTTTTTAGAAACCCGCAAATAAATAAATAAATAAATAAGGATATATGCTATAATTCTAATTCCCCAAATAAGAAATCTGAACTCTGTGATTCCAAGCTGCTGCCTTTTGAGAGATTTTTGTAAGCCACAGAAATGACACAATGCAAAATTGCATGTATTTGACTAGATGTATTTGACTCGATACAAGAAATGCAAAATAGTTAACAAAGAAAAAAAATCACTTGTTAATCTTGTTCAAGGCTGATAGGACATCTCTGGAATGAACTCTGGACCCACGTTGCAATTATAATCTGATTCTCATCTTTTCCTTAAGGAACAGGAGTAAGGAAATTGCTGTAGCAAGACTATGGCTGAACGACAACCATTAGTTTAAAAATGTTCATTCCAGCTACTGTGGAATCAGACACAGCTTCAGTTCTATTTTTTGCTGAAGAATAAGAATTGGAAACCAAACTCTGATCAAGCCACAACATGATGCCAGCCTCTTGGGTTTCTAAAAATGGTTTAATCACAGCAGTGCATCCCTAAGAGTGTCTTAAAAAAAAAAATCTTTTAAAAAAATGTTTTTAAGTCACCATTAATCTTACTTATTTGCACAGTCTACTAAAAAATAACATATGCAGGGCTCCTGGGTGGCTCAGTTGGTTGAGCAACTGCCGTCGGCTCAGTCCCAGGATCGAGTCCCGCATTGGGCTCCCAGCTCCACAGGAAGTCTGCTTCTCCCTCTGACCTTCTCCCCTCTCACGTTCTCTCTCACGCTCTCTCTCTCAAATAAATAAATAAAATCTTAAAAAAAAAAAAAACATATACAAACCCTTGACCCAGTAATTCCACCCCTAAGGATATACCCAACAGAAACACACATATGTTCACAAACAAAACATGTACTAGAATATACACAACAGCACTACTCAGGATAGCCCCAAACTGGAAACGACCCAAACACCCATGAACAACATAAAGGGTAAAGGAACTATGGTACAATGGAACAATACGTAGCAATGAAAATGAGCAGATGAAATCCAACAAACATAACGTTGAGCAAAAGCAGCCACTCATGAAAGACTATCCACTATGATTCCATCTGTGAAAGTTCAAGAACAGGCAAGGCTTATCTACGCTGTAGAAGTCTGGATGGTGATTACTGACACTGGAGGAAGATTAGTGACTGGGAGGGGACTGAAGGGGGTTGCTCTGGGAGGGTGCCTGGCTGGCTCAGTAGGTGGAGCATACGACTCGATCTCCAGGTTGTAGATTTGAACCCCATGTTGGGTACAGAGATTGAAGGGGGGAGGGGGAGGCTTTGGGGTACTGGTAATCTGTTTCTTGTCTGGTGCTGATTACATGGATATGTTTAGTTGCAAAAATTCATTAAGTTACACACGTATGATTTGTATATTTCCTTTATTTCCATTATATTTCACTCAAGAGTTTAAAAATAAAAATATTTAAAAAATACACCCTCACCTATCCCCTCCATCCCCCGCAAAAGTCACCATCTTATGCATATGTATTGCTCACACACTTGGTAATAGGGCAACCTTAGAATAATCCAAGTAACTTCATTAAAGTTGAGTTTCACATGTGTTGGAAACAGAGCTTAAGAAACATTAAATGAAAAAAATCAGAGACTGTGTTTGAATTTTATGACAGAATGAACCTATCAATCTGCAAAGACAGAAATCTGGATGAAGTAGTAAAAATGAGAAAGGAGAGGGCTTCTCCATCAATGGTGGGTCATGCCCTGCAGAGAGACAAAGGCAAGGACAGGACCAGACAAAAGCAGGGAGAATAAAGACCCAAAGCCTGAGAAATTAGAGGGAGCCCATGGTGGATTTGAAATCAACAAAGGGCTGCCTATCAATGGACACGGAGGGGACAGAAAGATGGTGTGGCTGAGTACAGGGCACTGCTGATGTGTGGGAGACACATTCACATCGAGCTAAGGCATCGACAGACTTGAAAAGCTTTGCCGAGCCAATGAGAATGCACAGGTGTTGGGTGTGGGGAGTGACACCCTGCTCAATGCTGAATGCAGATCTCTTCTTTTCCCAAGAGAATCTAGGCATTCATAGAACTTCAACTGCACTTGAGCCAAATAATTTTAAATGTAAATGGGTAGCCAGAGGTCTCAATGACTGAAAAGTCCAGTAAAGTATCCTCAAAATCATCTAGTCATTCTATAAATATTATTGAATGCTTACTGTGAACAGTACTCCATGCTGGAAGCTACATGGACCAAAAAATAGGTCCAAATATTATTTGAAACAACGTGAGAAGAACCATTTTATAATGGAATAGCCCATTAAAAGTTCTTTCATTTACTGGAAACTGTACACCCGCCAGTTAAGGTTCTTAGCTTGGAGTCATGTTCAAAAGCATAGGGGTCCCTGGGTAGCTCAGTCATTAAGCGTCTGCCTTTGGCTCAGGTCATGATCCCAGGGTCCTGGGATCGAGCCCCACATCAGGCTCCCTGCTCAGCAGGAAGCCTGCTTCTCCTTCTCCCATGCCCCCTGCTTGTGTTCCCTCTCTCCCTGTGTCTCTGTCAAATAAATAAAATATTTAAAAAAAAATTTTTTTTTTTAAAGCATAGACTCTGTGATGGTTGTTTTTTATGTCACGTTGGCTCAGCTATAATGCCTGGTTATTCGATCAAACACTCATCTATCGATTTTGTTGGGAACGTTATTTTGTAGATGTGGTTAACATCTGTAATCAGTTGACTTTAAGTAAAGGAGATTTTTCTTACTAATATGGGTGGGTCTCATACAATCAGTTGAGAGGCCTTAAGAGAAAAACTGAGGTTTCGCTGAAGAAGAAATTCTGCCTTGAGACCTCAACATCAGGGGTACCTGGATGGCTCAGTCAGTGAAGAGCCCAACTCTTTTGGTTTCAGCTCAGGTCATGATCTCAGGTCGTGAGATGGAGCCCACATCAGGCTCCGAGCTCAGTGTGGAACCTATTTAGGATTTTCTCTCTCCCTCTGCCCCTCCCCTCCTTCTTAAAAAAAAAAACCTGAACATCAGCTTCTGGCTGAGAGTTTCCAGCTGGCTGGCCTACTGTGTATATAACAGATTTGCCAGACTCCACAATCCCATAGCCCAATCCTTATCGGTTCTGTTTCTCTGAAGGGCCCCGACTTACACACTCTAAGAAGACTCCCTGGGTTTGAAACTTGGCTCTGCCACTTCTCTAGCTGGGTCCTTTCTGCGCCTCTGTTATTTCAACTGTAAACTGGGGATAATAATAGCACTGAACTCATAGGAACTAGAACAACCTCTAACAAGGAGTAAATGGTTTGAAAGTGTTTGTTAAATAAGTGATGCTGTGGTGCCGAGTTTATTTCTTAGCTGAAAAACCTGAGCTATTTTAATTCCCAACAAATTGCCATCAACCTTAGAGTGCTCTTTCCCACACAAAAACCAGAACAATCTCGCGGCAGCAGCACCCAACCAGTTACAGGTGTCTGATTCTTTTAGATGGTGTAGGAGCAGGTGAGATGCCAGGCCAGCCCCACACATGGTGATGATTTGGCAAAGTCAGAATCAGAGCACTTCTGTAACATTCTTAACTGCAAGTTCTCAGCTGCCGACGACAGCTGTGCTTAAAGAGGCTCAGATTCAGCACAGAGCTATTCCTACTATTTGCAAGGGTGGGAGTTCGTAAAGGGGTCTGAATCATTCTTTCGGTTCCCACTGTTGATACCCCTACAGCAGCCTGTCCAGCCCCCTGCAATTAAAGATTAAATGGAGAAAAAAGGTAACAAAAAAAGGGGCACCTGGCTGGCTCAGTCAGTAGAGCATGCGACTCTTAATCTCAGAATTGTGATTTGAGCTTCCGTGTTGGGTACAGAGATTACTTAAAAAAAAAATCAGAAAAAAAAAAAAGATTAAATGGGGAATCAAGATATTGTTTTTGTGGGCATATTCTGGGGGAGATTGTGATGATTGTGATAACAATGTTCACTTGGTAGGTGCTGGGTACTCCCAGTTCTAGGTAAACACTAACTCGTATAATGCTTGTTGTATAGACGAAGATACTGAGTTCCCAAGAGAAAAGTAATTCGCCCAAGGATAGACAGACAAAAAGTGGCAGAGTGGGGATTTGACCCCTGGATTTCTGGCTCAGACCCAGGCTCTTCCTCCTGGGCACATTGCCTCTGAGTCTGGACTACAAGGAGGGGATCCAGGCAGGAACACAGGAGCAAGCACCAAACTAGGCTGATTGATGGGAGGGCATGAGGGGGACACCTGAGTGGCTCAGTCTGACTTCTGTTCAGGTCCCCATCTCAAGGTCCTGGGATCCAGCCTGGCTTTGGGCCTCTAAGCTCAGTGGAGAGTCTGCTCGTCCCTCCCTCCTCCCCACTCCTATGCATGGGAGCGCTCTCTTTCTCTCTCTCTCAAATAAATAAATACAATCTCTTTAAAAAATGGGAGGGCATGAGGGCTCAGGGGATTCTACAGTTAAATTTATTTAAGTTAAACAAGTTTCAAAGACTGAAATAGAAGAAATCGTAAATATCCCTTCATGAATTTCTCTTGTTAAAGTCTATAATGTGGGGTGCCTGGGTGGCTCAGTCGTTAAGTGTCTGCCTTCTGCTCAGGTCATGATCCCAGAGTCCTGGGATCGAGCCCCACATGGGGCTCCCTGGTCTGCGAGAAGCCTGCTTCTCCCTCTCTCACTCCCCCTGCTTATGTTCCCTCTCTCGCTGTCTCTGTCAAATAAATAAACAAAATCATTTAAAAAAAAAGTCTATAATGTGTTTGCTTTATACATAAATACCAAATTACATTAAAGATTCCTATCACAGTATTTGAACCTTTCTTTCATCTTCATATAAAAACTTTAAGGCAGCTGCGCCTGGGTGGTGGCTCTGTCAGTTAAGTGACCAACTATTGGTTTCGGTTCAGGTCATGGTCTGATCTCAGGGTTGTGAGATCCGCCCTGCCTGGGACTCTGGGCTCAGCACAGACTCTGCTTGAGATTCTCTCCCTCTGCTCCTCCCCCCACTTAACCTCAAGCTCTCTCGGATATAAATTAATTCATAAAAAACAAACAAACAGGGGCGCCTGGGTAGCTCAGTGGGTTAAAGCCTCTGCCTTGGGCTCAGGTCATGATCCCAGGGTCCTGGCATCGAGCCCCACATCGGGCTCTCTGCTCAGTGGGGAGCCTGCTTCCTCCTCTCTCTCTGCCTGCCTCTCTGCCTACTTGTGGTCTCGGTCTCTGTCAAATAAGTAAATAAAATCTTAAAAAACAAACAAATACATTTAGGGCAAAGTGATCCTGAAGTTATTTCTCATTTATTCACTAGCAGTGCAAAATCAAACACCTTAGTTGTTATTCTCACTTGATTTCATGTTACGTCGACTTCTTCCTACAGGTTTTCACCCTGCCAGAGATTTTCTGTATTATTGTTTTCCTATAGGATCCTGTGAACTAAGTCTTAGAAGACTTTTCTGAAATTCTTTTCTTATAGTTTAGAAAACAAAAAAGAACAGGATCAGATTCTATCAGAATTTGGTTAATTTTGGGTGACTGGGTGGCTCAGTGGGTTAAACCCTCTGCCTTGGGCTCAGGTCATGATCTCAGGGTCCTGGGATCTAGCCCCACATCGGGCTCTCTGCTCGGCAAGGAGCCTGCTTCCCCCCCGCCCCCACTCTCTGCCTGCTTCTCTACCTACTCGTGATCTCTATCTGACAAATAAATAAATAAATTCTTAAAAAAAATAGAATTTGGTTAATTTTTACAGCAGAAAGATAGAATCAAAGATTTTTAAAATGTAATTTAAAAATTATTTTTAAATGTAATTAAATTTACATTTAAAAATTTAAAAATTACATTTTTTAATTACACCCAAAGTGGGCCTTGAACTCCTCATCTCCAGATCAAGAGTCACAGGCTCTACTGACTGAGCCATCCAGACACCTAGGGTCTTAAATACTTTTTTCTTTTCTTTCTTTCTTTTTTTTTTTTTTTTAAGATTTTATTTATTTATTTGACAGATAGATCACAAGTAGGTAGGCAGAGAGGCAGGCAGAGAGAGAGCAAGGGAAGCAAGCTCCCTGCTGAGCAGAGAGCACGATGTGCTCAATCCCAGGACCCTGGGATCATGACCTGAGCTGAAGGCAGAGGCTTTAACCCACTGAGCCACCCAGGCGCCCCTTAAATACTTTTTCTAATAGTATTTTATTACTACTTCTTACTTTTTTTCTAATAATACTGACTTCTCTGGCTCTGTATAATTATCTAAATCCTGATTTACCCCAGAGAGGTATCCAGTTGTGATGGCCTTTGGCCTACAGCTCTCTGGAGCTACGTAGGATCATGCTAAATCCTGGGTCAGAGTAGCTGTTATGAAGGAGGGAAAATTCCCAGACATCCACGGTAGAAGAACAGAGAGAGGTGGAAATACCACAGATGATGCCTTGCTGTGGAGCTGTTCCCATAGGTGGAAACTCCCAGGGCATTGATCATATTGAAACTATCCTGGCTTACATCTCCATTTTGGAGAGGCTGTGCTGAAAACAGCCAGGTCTTCATGTCCTATGAGCATTGTTTTTAAAAAGATTTTATTTAGGGGCGCCTGGGTGGCTCAGTGGGTTAAAGCCTCTGCCTTCGGCTCAGGTCGTGATCCCAGGGTCCTGGGATCAAGCCCCGCATTGGGCTCTCTGCTCATCAGGGAGCCTGCTTCCTCCTCTCTCTCTGCCTGCCTCTCTGCCTACTTGTGATCTCTGTCAAATAAATAAATAAAATCTTAAAAAAAAAAAAGATTTTATTTATTTGAGAGAGAGAGAGAGAACGCATGCGCAGGCAGGAGATGGAAGAGGGGGAGGAAAAGGGTGAGGGAAAGAATCTCAAGCAGACTTGTGCTAAGCATGGGGCCTGATGCTGGACTTGATCCTATGAAGAACTGGAGAGCACGATCTGAGCAAAAGCAGAAGTCAGATGCTCAACCAACTGAGCCACCCAGGCGCCCCTGTGAACATCTTGTATACTAGATCTTGTATACACCTAGCTGAGGTCTGCAGGGTCAGGGAGATGGGAGTTAACAATGGCGCCCCAGAATTCTGGGGTCACCTGCCTCTCCCTTCTGGGCTGTCTCCCAGACATTTTCAGAGGAGGTAGGAAGGGGATGCTGCTTTCTCTCCATCTTCCCTGTAGGAAAGGGATGATCATACTGGCATTCCACATCTCTGGACTCCCCAGGTCGGAGTCATTTTCCACCAGAAAACATTGGGATGGATGTTCACACCGGGCTCGACAGGATCCCACCCTTAAACAAATCCATAAAATTCATTCAAAAAGAATAAACCAAAAAACATTCCTTTCTGAAACTTTCCCTTGGGTAATGACAGAAAAACATTTTCTACTGGAGTTTTTTCATAAGAAAAAACCCTTCATGTCAGATTTTGGGTTTTCTAATACGGAGATCCCTGGTTTGCATCTAGAGATAGGCCTAGTCTATTAACTTAGCTTCAAACATCCAATGAACAACATTCCAGCTAAGCCTCTCAGACCAGTTTTGTAAATTCTGAGGCACCGCCTCAAAGCAACATCCCTGAAAACCAGCAAGATACAGTCTACTTGCTTTCCTGTGGCCACTCGGTATAGCCCAGATAAGAGGACTTGAGGTTGGCAACTATCAAACGTTCTGGGCAAGAGCCAACAGTGATATCACAGCCTTATGCATCAACCTGGTTAAGAAAGAAAATCCTGGGTTTCAAGGCTAGACAGAGCCAAAGGCTCATCCAGTTAACTTACTGGCAAATATAAGTCACAATGATTAGTCCTGTGTTGCTCTCTTTTATCCACGCTTCCTTCAGTCTTGGAATAAAAACATTCTGCCTTGCCCTCCCTCCTCACCTTTCTGTTAAATGAATGGCAATTTAAAAGTATAAACCTTATGCTGAAGAGTCACCTTTAATATAAGCCAAACAATGATGAAAGAAAACCTTGAAAACCAAATTTTAGTATTAGGCAGTCTTTTCACATGTCAAGATGCTGGAGGCCAGCGTGAAAGATGCTTACAATCCAGCAAGTGCATGGAGAGCTCTGCTGAATCCCTGTTTTGTGCTTCCATTTCTGTTCATCTGCTTTCCCACGGGCAAGCAGCCACCTCCTATCACAGAGCCATCCCCATCTTAGGTCAGCAGACAATATGGGCAAAATCTGCAAAGGATGGACACGCTGGCTTGGGTGTGGTCACTGGCAATGGGAAGCTTTGGTCCCCGGGCTGCGGGCTCTAAAAGCCAGGAGCCGCACCCTTGGCGGGTAATCTCCAAAACCACTTCTCCGGATTTTAGCACACAATCCACACCAACCCTGACTGCTCCCTCTATGAACACACAGCCGCCCTTAAACGCGACCAGCCTCGGCAGACAAAGCCGACTGCTCAGGGAGCCACTCTGCACCGAGGCAACCTCCAGGTCGCCGCCGGGCCACCACGCCGCATCTGGGCTGCTTGATGGTCAACAGCAAGGGGAGGGAGGCGGGCGGCGCCGAGGCCACCAGGCACCAAAGCCCGTGGCCGCGGCTTTCTGCCCGCCCCCCAGTCTGGGGGGACGCGCGACTCACACTACGGAATTAACAGCAGGCCTTGATGCCCCAACGCAGACCCCAAAAGACGATAGCATGCCCTAAGATTTCTACGGAAGCTTTTTCTGCATCAGAAAACTGCACACTTGAGTTCGGGAGGGGGGCGGCCCTAGTTCGGAGTCGGGTGGCTACCAGGGCCGGCTATTGTTCTCCCGGTCTCTCCGGCGGGAGACGTCCCCCATCCCGCCTCCCAGCCAGCATCTGCCACTGGACCAAGCCTTTCAGCTCCGAGAAGAAAGGGGTGTGTGCCTGCGGCGCTGCGGATTATCGCAAAACCTGAAGCGAGTCCCTAAGGGCTGTGTCAGGCCGGGAGACAAAGCTCCTGGTGAGGACAGCGCAGCCCGGTCGCGGATCCGCCTCCCCGGGTCTGTCGCCTGTCCGAGGGCCACGCCCAGCTGGCCACCTGGACCGCCACGCTCCAAGTCAGGAGCCGAGGGTCCTCAGGCCCGAGACCCGCCTCCCAGCCGCCCGCCCCTCCCTTGCCTGGAGACCTCCCTCCCCAGAGAGACTCTCCCCCAACCCGCGCGGGTCTCCTCCTCCCGGGCGTCTACCCTCCTCAAACCCCGGCGGTCTCCACCCTCCAGCATCTCTCCTCCCATCCTCATTCTTCATCAGCCCCAGACTCGCCCCGCCTCGCGCCACCTGAACCGCACTCCTTCCCTCCCTCCTCAGACCCGCCCCCCGCCCCCTCTCTTTCCTCCTCAAACCCTCGTCTCCACTTCCCCCTCCACCCAGACCCCCAGTCCACCTGTCCCCACCTAGCTTCCCCATCTCCCCGTCTTTGCTCAGACAGAGGCCTCGCGTCCGCCTCTCCCCATCCCAGCTTCTCTCTGGCTTGGGCTCTTGCCCCTCCGCAGGCCTGGGGCGTCGGTGTCTGTCGCCCGCCAAGATCTACACTGCGGGGAGAGCTCCCGCACTGGGTTCCAGCGAAGGGACCCAGCTCGGCGCTCGCGCTGGGCCGGGCAGCCACAGGCGGCCTTTGTGGTTCAGGCAGGTGCCTCCGAGGCGGCAGGCGAATCGTCCTTAGGCGACCGCTGCGTTAGCCAGACCAGTGGAACGGGCCGTCGGGTCCGGTCCAGGCTGGGCAAATCCCAACCCGAAGCCGAGACGGACTCAGGGTGTGTGTACTGGTGGGAGTGGGAGGCTAGAGGCAGCGACGATCTAGGGACTCGGGGAGGACGGGCCCTTAGCCAGAGAAGCCCCCGCCCAACCTTCCAGCCATTCACTGCACCTCGACAAGCCAGGTCGGCACACAGTAGGCACTGTGTGCCGAGAGTGAACCCCCTTCGACCAAGCCGTCTCCTCACCCCAGTTCTTTGCAATCCCTCGAGCACACCTGAAACGCCTACTATGAGCAAGGCACTGCACGGCGTTCTGTGGGCGTACAAAGAGCACAGGATTCGGGCCCCAGTTTAGCCCCGATGGCCGCCCCAATCCCAAACCACACCTCCCGCCGCGTCCCCTGAGGCCGGGCCCCTGGGCGCAACCCTATCCCTGCCCTTTTGTGCGCCTCTCAGAGAAACAGAGGCCGTGAGAACGATGTCCCAGCCCGGGGAGAATAAGCCCACCGCCCGCCCCGCCATCACGCACTCCTCCGGGATGCTGCGGCTGCGAGGGTCCGTCGGTCGATCCGTCTCTCCTCGGTCTCGCCGCGGCGCGGGAGCTGCGGGTGCTCGGGGCGGCGGCGGCTGCACGCGCGCTCGCTCAATCGCCGCCTTGGCGCGCGGGGCGCTGGAGTCGGAAGCCGGGAACTGGGGAGGGGAGGTAGGTGGGGGCTGGAGGCGGCCTCGGCCAATCACCGACCCGACGCCTCCTCCCCAGTGCTCCCCACCTCGCCCTAGCAGGTTAGGGGGAGGCGGGGCCAGGCGGCTCCCCGCATCTTCGCCGCCGCGCGCGGCCGCCGCCTTGGGACTACAACTCCCGACAGGCCTTGCTGCAGGGCTGGGGTCCGAGAGGGGAAGGAGAGTGAGGCCAGAGAACCCGCCGACCCCCCTAGCGTCCTTCTCCGCGTTCCTTTGGGTTTCCCTGGTGACTGACGGCACTTCACAAAGCCCCGGCGCTGGGACGCGCGGATGCTTGAGTCCCCTGGGAGGGCTACGGGGCGGGTCCCAAGGACACACCGCCTCCCCTCCCCCTGCAGAACCCCACCCGAGGGGCTGAAACAATGCCCTGGCAGCCTCACCAGGCTGCTCCCGGGCCTGCCCTTTGCCGCTTGGTTCCCTCCGAGACCCAGTACGACGCCTTCGAAGTGGGCGCTCGGCGGGACCGCAGGGTGGAGGGCGGGGTGGTCCTTATAGCAAAATGTTCTGATGTACGCTATATAGTGGACGGCGACTCAGGGCCGACTAAGTTCGCAACTGTCCCTCTGGGTCCCCTCAATGAACCCGGAGTTCATTCTCTGGGCTGCTGTGAGCTAGAGCTTCTCCATCTGGAGCCCTCAGACCCAGCTGCCTGCCCTATTTCTGACACCACCTTTCAGGACATGGCGAAGTCTCTGGAAATGTTTTAGAACTCAATTTACACTCACCTTTTTTTTCTTCACGTTTTAAACACAATTTAAATCAACAAATCTAAAAGAGGAGAGGGAGGATCGTCAGACCTTTGTACCACGTACCTAAAACCCTCTCAACCCTTTACTGTAATATTTTATGTAGTGGTAATAATAGCTCAGATACGGTTAGTAATTTGCCTCTTTTCACTTAATGTCACTTCAAAGGCGTTCCTATTGATTAAAATGCACCATTGAGTCCTCACCTTCAACCCCATCCCAGGGTCCCTCTAGGGAAACTCTTATGGGCTACTGCAGAAACCCCTCTCTGAGAGAAGCGGCCAAGGTGAGGGAGTTCCCAGCTGTCTCCGGGGCACAGCCATGCCCAGAGAGGTAGTTCACACCTCTACACAAGTTATTTTCAACCAAAATGGTGCTTCACTACTCCCCCAGGATGCCCTCCTCCTCCTCTCAGCAAACCAACCTGGGTGGCAGGCCCACAGAACCTGCCAAAGTGAGGTGTCATTGGACCACATTCACTGCCATCCTTTGTGGTGGGCTCAGGGTCCGGACCGGCCAGGCTGGCAGTTGGAGAAGGGTTACTGCTGGATTACCCACACGGAGTCTTCTGCTTCTCCGAGGAGGAAGGTTTACTATTCTGCCCTCTGCCCCACACATCCTGAACTTATGCAGGGAGCCCCTAAATGAGCCTAGGGGCGACACCAAAGCATCCCTGATCCGGGGAGCCCAGGATGCGCCTGTGAAAACTTCGCGGGAGAGTGGCTTGTCCCTCCCACTGCTCCAGCTTGGGGCACTGCCCTAGGGATTCACGAACTGGCCAGGCTCTGTAGGGACCCAGGGATTTAGGCAAAATGGATTGAGCCTCAGGGAGGTGGCCTGAAGCCCCCTACAGGCTGCCAATAGCGGATCCCTGGCTACCACCTTCCTTGGAAGCTGCACTTTCTGCCTAAGGGGGAGAGAGTCCTCTAGTGGAGGAAATGTTTTCTGCAGTATTTAGGGGACCTCAAACTTGGACTCCTCCTTCTTTCCTTTCCTGGGCCTACCTCCCCTGGTAAGAAAAAGAGCAGCCTTGAGGTCATCTGTTTGCCTGGGACATTAATGAAAGTTGCACCCAAACCTGGGGTTTCGAATGTGCCCACTACGTGATTTTAGCTGTATTCATTTATGTTCAATCTAGGTTGTCTTTCCTGGGAAGCAGAAAGGGCATAGGGCAGGGAATCATACATCTCTATGCTGGAATCATTACTCTGTTTTCTGGGTAACTGACGTTGGGAAAGTTACTTATGCCATCTGAGCCTTAGCTCTCTACAGAACACAAGGATCATAATACATTTTTTAAAAAACATTACCTTGTTGATTACATAAGGAAATACCTATAAAGGGCATATAGCACACTGCCGGGCATACAGCACACACTCAACAAATGGAGCTGTGATGGTTCATTTATTCAACAACAAACTTTTACGGAACAGTGTGAGGGATATAAGAATATGACATTGCTGGGACATCTAGGTGGCTCAGTCGGTTAAGTGTCCAGATCTTGATTTTGGCCAGGTCATGATCTCAGGGTCGTGAGACGGAGCCCAACCTTTGGCTCTGTGCAGGGCGTGGAGCCTGCTTCAGATTCTCCCTCTCCCTCTGCTTCCCTCCACTGCCCCCCACCCCTGCTCACACGTACACAAGTTCTCTCTCTTAAAAAAAAAAAAAGACGTTCTCATTATAACAACTACAAAAAGCACTTTGTTGTGACTTTTATTATAAAGCTCATATGACCAGCTTAGATGAAGTAGACAAGAAATTCAGATGAGAGAGAAGTTAGTTCTTAACAGATCCTCGTGGAACAGAGAAGCTTGATTTGGATTTCACCTGGATATTGATTTGCTGGATGATTCTAAGTGGAGCTTTGAGATTCCAGGATGAAGGAGTGAAAGTTTGTGGGTAGGGAAGATGGGAAGTGTTTGGAAGGCAGTAGAGGAACCCATCATGACTTGAAAGTCAAGTCCATGAATGGGGATGGTGAGAAGAGAAAGCAGATAGTATATAGGCTGGTGCTGGGGCCACTCTTTTAAAGCTGAGGGCTACTGGCTTTTATCAGTAAATGTGTTTGGGGTTCCAAATCACCTTAACCACAAGCTTCTGAATAATGGGCAAGTAAAGGAGTATCAAAGGGGGGAAGGGGCGTAGGACTAGTAGGTGTTTTGGGAAGACATTGGATCCTTACACCACATGGCAGATAGCTTTCCTTATTTCGTATAGACAAGGAGGTCCAGACTTAGAGAAGTCAAGTGACTTGCCCAGAAAGTCACCCTGCTACAGTGGCATTACCAGGGCTCCAAACCACATCTGCCTGATGCAGAGCAGAGCCCTTCCTGCCCCAGCATGCCCTACCCTCCAAGTCTTCCAGAAGGCTGAATTTCCAGCACAGGGACTGTGCTGTCCATGAATGACTCACAAGGAGTCATGTTCCTTCCTCTGCAGTTTTACCCTGTTTCTTCAGAGAAAGGATGTTCTCCAGCATTCCCAAGGTGGTTTGTATTAGATTTCTTCCTCGACCTTCTCTTCACCTTCCCCAACCCCCATAAGTCAATGACAACGGTAGCGGTAGCATAGCATGGAGAACACATTGTGAAGTCTGCTTAGCCTTAAAACAATTGTGATGGGGCGCCTGGGTGGCTCAGTGGGTTAAAGCCTCTGCCTTCAGCTCAGGTCATGATCCTAGGGTCCTGGGATCGAGCCCCGCATCGGGCTCTCTGCTCCGCAGGGAGCCTGCTTCCTCCTCTCTCTCTGCCTGTCTCTGCCTACTTGTGATCTCTGTCTGTCAAATAAATAAATAAGATCTTTATTTTATTTTTTTAAAGATTTCATTTATTTATTTGACAGACAGAGATCACAAGTAGGCAGAGAGGCAGGCAGAGAGAGAGAGGGGGAAGCAGGCTCCCTGCGGAGCAGAGAGCCCGATGCGATGCGGGGCTCGATCCCAGCATGACCTGAGCCGAAGGCAGAGGCTTTAACCCACTGAGCCACCCAGGTGCCCAATAAATAAAATCTTAAAAAAAAACAAAAAAACAAAAAAACAAAAAAGAACAATTGTGAGCCAGCAGTCAAACTTCTGTATTAAGGTCAGTGCCCCAGGGCAGGAACCAAAAAGGAGTCAGATAGACAAACGGACATAGAGAGAAAGACAAGAAAGGAGGCCCATAGAAGACCTAAAGGAGTAGTAGAACTAGGCGCTCCCGGCTGGCTTAGTTAGTAGAGCATGCAACACTTGATTTCAGGGTTGTGGGGTTGAGCCCCATGTTGGGCGTAGAGATCACTTAAAAATAAAATCTTAAAAAATAATAATTAAAAAAAATAAAGGCATAGGGACACCTGGGTGGCTCAGTGGGTTAAATAAAGCCTCTGCCTTCAGCTCAGGTCATGATCCCAGGGTCCTGGGATTGAGCCCTGCATCGGGCTCTCTGCCCAGTGGGGAGCCTGCTTCCTCCTCTCTCTCTCTGCCTGCCTCTCTGCCTACTTGTGATCACTCTCTCTGTCAAATAACTAACTAAATAAATCTTTTAAATAAATAAATAAATAAAGGCATAGGGCTAAATAGATACACAAACAGGAGCAGTGGGGAATAAGACTAAGAGAGTGTCACATTCCAGAGCCGTGGCACTGAGACACAGGGGAGGGGACCCCACCCTCAGACTGGGGTGGCTGTGTTTGAGCTGAAAACATCAAAGTAAATTCCAAGGGCTTATCACTGCTCTTGAAATGCTGATGAGCTCTCTAAAAATTTAAATCATTCCTTTTGGTCTAGGAAACTTATTTTTTTCTGCTTTTATTTTTAAATTTCAAAGTTTAATTTTAAAATAAAAGTGTGTCTTGTCTTGGAACTAGAATAGCCACAAGCCAACATAAAGCAAGAATTGCTGGATGACTCCAGCTACCCCAGCCCCATAGCAGAAATCTACAATGTGAAATTTACATTTATTTCACACCCAGAGAAGGAACCTCTGAACTACAAGGTTATACAGAGAAGGATAAGGAGGTTTTGTTTTAAGCCATATTCTCCCTTAACAAATCAACTTCATCTGGGCATTAGCAAGAATAATAGTGACAACATGGAACAACTTAAATATATAGAACCACCTTCAGAGAACAAAACAGTTACTCTAAGAGCCAGATCTTTAAATCATCTTTTTGTTCCCCACCTGTCACACTCCACAGCACAATGCTTTATTAAACCCCTGATGAATGCTGAAGAGCTGAGAATATTGGAAAGAATCCCCACACCCTGCCACCAAGCTGGATTTTCATTTACAAAATGAGTCCAAAGAAATACAACACTGAGGGGTGCCTGGGTAGCTCAGTGGGTTAAAGCCTCTGGCTCAGGTCATGATCCCAGAGTCCTGGGATCTAACACTACATCGGGCTCTCTGCTCAGCAGGGAGCCTGCTTTCCCCCCCTCTCTCTACCTGCCTCTCTGTCTACTTGTGATCTCTGTCTGTCAAATAAATAAAATCTCTTAAAAAAAATAAAAAGAAATACAACACTGAAAATTACCCATCACTGCCTTTACCTGATTTTTTCTCATATTATTTTATGAAGCCAACCCTACAGTTCCGCTAATTTTTTCCTCTTTAGTTGCATTACTCAGAATTTATCTCAATAAGAATCAAAGCAAGTATTTATTGAGTATTTCCTGCATACTTTACGTACATGATTCAATTAATCCCTGCAGCAGATGTGTGAGAAAGTTATCATAATAGTCACTTTATGAAAAAGGGAAACAGGATCTCAAAGGCAAGTAACTTGCCCAAGGTCAAACAGCTCAAGGGGCAGAGCCCAGATCAAAACCCAAGTGTGACTCCAGAATCCGTATTTGTTCATTTAGACCATACTGTCCATTCTTGAACATTATACTATTTACATTTGCCCTTTTCTCAAATCTGTAGTGGTTTTGGGGGATTCGTAGCGTAATTTTCAGAACGGCGGCCATCCCATCCAGCTTGGTGATTGACTTTGAGTAGTTTCCCTTCTTCCCTTCCCAATGAAAACCCCATGTGGGAGTGCTATGAGGGACCCAGAGAGCCATGCGTCAAAGTTACAGAGTCTCAGAGCACTTGGAATTGTCCCAATGCTTGCATATTCTGTTTTGTATTTTCATTTTTTTCTCTTTGCATTTGAGAAATTGCTATTGGTATATTTTCAAGCACACTGATTTTTCCTCAGCTGTGTTAGGTTTGCTGATGAGCCCATCAAAGATATTCTTCACTTCTGTTACACTGTTTGTTCCTAGTACTTCTTTTTGATTCTTAGAGTTTCCATCTTTCTACTTGCAGCCCCCATCTGTTCCCGCAGGTTTACTTTTTCCATTAGAGTCCTAACATCACAATCATTGTTATTTTTAAGTTCCCTATCTCATCATTCCACATGTATGCCATAGCTGATTGCAGTTCTGATGCTTGCTTTGTTTCCTCAGACAATATTCTTCCATGATTTTTTAAAAAGTTTTATTTATTTAAAGTAATCTCTGCACCCATCATGGGGCTTGAACTCATGACCTCAAGATCAAGAGTCACATGCTCCACCAACAGATCCAGCCAGGCATCCTTCTTTTGTGCTTTTTTAACATGCCTTGTAAATTTTGTTGAAAGCCAGACATGATGGATTGGATAAGAGAAACTGAGGCAAACAGGTGTCTAGTATAAGGCTTTGTGTTAATCTGGGCAGCAGCTGGGCTGTATTTAATAATTGGTATGGCTGTGAGTGCCAAAGTCTTATTTCCTCTAATTTCCTTGTTTTTCCTTCCTTTGTTATCTTTGGGTTTCCCTAAGAATTCCTTCTTAAATAGACTCTCTGATTTGCAGCTTTCCCAGTTATAATCTGCTGTTACTATCTTAGAACCTATTGCTGTGGTGGAAAGATGTTGGGAAGGGAAGTGTTCCATAATCTTCTGATTAAATATTTTTTTTAGCAGCCCTGTGTCCCTGGGCTGTGACCTTTAGAAGCATTTCTCAGCCTTTTTTCTCCCTTCTCTTACATCAGACACAGAGGCAAGACAGTGTCAGAACTGGCTAATAGCTCTTTCTTCAGGAAAGAAGAGGCCCCCTGGAGGGCCCTTATTTTGGAGAACCCTCTGGACTTATTTCAAAATGGTTACCATTCCAGAAACATAAGGGGAATCCTCTCTAGTCTTTACCATTGAGAACCTGGTGGGGTTCCTGGAGAGAAAACCCATGAAATGATAAGGGCCCTTCTAAGACTGGGCTCTGCTATAGGCTGAATGTTTGCCCAATTTCATATTATGAAATCCTAATGCCCAATGTGATGGTGTTAGGAGGTGTGGTCTTTGGGAGGTGATTAAGTCATCAGGTCAGAGCCTTCATGAATAAGATTACTACCTTATAAAAGAGGCCCAGGAGAGCGGGACAAAGGCCCTCACTAGACCATGACCATACTGGCACATTGATCTTGGACTTCCCGTTTCCAGAATGGTGAGAAATAGGAACTTTGCAGATTTAGTCAAATTAAGATGAGGCCATTAGGGCAGGCTTTAATCCAATATGACTGGTGTCCTCATATGAAGGGAGAAATTTAGGCACAGATACACAAGGAGAATGCCATGTGACAATGGAGGGTCAGTGATGTCTACAAGCCAATGACCTCCAAGCCTTGCCAGGAGCAAGAAGCAGGAAGAGGCAAGGAAGGATTCTTTGCTAACAGCTTCAGAGAGAACATAGCCCTGCAGACAACTTGATCTGGACCTTTAGCTTCAAAACTGGGAAAATATGGGGTGCCTGTGTGGCTCAGTGGGTTAAAGCCTCTGCCTTTGGCTCAGGTCATGATCCCAGGGTCCTGGGATTGAGCACATCGGGCTCTCTGCTCAGTAGGGAGCTTGCTTCCCTTCCTCTCTCTCTGCCTGCCTCTCTGCCTGCTTGTGATTTCTGTCAAATAAACAAATAAAATCTTAAAAAAAAAAAACTGGGAAAATATCCATTTCCATTGTTTTGTAACACCCATTGAGGTTGTGGTCCTCAACCCTAGGAGACAAATACGGTACTCTTTCTGTGGAAGGCCAGGCTTGCACCTTCCTGGGCTTATCTGATCTCTATTCCTTTTTTTTTTTTTTTTCCCTGATCTCTATTCTGACTGTGCTTTCACCATCTTTAATCATGTTGTAATTCTCTAGAATAAAATGTAATGTGGAGAATTGATGGTAATTGTAAATGATTCCTGTTTACAGACATGTAAATGCATTTTCTCCAGTAAAGATGCAATTAATTTCATTCGGTGAAAGAGACCAGTCTTGCCTCTATGATCAGCAAATTCATCTCAGTATCCTGAGTGTTTGTATATGTGCTTGTTATTTGGATTCTCCTTGTTAATAATTTTTATATCTTACTGGTTCTCTCAGTAATAAATGAATTAAATAAAACTTTTAACATGTCTTTATTTTATATTAGCATGTCATGATTTTACATTTTTTTCCTTCTTTTTTTTACAATTTTATTTATTTATTTATTTATTTATTAAAGATTTTATTTATTTATTTGACAGACAGAGATCACAAGTAGGCAGAGAGGCAGGCAGAGACAGAGGGGAAAGCAAGCTCCCCACTGAGCAGAGAGCCCGATGCGGGGCTCAATGCCAGGACCCTGGGATCATGACCTGAGCTGAAGGCAGAGGCTTTAACCCACTGAGCCACCCAGGCACCCCCAATTTTATTTATTTATTTTACAGAGAGAGAGAGACAGGGAGAGAGGGAACACAAGCAGGGGAGTAGGTGAGGGGGAAGCAGACTTCCCGTTGAGGAGGGAGCCCACTGTGGGGCTGGAGCCCGACGTGGAGCTCGATCCCAGGACGCTGGGATCATGACCTGAGCCGAAGGCAGACCCTTAACAACTGAGCCATCCAGGCTCCCCTACCTTCCTTTCTTTCTTTCTTTCTTTCTTTCTTTCTTTCTTTCTTTCTTTTAAGATTTTATCTATTTATTTGACAGAGATTACACAAGTAGGTAGAGAGGCAGGCAGAGAGCCGGGAGCAGGCTCCCTGCTGAGCAGAGAGCTGGATTCGTGGCTTGATCCCAGGACCCTGAGATTATGACCTGAGCGGAAGGCAGATGCTTAACCCACTAAGCCACCCAGGGGACCCTATTTATTTATTTTTAAGATCTTATTTTTAAGATCTCTACACCCAGCATGGGGCTTGAACTTAAAACCTTAACTTTACTATTCTGAAAAAGATATCACCTACGTACAGAGTGTAAGGGGATAGTATTTTGAAATGTCTACTGATATTTCTTCATTTTCCCTTGCTTCTTTCTCCATTCAGTCAGCTAGGGTATTCATCATTCACTACCTCAGGAGAGGCAGAAAGCAGAGAGAAAAGGGAGTTGATTCCTCTCTTCAGTGTTTCCAAAGCCTAACCCTCAGGGAGAGCTGAAGGAACTCCAGCATAATCCATATATTTGGAAGTTGGAAGAATATAGGAGTCTGAGTTAAGTCTTTTTCTTTTCTTTTCTTTTTTTTTTTTCAGATTTTATTTGTTTATTCGACAGAGAGAGATAGTGAGAGAGCAGGAACACAAGCAGGGGCAGTGGGAGAGGAAGAAGCAGACCTCCCCCGTAGCAGGAGCCCAACCTGGGACTCAATCCCAGGACCCTGGGATCATGACCTGAGCCAAAGGCAGATGCTTAATGACTGAGCCACCCAGGTGCCCCTGAGAAAGGCTTCTGATGCTCTGGAGGTCAGATTAATATTTCCAGACTTGGGCCCAATAGAGTGACAGAGGGCGGGGTGAGGAGGGCTGAACACAGCTGTGTCCATTCCCCTTGCCCCGAGCCAAACTGTGGTGGGTGGGATGACAGACTGCCCAAACGGCAGAGAAATCTAGAGCAGAGAGTGTTTGCTGTTACTCTAGCTAGGGCCCCCCTCCCCCGGAATTTAGATACACCCCACAGGAGAGGGACCACAAATTCTCTGAGATTAATTTACCACTGCTTCTCCCCGCTACCCCACCTCCCGCTGAATGGGCGCTTGTGGTAAGAATCAAGTTCAGCTAGGAAAATCAGGTTCACAGTTTCAGATTCAGCCCCCTTACAAGAGCATCCCACTTCTATTCAAGTATCATCACTTATTTTACCTATTTCCTAATCTGGTGCACATTTGACAATCTTTTTGGCCTCTCAGCATCTGAATTCCCTTTCAGCACAAGGAGAAGCAGAGCCAGCCTCCCTTTATAGAAACCAGAAGTCCCCAACTGGTTCCTGGGCTCCCTTGATGGTGGGGCACAGGCATGGGATCCAGAGTCTGCCCATGGCCCCCATACCCCACGTTTCCAGCTAGAAGCTGGTGGCCTGAAAGCAGAGAAACCCTGGAGGCCCTCTGGTAGAGGCAGCCGGTGCAGCAAGATGGCGCACTGCTAGAGAAACCCACGGCTGGGCTGAGCTTGTGGTGATGACTAGGGCTGGGCACTGGTGGGGTTGGAAGTGCACACCATCGGGGTGGTGAACCCGTTGCACCGGCCCTGCCGGTGGCCCAGGTACCCTCCACTCCCAGCTGCAAAACTAAAGCTATATGATATCCTTCTAATAAATCCTTTTCCCACCTAGATCAGTCAGAAATGCTTTCTGTTGCTTGCAACTGGGGACCCTACCTATAGACCAGACTATTTTCGAACTTCCAGATTGTTTGTGGGTTTTGGTTATTATAAACAGTCCAGAACAAACACATCTAAAGAGCTAACTTGGTATCCTTGTCTAATTATCTCATTAAGGAAAACCAAATGGTAGAATTGTTGGGGGACTCATACTTTTAAGGGTTTTGATACAGAAAATATTAAATAATGTAAGGGAGAGGAGATTCTCCTTTACTCTCTGGGTCTCTGGCTGGGCCCAAGGATTAAACTGATAACCAGACAGATGAACAGGAGAAAAGCACACATATTTGAAGTTTTACATGAACATGGGGGTCTTCACAAGAGAACGAAGACACTAAGATGTGACCAGGGAGAAAGCTCTTATACATTTGAGACAAAGAAACAAGAAATTTGTGAAGTATTGACAAGACAGAGGGGTTGGGGGTAGGGGTAAGAGATGGTGAAGAACCTGGGAAGATAAGGGTTAGTTTAACAAAGTTTGTTTATATACAGCCTTCTAAGCCCTAAATTTTCAGTCTCTGGTGATAAGGATGCCTTCTACCCTCTGGCCAAGGAAGGTCTCTTTCACATTGGATGTTTAGCTGCTTTCAGGAGGGTAAACGAAGGTCAGATTATCCTTCTTGTACCTGCTATTTCTTAAGTACCGTTATTTATTTTTTTTTAAAAGATTTATTTATTTGACAGACAAAGATCACAAGTAGGCAGAGAGGCAGGCGGGTGGGGGGGGGAGCAGGCTCCCTGCTGAGCAGAGAGCCCGATGTGGGGCTCAACCCCAGGACCCTGAGACCATGAGACCATGAGACCATGACCTGAGCTGAAGGCAGCGGCTTAATCCACTGAGCCACCCAGGCGCCCCTCTTAAGTACCTTTAATTCAAAATAATCAATATGTCCAAGTGGCATATTTTGGGGTGATGTATTCTGAAGCCCTCCAATTATATTCTCACCTGCAGTCTGTTTATGAGCCCGTCTCCCTACAGCATGTTTATTACCCCAGAATTCATCTTAATAAGACTCATTTCTCTGTCTCTGTGTGTGCGTGCGCGCGCGCGCACACACGCACGCATGTGGGGCCAGGCCCGCTGGAATGCTATCTCCCTTCCTTCCCTGGGGAGCCCCCAGGCCCTTCCTCCCAGACTTGCAGATCAACAGTTGCATTGTAATTCTTCATTAGGTAGTTTGGAGCTCCTCCCAACTCATATCCACTAGAATAATGTCATTAAACTGAAGCATGAAATGAATGAAAGAAAACCAGTCACGAATAAGCGCCCCGTGTCACTCTCTCACTCAGGGGTGAGTCCTGTCCTGTCCTTATATCCAGGCTAGAGGATCACTGGTTGGCCACAGTTAGCTCGGGTGAGGAGGAGGGAGCCTGGGCAGGGCTGGGCCCCTGAAAGCATCGGGGTGGAGAAATCTCCAGCTCCTCGCATGGGAGGCTGTACTTGCCCCGCCAAACCCCACCCCCAAACTCTTCCCTTTAACCTATATATAAAAGGGAGCCACCAGGTTCAGCCCGCAGCACAGCCATGAGGAGAAAGGGGCTGTTCTCTGCTCCTGTGATTGAGGCTTTGCTGCTTCTCCTGTTGCCAGGGATTGCCTCCCACGTAAGTAGTGTTCATCTCCCCTTGACATTGAAGGTGCTTTCTGTCTTGTGCTCTCCCCTCGCTGATGACTCCTGAGGAGCCACGTCTGCCTTCTGCAGAAAAGGAGTCTCCCAGGCTGAAGCAGGTGGTGTAGGGGGTAAGGGCCATGACTGGGGTATATTTTGGTCTCCTGTAAAGACAGTGGCCCCCACTTCCCGAGGGAGGTCCCAGGAAGTGTGCTAAGTGCTTTATACACATTACCCCATTTAATCCTTTCAATAACTTAATTATATTTTCAGATGAGAGAATTGAAGCTCAGAAGAAGTCAGCTCAGGAAGGGGTTTAAGTTCTATACACTGTCAAATAAATAATAATTTATTCTATACACTGTCAAATAAATAAAATTCTCTGTCAAATAAATAAAATCTTAAAAAAAAAAAGATTTTATTTATTTATTTGACAGACAGAGAGTACAAGTAGGCAGAGAAACAGGCAGAGAGAGAGGAGGAAGCAGGCTTCCTGCTGAGCAGAGAGCCTGATGCCCTGGGATCATGACCTGAGCCGAAGACAGGCTTTAACCCACTGAGCCACCCAGGCACCCTAAATAAATAAAATCGTAAAAAAAAAAAAAGATCTAAGGAAAAAGAAACTAATCTTCTTCTGTAACAATGCATGACCTCGGTACTCCTTACGAGACAAGGAAAAATGGCCCATTAACGGGACAGTAAACTTTTATACAATCTAGATCTCTATCTCAAGAAATGGGGCAAATGGACAGAGATGCTCTATGTTGGGGCTTTCTTGCCTCTAGATCAGGTTCCGGACCTAAGGGCCTGTTGCAGAATGTGTTCAGCCACTTATCAGACCAACAAATCCCCTCCTGATGTATTGGATAATGATTGTCTGAACACTAATGAATCTGAGTTGTCAGAGGAAGCACAGGCCTCTCCGGATGAAGAGGACTTCGATCCTGTCACTTCTCCTTATGAGCCTGAAGGCCCTTCTCTACCCAGCGCAGCTGAGCACATGAGGAGCAGACTCCTTACCTCCCTGGAGCTTCCCCTAAATCAGCGTTATATCCTCCTTGGGAGGTTGCCAACGGAGAAATGGGCACTATACGAGTCCACGTCCCGTTCTCCAGGGCAGACTACAGTCAAAACAACAATTAGGACAATATTCTGAAAACCCTTCTCCATTTATTGAGGGTTTTCAACAAATATCCATTAGGTTTGATTTGATCTGGCCATATATATGTGTATATATAAAATATTATATAAATAATATAAAAATAATAATTCATATATAATAAAATATAAATACATATATATAATATTGCATCTATCTATCTATCTCAATCATACTAACTCGGTGCTGCACCCCTGAGGGGAAAAACAACCACATCTGGCTAGGCGCGCAAGAGTTTGCTGATGACAACAAGGGACAGAGAACATTATCCGGTGGGGGCGCTGCTGTCCCAAACACTGAGTCACATCGGAACTATCAGGAGGCTAATCAGGGAAGAGAGGAACAAGATCGTATGATCACCTGCCTGACAGAAGAAATGAGAAAAGGCTTTACTAAAGGTATACATTTTAACAAAATTCAGGAAGTCACACTAAGAGCTGATAAAAATCCTGCTCTATTTTGGAGTCACTTAGTAGACAAAGCTATCGGCAAGTATGGAAACCTGGACCCAGGGACACCTGAAGGAATAACTATTTTAAACAGGCAGTTTATAAATCTGTCTGTACCGGACATCTACCTAAAATGGCTTTAGGCCCTCAAACACCTACTCAACATCTCTTGGAGGTGGCCACAGGAGTTTTTAGTAATAGGGACATGATATTAAAACAGGAAAAGGACCAGAGGGCTAAATTAGAGGGTGAGACACCAGCTCGAATACTGGCTGCCAGGATTGAGAACGCCCCATGACACCCGGCTAACCCAGAAGGAGGCAGGGGCCGCTTCTGGGTGAAAGGTCGGGTGAGACCCCATGCTTCCGATGCGGCCAGATTGGACATCGTGAGAAAGGGGCAGGCGGGGCTAGGTAGGGAGAGAGAGGTAAGGGGCTCCATGATCAGGTTCATAGAAATCTCCCAAATGCGGAGGTGTAAGGAAACCAGAGACAAGGGAATGCTCCAGAGCAACCTGCCTTAGGTGTCCGAGAGGGAAGTCTTATTTATGACGGTCTCGGGGCACCTGGGTGGCTCAGTGGGTTACGCCTCTGCCTGTGGCTCAGGTCATGATCTCAGGGTCCTAGAATCGAGCCCCGCATGGGGCTCTCTGCTCAGTGGGGAGCCCACTTCCCCCCGCCCCCGCCTGCCTCTCTGCCTACTTGTGATCTCTTTCTCTGTCAAATAAATGAATAAAATCTTTATTTATGACGGTATCCTGCGGTCAAAAGAAAATAACCAGAACCCTAAAAAGAAGTAAGCCATTAAAGACATTATCACTAGCCCTTAATCAATGGTGTTGCCAGGAGAGAAGTCAAAAAGATACAGGTTCCCTGGTTAAGTTTCAATGAAAGACCAACCCAAAAAGCTCTCAGTGGCCCCCCTGTTGGAACCCCTTTCACTCCTGAGAGCTTTTTTCTGTACCCTTGCTTAATAAAAACTCTGTCGCTTTACTCACAAGAATGAATGTCTGTGAGATTTCATTCTTTGACTCTGCGAGACAAGAACCTAGCTCTCCCGCTTCAGTTGGAGCAGTAAATGTCCCAAGAAGGGCTCTCCCCCTGGGCCATGTCCGGCATGTAAAAAAGAAGGACGTTGGAAGAGAGACTGTCCTCGTCTCCAGAGAGAGAGGAGGTCAGACACTCATGTCCTGCCAGAGAGGAAGCGGAACTGGAGGGTCCTCCATGACGGGACCCTGACGCTGGTTGGTCAGGCTCTTTTGATGTCAAGATGATTGAGTTCCGGGTTGCCCTAGAAGTTGCCTGGGAGTTGAGTTTATCAGTTTTCTTATGGAGACAGGTGGCACTTGTTCAGCCCTCTGGCCCTACTTGTCTTTCTTGTTCAGCCATCTGGCCCTACTTGTCTTTCTAGCCATAGAGTTGTCCTATAGAAGGGGAAACTGAAACCTACCATCAGACGGTGACTCTGATTTGTAAATACAAAAGCCAATTGCTTACTCATGGTTTTCTGGCCCTTCTGTCTCGTCCCATTCCATTACTTGAGCAAGGCTTGACCTATAAACTAGGAAGCAGTTTTGCTCTTTTTTTTTTTTTTTTAAAGATTTTATTTATTTATTTGACAGAGGGAGATCACAAGTAGGCAGAGAAGCAGGCAGAGAGAGAGAGGAGGAAGCAGGCTCCCCGCTGAGCAGAGAGCCCAATGCGGGGCTCAATCCCATGACCCTGGGATCATGACCTGAGCCAAAAGCAGAGGCTTTAACCCACTGAGCCACCCAGGCGCCCCAGCAGTTTTGCTCTTACAAAAGAAGAGGATGGTATGTTCTCTTTAACACTTGGAGTACAAAACCCTTACCCTGATACCCGTTTTGATATTTGGAAGGAAGTTAACCCACAGGTCTGGGATTGTGATGTCCCCAGAAGGGCTCTCTCTCTTTTTTTTTTTTTTAGCAAAACAAAACTGCATGTTTTATTTATCAAAGACAATGAAATCAGAAAATACAGAGAAATACAAAAGAAGTTATAAAGCATAATTTATTTTTTCAGAAATGGAAAAATGTCCCTGAATAGTTTTAGATGTATCTTTTAGTAGTAGTCAGTATCTAATTATAAACAAACAACCAATTTTATATGTTCTCTATAGCTATATTAAATGATTTTTAAGTTTAAAACGATGTAATTCCCATCATTTTTAATGTTGGCATTCAAAAACAAAAATAGAACTGAAAAGAAAACAGATGAGACATAAAATGATTTGCAAAATGTAATAGCTTGTGAATGTAGATTCCAGTTGTAGTAATGGTCACATACACGCATACTTTTGCCACACGCACACACACACACCACACTCCCATATTACACAGACACATTTCTGTAACTTGAAAACAGGTTATTTTGCATATCTTAATTCAAGATATGATTTTATGTTAATCCTACAATCATAAAGCAAGAAGCTATTAGTACAAGTTCTGATTTGTTTCATTTAACAAATTAAACATCTAAAGAAAAAATTATTACAATGAAAATGGAAAGATACTTTTATTGGCTTTTTAAAAGACAAATGCCAATGAGAATATCTTATTCAGAAAATTAATTTTCAAAAGTGTCTTAAATGAAATAAATATAGTATCTAACAATCTCTTCCTGCAAGACTCTCTAAGATGGCAATCTTTTTTTTTTTTTAAGATGGCAATCTTAAAAACCAAGCTTCTCGACTGAGAATCCCTAAACCTCGCATGTGCCTTAAAAAGAAAACAACAAAAAGATGTTCTCTTAAAGGACATGTGGAATACCCTTATCTTCTTAAAATCTGTCCTAAAACAAACTATCTTTAACATCCAGATTTTCTCTATATATTAAGTTCACTTAATTTTAAATTAATTGAAAAGATATCCAGACACAGTTTCTAAGAAAACAATGCAGAAAGTAATTTATGCATGGTTATTTACAGAAAGTTTGCTAAATAATAATGTAAATATCATGTTCAAAAATCTGACAAAGCTTTTCTATAATCAGCACTGCAGTTTTCAAAAAACTATATATAACAAAGGGCGTTTCATGTGTAGAGTCACTAGATGAATCTAGGAGCCAGAAACTAAAGCATTTGACATGGTTAATAATTCCATTTTTATTATAATAAATGTCAGGTCAGAAGTCAATGGCATTTACATGCTGGAAGACTGTTTCTCACTCACCCCTTTCAATTATATCAAACACTGATTAACCAAATATGACTGGACTTCACTGCTACAACTTTATAGTTTCTTTCAAGCATACGCAAATCTTTTACATGGGCACATATGCAAATGTGCAAAACAAATGAAATTTAAATATTTAAGAGAATGAACAGAAGTGGCTTTTAAGCATAAACCATCCTGCCATTCAATTTTGAAGATGTATCTTTTCTTCACTAATTCGTCTTCTGCTTTTAGTAGTCTTCTATCCTATTAAAGTTGTACGTTTACAGATGATCTGGAAATTTCACATTGGTTTAAGAAAAGAATGTCCGGTCGATGCAGTCTCTATAATAAGAAGAAATATCTTGTTCTATGAGCAGCTGCCATACTTTCAGACATGTTTCTGACTTTTAGATAATTAACAAATCCTCTGAAGAAAAGCAGCAGGCCGAGTACAAGAAATATCCACCAAAGCCAATACTGTCCATTGAAATATCCAGTAAAATAATCAGAAAACCTAACAATAAGAATCCATTTGATCAACGAAAGTCCAAATCCACAGATGGCACCATACCTTCCAGCTATGGTATTGGTGATACAGAAGGATAAACAAAATCCAAGCCAGTTGAAAATAAATGCCATGAAAAATGCCAGCACGAAAATCCCATCATTACCCACTCTGAGCGGGTCTGCATCTCTAAAGTCATCTCTTGGTGGCCACTCTTCCTCCCGAATTCTCTGGGCTGTGTCTGCTGCTGCGGCCGCCATGGCAACAGCTTTGGCCTTCTCAGCTTCATCGTATGTAGGAAGGGAGGTAGCGACACTGTAGGGAGGTGGCACAGGGTAAAACTCACTGTAAACGTCTGTATCTGAAGTTGTAGGTACTTCCGCAGTAATACCACTGTAAGGGGGAGGAGAAGAGTCCGTTTCAAGTACTGATGCTGAAGGAGCCGTCTGAACGCGCTGCGGCGCTGCGTTTGACGTTGAAGGTTGCTCTTCGGCAGAGGACTCGGAATTATCCTCTTCAGGGTGAAGCACCTGGTAGCGGCCAGTTCCTGGCTGGTGATGATCCATCCTGCCCGGCTCGGGATCCGGCTTCCGAGCGGGCGACTCCTCTGGCTGCTCAACCCCCTCGTCCACCCCCGTCGCCGACGTCGTGGCCGCAGCGCCCCTTCCGCTCTGTTTCTGCCGCCGCGGTTGCCCGGCCGGGCCGCTTCACTTCCTGTCGCTCCCGCCGCAGCCGCGGAAACCTCCGCGTCCGCCACCGCGAGGTGAAGCCCCAGGACCGTCCCCAGAAGGGCTCTTAAAGCACAACCAGTTAAAGTGACCTTAAAAGACCCAGTTGCTATGCCTTATAGAAGACAATATGCCTCAAAGGCTGAGACAAAGGCTGGATTACAACCACTTATTGATACATTTCTCACATACGGTATTTTAAAACAATTTCATTCTCTTTATAACACTCCAATTTTACCAGTAAAAAAGTCAATGGGAGGGCTCAGTTGGTTAAGCGTCTGCCTTTGGCTCGGGTTGTGCGGTCCTGGGATCGAGTCCCACGTCTGGCTCCTTGCTCAGTGGGGAGCCTGCCTCGCCCTCTGCCCTTCTCCCCTGCTCATGATGGTTCTCTGTCTCTGTCTCTTAATCTCTCTCTCTCAAATAAATAAATGATTTCTTTAAAAAAGAAAAGAAAAATCAAATGGAGAATATCGAGTGGTACAAGACCTAAGGGCCATAAATGACGCAGTCATACGTATTCAACCCAGAGTGCCAAACCCATATACTATTCTCACCCTGGTCCCTGGGGATGCCGACTGGTTTACTGTACTTAAAAGACACCTTCTTTTGCACCCCTTTGAATGGGACTCCCTTTCCAGCCTGCTGAATGAGCCTGGACAGTCTTGCCATGGGGATTTAAAGACCCTCCTCACTTATTCTGGGCTGCAGTTAGCAAAGACCTCCGTGATACCACTCTGCCTCAAGGGCCTATAATTCAGTATGTGGGGGATATTTTAATCTGAGGTCCAACAGAGGAAATCTGATAAAAATTCTGTAACCTTAATTTCTTGGCGGACAGAGGGTATCATGTGTCTCCTAAAAAGGTGCAAATATCTGAGCAGAAAGTACGATATTTGGGATATGAACTAATACCATATCACTATAGTCTATCTACTGATAGAAAAAAGGCTCTATTAGATCTTGAGCCCCTAACTACTAAGAAACAACTCTGAACTTTCCTCGGCGTGGCAGGCGTTTGCTGCCTAGGGAATCCCTGGATTGGGGCTCATAGCCAAGCCCTTATATGATTGAATTAAAGGTCTTGATGAAGAGCCTTTACTCTGGACTGAAGCCCAGCAGACAGCCTTCGGAACATTAAAAACTAAGCTCTTATCAGTCCCAGCCTTGGTTCTACCACATTTAGAAAAATGTTTTACTTTATACGTGCAGAGAAATGGGGACAAGCTTTGGGAGTTATCACCCCAAAATAGGAGATGAAACAAGACCAGTGGGCTATTTTTCTAAGTCACTCGACAGTGTAGCACGAGGGTGGCTGGCTCGTCTCTGAGCGGTGGCTGCGACTGCACTCCTGGTAGAGGAAGCCTCAAACCTTAGTATGGGACAGTCCCAAACTGTGATGACCTCACACCAGGTCCACAGTGTTTTAGGAACTAAAGATTAGCAATGAATGACTGGGACAGTCGGGGGTGGGGGTGGTGTGCAACTTACTAAACACCAGGCTGTGCTTTTAAACATACCTGAAGTGGTCCTTAAGACCTGTCAGACTTAGGGGCTCCTGGGTGGCTCAGGGGGTTAAAGTCTCTGCCTTCGGCTTGGGTCATGATCCCAGGGTCCTGGGATCAAGCCCTGCATCAGGCTCTCTGCTCAGCGGGGAGCCTGCTTCCTCCCTCTCTCTCTCTCTCTGCCTGCCTCTCTTCTACTTGTGATCTCTGCCTGTCAAAAAAACAAAACAAAACAAAACAAAACAAAAACAAAAACAAAAAACCTGTCAGACTTAGGGGCTCCTGGGTGGCTCAGTCAGTTAAGCATCTAACTTTGGCTCAGGTCATGGGATCAAGCCCCGCATTAGGCTCTCTGCTCAGTGAGCAGTCTGCTTCTCCTTCTCCCTCTGCTGCTATTCCCCCTGCTTGTTATCTCTCTCTCTCAAATACATAAATAAAATCTTAAAAGAAAAAATAAAAAGAAACTTGTCATTATGTCTAGACCTGACCCTTGTACTTCTATAGAACATAACTGTTCTGGGGTTATTGACCTCATTCATTCTAGCCAATCAGACTTAAAATATTCTCCTATTGATAAAGCAGATGACAGTGTTTAGTGGTGACTGTAGTTTTATGGAAAAGAGGATAAGAAAAGCTGGGTATGCAGTCGTCAGTCTAATTCAGACTATTGAAGCCAAAGCTCTCCCAGCAAATACATCTGCCCCCAAAACAATTCGTAGCAGTAAAGCTTGTGCTTTACCATTGGCAAAGGATCTCAGAATCAGTGTCTATACTGACTATTAAATATGCCTTCCTGGTCCTACAGGTGCACGGGGCAACCTGGAAAGAGAGGGGGCTATTATCAAGTCCTAACTCTCCCATTAAATATGGACCTGAAATAACAGATCTCCTAGAGGCTGTGCATGAACCGAAAGAGGTGGCTGTAATTCATCTCAGGCGACATCAAAAAGGACAGGTCCCTGGAATCAGAAGGGAATAACACAGCAGACGTGCAGCCCGGGAGGCTGCTCAAAGCCTGCTAGTACCGAGTCTCCTACCAGTCCTGCCGCCAACAAATGTGTATCCCCAGTCTATTCAGATCAAGAAACCTGAGTAGCCCAGGAATGGGGATTTTCAAAAAATGCACAGGACTAGTTTATAACTGATGGAGGAAAAGTCCTTATACTCAAAGGCAACCAATGGAAATTAATGCAGGGTATACATCAGACTACTCGTTTGGGTAGAAAGGCCTGGAACAAATGGTTAAAAACACCTTTGATGGGATTCGCTTAATCACTACCATTGAACAGGTTTCTCAATCCTGTGCTATTTGCGTACATCCAAATCCCGATGGAGCTATTGGTGCCTCCCCCCTGTCCCCTGGCTTTTAAAGCCAGTCCAAAGGTGGGGAACATATCCTGGGGAGGACCAGCAATTAGATTTTATGCAGATACCATCATGGAAAGGATATAAATACTTCCTGGTTTAAACAGACACCTTTAGCAGATTGATAGAGGTCTTTCCTTGTAGAACAGAAAAGGCCACTAAGGTATTAAAAATTTTGCTAAAGGAAATTATCTCTAGATTTGGACTCCCTCAGTCCCTACAAAGACAACGGACCATCTTTTATTGCACAAATAACTCAGGAAATAGCTTGGGCCTTAAAGATTAATTACTGGTGGGAGACAAACCATAAGAGACTCTTAACTCTAGGAAATAAATGGAGGATTGCTGGAGAGGAGGGGGATGGGGTGAAGGGGGTTAACCGGGGCATGGGACTTAAGGAGGGCAAGTGATGTAATGAGCACTGGGTGTTACATGCAACTGATGAATCACTAAACTCTACCTCTGAAACTGATAATACACTGTATGTTAATTGATGAAGTTCTAGAACCTAGGTGAGGTTCGGTGGGGTGAGGTCTGGAGCCGATGACCAAGAAAGAATTCTTGAGACATCTTTGGTGCAAAATGGTGGTTTATTAAAGCATGGGGACACAACCCGTGGGCAGAAAGAGCTGCTGCCCCAAGTTGTGAGGGATGGCAGGTTATGTACCCTGCGGTTGGGGGAAGGTGAGGGAAAAGGGGGGTTTCCGTGGAGCTTTCATATGCTAAAGAGGGTCTATAAGGTGCAGGGATACCGGAAGTCTTGTGGCCTGATCAATGTTGTCTTTTGGCAAGCGGTAAACATCAAGATAGTTGGGAGATTCCTGGTGGGATGTCACAATCCTGCTATCAATAGTCTTTGTTAGTGAGATTTAGGTATAGAAGAAACTTAACTTTACTTACATTTCCTCTACCCCAGCCTCCTACAGTTTTGTTTATGGAGGGGAGGGTGACATTAGGGTTTGAGGAACAGAGTTATTTGCTTCTGGAAGTTGTGCTGTTGATAAGGTAACTTCTTTGTAGATCTCTAGGACATTTGTAAACCAAGGGAGACTCCTCTCTTGCAGGATTGTGATCGTTGCAAGTTAACTATTTGTTTCTCGTTTATGGCAGTCAGGGGTGCCTGAGGAATGTCACATATATTACCGAGGGGAGGGGAGCAGGTGGAGAGGGGGTGCAAGGTGCCAGCTTTTGCTTTGTCCTCAGCCAGCCTCCTACTCCCTCATCATTCCCCCCTGAACAATTTTGACCCTTTGTAAGGACCTATTTTATATTTTTATATTTTAGCAAGAGGCTTTCATTGATGTTAAACAGAAACCTTGTTGTTTAACTCTTAAACTGTCCCTGCTCTCCTTCCCCCAGGGGATTCACTTAAAAACAAGTCCCGGAAACCAGTTCCAGGTAACAAAGCCCAGATACAAGGGTGGGTCAGGCTAGGTGCAGACATCAATCAGTGGGGGGTTACATACTGTTTCCCTAGCTACCAAGGAGTATGCCCGCCCCCCACCCCGCCACCCTTTAGGAGCCTTTTTGGTGCCAATCCTAATCAAGGTGTAATAGGCTGGGTCAAATGTCTACTAGGGTAAATTGTAACTCAATTGGTCACCTAGCATCACTGTGAAGTTTCCTGTGTGTGTTACAATCTCATTGGTCACCTGAGCGTGGCCAGGCCTGACCGCATGGCCTTTGCCCTTAAAAGCTACTCTGTGGGGGGCACCTAGGTGGCTCAGTGGGTTAAAGCCTCTGCCTTTGGCTCAGGTCATGATCCCAGAGTCCTGGGATCGAGCCCCACATAGGGCTCTCTGCTCCGCGGAGAGCCTGCTTCCCCCTCTCTCTCTCTGTCTACCTCTGCCTAATTGTGATCTCTGTCTGTCAAATAAATAAATAAAATCTTAAAAAAACAAAAAAGACTCTCTCCCTCTGCCCCATCCCTTCTTAAAGAAAAAAAAAAAAAAAAAAGCTAGTCTGTGAAACAGAGAAGGGCCACCCAAGAGGTGCGTTCCCGATTGTTCGGTTAGATTCTTGATGCTTGGCGCAAAATAAAGCTTTGCTTGACCTTTGCTTTATATCAGTCTCGCTCCTTTAATCACGGACCCATTATTGGGGCATAACAGTCCTTGCTTAGCAACATCAGTATCTCCTAGGATTTACTAGTAATGTAGAATCTCACCCCCAACCAAGACCTACTGAGTCTGAGTCTGAATCTGCATTTAACAAGATTCCAAGCACTGGATTTGGTGACCCCAATTTTCTCTCACCACTGCAGTGTACTGATTCTAACAATTCACTAAGCAGAAACAGGTCCAGCAATGCTAGATGCGGAAGGAGGCACACAAGGAGGGCAGGACACGGACCCTAAGGAGCATACAATTTAGCTCAGTAGTTTTGAAACTTTACCATGCAGAGGATTTCCTTGGGGGAACTTGTTAAAAATACAGGCCTGGGGCTGTCCCCTTCCAAGGCAGATCCAGTAGATCTTACCTGGGCCTGGGACTGTGCATTTCTTTCTTTTTTTTTTTTTTTTTTTTTTTGGTCAGAGAGTGAGCACAGGCAGACAGAGTGGCAGGCGGAGGCAGGCAGAGACAGGGGGAGAAGCAGGCTTCCTGCTGAGCAAGGAGCCCTATGTGGGACTCAATCCCAGGATGCTGGGATCATGACCTGAGCCAAAGGCAGCTGCTTAACCAACTGAGCCACCCAGGCATCCCGGGACTGTGCATTTCTAACAAGCACTCAGGGGGATTCTGATGCTCCTGGGCCTCAGGAAACACTAGAGTAACCCCTCCCCTTTCATCGTGCCCTTTTTCTCCCCCTACCATCAGGCTCCCTTTGTGGCAGGCCAGATGGACTACTGCATGGACAACCCAGCCACCTTCTTGCCAGTCCTGGTTGGTTTCAACCCTGTAAACATGGCCAGGTGAGCCCACTGTAATGAAAGGTGGTGACTGGCCAGGCCCCTGGGGGAGGCTGAGAGGAAACCTGCCAAAATCTACAGTACAGGGGTGCCTGGGTGGCTCAGTTGGTTAAAGCCTCTGCCTTCAGCTCAGGTCATGATCCCAGGGTCCTGGGATTGAGCCCTGCATTGGGCTCTCTGCTCAGCGGGGAGCTTGCTTTCCCCTCTGTCTCTGCCTGCCTCTCAGCCTGCTTATGATCTCTCTCTGTCAAATAAATAAATAAAAATCTTTAAAAAACAAAACAAAACAAACAAACCAAAAACTAAAATTTTCAGTACAGCCACAAAGAGGAGGGCATGGTGGCTGAAACGGTCCAGAGACAAAAGGACGAGACTGATACAAGGCGAAGGTCAAGCAAAGCTTTATTTTGCGCCAAGCATCGAGAATCAAACTGACCGGCCAGGGTCGTCTCTTGCAAAGAGGCGACCCCTCCCAGCCTCAAAGACTAACTTTTATAGAGTAAAGGCCATGTGGTTGAGCCTGGCCACACACAGGTGGCCAATTGAATTACATTCTACCCCATGATAGTCATCTAATTCAGCCTATGACTTTGGCTAGAATTGGCGCCTTTGTCTGGCGCCCAAAAGGTGGGGGCTCACGCTCCCTGGTGGGTAATATGTGCGCTTTCACTGATTGGATGTCTCCACCTGGCCCAACACATCCTTGTATCTGGGCTCTGTTATTTTTGCCCAGCCCGACATGTCCTGGTATCTGTGCTCCGTTAGTGGGGCTATTTGGCTATATTTCACCAGTTCTGTTTCTAAGTGCTTTCCTCTTGGGGGGAAGGAGCAGGTTCAATCTAAGTTTACTGCATAAACAACAAAATGGCTCGCTCTGGCTAAGTAGTCCCTTACAGTGGCTATGGTCTTATTCACCGCATCTCAGAACATTAAAATAAATACGGACTGTCCCTGAGCTTATGAGGTTTTTGTTTTTTGTATTTTGTATTTTGTATTTTTTTATTTTTTATTATTTATTTATTTATTTATTTGACAGAGATAGATCACAAGTAGACAGAGAGGCAGGCAGAGAGAGAGGGAGAAGCAGGCTCCCTGCTGAGCAGAGAGCCTGATGCGGGGCTCGATTCCAGGACCCTGAGATCATGACCCGAGCCGAAGGCAGAGGCTTAACCCTCTGAGCCACCCAGGTGCCCCGAGGTTTTTGTTTTTGGGGGGTTTTTGTTTTGTTTTGTTTCTGGTTTTGTTTCATTTTTTTGGTCCACTGGTTGATGTAGTCTCTTATTTCGGAAAGGATTGAAGGTAGCTTACAAAGGCCACATAAAATACCAGAAAGCAGGCATTCAAAACAGGAAGTGAAGAGACAAGGAAAACAACGGCCAGAAGATAGAATAGGGGCAGGACGATGTGTACCCCAAAGAGAAGCATCTTTTCAAAGGAGCCGTGGGTGCTGAGTGGCCTCTGATGTCCCTTTGCCCAGCTCCCTTATTGTAGCAACCATTCTCCTTTGTCATCCTAGGCTCCCCTTGGGTCCCTCTCTGGCTACTCAAACCCCCACCCTATCCCCCTTTCCTGAGCACTCTGTGCCACCCAATCACCTCTGCCTTATTCTCTATGTAGACGGCAGCTTGGATCCCAGAGGTCAGCGTGTGAAACCGATCGTGCTCAGGTGTGGTTCCTGGGTGTTGAGCGTCAGGAGCGTTAAAGCAAGAAGAAAGTAGACTCATGGGCCCTTGTGCGAGAGCTCGGATGTTGTTGCTTTGGGGTGAGGCCCTGAAATACCGTATTTTTTGAGACCAGCCCTGGAGATGCTGGTGCCCAGCCAGGTGCGGGGAGCTCTGCTGACTTCACCATTGGCGTGGGCCTCTTGATGAAGCTGAAGGCTTCCTGTCACTGGAATGTTCCAGGGAAGGCTTGTCGATTCCTCAAGAGCGGCTCTGCACATGCAGTGGTGGTCCTGGGGGGAGGGGCGGCTGGGTGCTTTCTGAGGTCCTTTTTTCAACTCCAGATTCCAGGCTTGTAGCGTAATTCATGTGAAGATATAAATGAGTCTGAGATACTTTTAACCCTGCTCCTTTTAATGGAGGACTCTCCTTCACCAAAAATGTATGTGCTGCAGTGGATGCTAATTTCAGGCCCAGTCCCACCACCACCCCACCCTGGGCCCTGGGAAAAGAGCTGGCCTGGGTTTCTTAGCACACAAAGTCTCACTTGTTTCCAGAGGACCCTGGGCTCCTCAGGTCCCACTGATCTCTGTGCCCACCTGGGACACCTAATCCCTGAGCCCACCTGGGACACGAAAGCTCACTTAGTTTCAGAGAGTCTTTGGCTTGGGGATGGTCCAGGTTGTGCAGGAAGAACTCCTTCTGCTGGGGCCTGTGTCTCTGGCCTGGCTCCCAGAATCCCCACTTACCTCCTCCTCATCCACTCCGATCCCATCCTGCTCTCACCGCTCTCTTCATGTCCTTGTGTTCTGCTCATTGGAGCAGAATAATATTGGATCTTTGTGTTCTGCTCATTGAAGTCCTTTCTGTCCTCTGTCATGCGTTCTGACAGTACTCACCGCACCTCCAATAGGGACCAGCAGAACTTAGTTTTCAGGGAATTGTGCCTTCCCCTGGGCAGGGGTGGGTACCCATGCTATCTAGAGGGGCCCCTGGGCCCACCCCGGGAGCTGGTGGCTTTTCTCCCATGTGCCTTCTGGAAATCCTGCGGACATTTGAGCGGGCTCATCAGGTGACCTAGAGCCAAAGCCCAAAGATCGCTGCCCTGATGAAGCAAGACAGCACCAGGTGTGTGGAAACATGTTAGGAGTGGGGAGGTGGCGTGGGTGGGATACTGTCCTGAGAACAGCAGAGACTCTACAGGACTCCTTAACACGGTGAGGGGAGCAGGTCTGTGTGGTGGAGGGTGAGGTAACCTTTCTGTTGGTTCACACCTGTGCTTGGCCATGTGCAGCTTTCTCTGATCCCTGATCTTTTCTCACTGCCGTATCTCCTCTTGTGTCCTGACCTCTGGCCCATGCTCAGCCTGGAGAAAAAAGGCCGCCTGTACCTGGTTGGCTGGCAGACCCTGGGCATCATGGCCATCATGGATGGAGTGGAGTGTATCCACACCTTTGGTGCCAGTGGGACCCCAGTCCAGACTTTCTCCCTGGCTCCTCCTGAATGCAAACCGATTTCCTCCCCTCATCCCCAGCCCATGGGGGTTCCTCATTCCATGTCCAGACTGTCCTATTTGAATAGGCATTTCAGTCAAATGCTCCTTGCTTTGAACTCCTACTCAGGCCTTGGTCCCTCAACTCCCAGCCCTGCTTAGCTGTGGCCTCCCATGTGTGTGACACCTCACCCTACACCCCCCTTGGCACTTTCCTCCAAGACCCATGAACATTCCCCCAAGCCTAGAATCAATCTTTCCTATAAAGCCCATCACTCCTTTCTCCCTGTCCTTAAACTTTCCAGACTACCGAGATGTCCGCAGCTTTCTCATTGGTGATCACAGTGATATGTTTAACCAGAGGACTGAGCTCCTCAACCAGGTGGGAGGATGATGGGACATGGGGGAGGTTGTGAAGGTGACTGGTGTGCAGAGAGTGGGAGGTGAGGGGAGGTGGGGACAGGTGGGGGAGTAGAGCAGGGCAGACAGTCCAGGGAAAGGAATACGGGTTAGAGGTCGGGAGGCTTTGGGGTAGCACAGGGAGGGTGGAAGGCTCTGGATTTTCCCTTTAAAGCTGGCTCTAGTCCAGGGCTCTTCCCTTAACTTGCTTTATCATCCTGGGCAAAACACTTGACCTCATTGAACCTCATTTCTTCCATCTGTGTACAAACACACTGTGTGAGAGGTCCTGTGAAGCCCTCTGTGATCTCCAGGTCTGTGTGCGGGAGTTTTTCATGGGCGGGCCCCCATCATCTCGTGCCCGGGGTCCCCAGTTCTCCTTCTCCCAAGAGGACTCCCTGACTTCCATCTTGCCATCCCTCATGGAAATCGACACTGTGGTCTTCATTTTCACCCTGGATGGTGAGAGGGA